>NC_056527.1:117321417-117502952 GCF_019175285.1 Sceloporus undulatus
GCGTGCCAGTCGGCGCCGTCCCCCGGCCGGAGCCCTGGCACTGCCAGCCTGGCTCCGCTGCTGCTGCTGCTGCTGCTGCTGCCCACCTGAAGCGGGGCGAGTCCTTGAGGCACTCCTCGAAGTCCACCTTCACCCTCATCCTGAGGCTGCTGCTGCTGCCTGCCCTCCTTCTGCTCCTGCTCCTCTTGGACCAAACTCGGGCGGAGCAGCCGCGGAGGAAGGCGCCCAGGGAGCCGGGAGGAGGACTAGGCAAGCAGGAGGAAGCCCGCCGCCGCCGCCGCCGCTCGGGTCCCCCGCCGGGAAGGAGGAGCCCAGCGGGCGCCGGAGGAGGAGGAGGAGGAGAAGCCATCATCCCGGACCCGGACCAAAGGAACGTCCCGGCGGCGGAGAAGGTGGAGCCGCAGCGCCCCCCAGTGGAGGGGGACTTAATTCCAGGCCACGCCGACAAAACTGGGCAGCAGCAGCAGCAGCAGCAGCAGCAGCAGGCTCTCCTTCTTCTGCTGATGTAGCAGCAGCCTTACTGTCACGAAGTTGCTTTCCTTCCAGTGATGAGCTGGAATCTCTTGCTCCACTGTGTCCTAGTCTCTGGAGCAGCAGAAAAGAAGCCTGCTCCCTCCTCCAGCTTCACAGCCCATGGCAATAAGATGGACTTGAACTCTTCACAGAAAGGACAACATTATTGAATGCTGAGATGATGGAATCTCTTTTCCTGGAGCTTGCATCCATTGCTCCGTTGGATCCTGTTCTCTGGAGCAGCAGAAAACAAGCTTGCTCCCTCCTCAATGTGGCATCCCTTCAAATATTTGAACAGGGCTCTCATCATATCACCTCTTAACTTTCTCTTCTCCAGGCTAAACCTCCCCAGCTCCCTGAGTCATTTCTCACAGGGCTTCATGGTTTCCAGACCCTTCACCGTTTTCGTGGCCCTCCTCTGGACACATGGCTTCAGTTTCTCAATGTCCTTTTTGACTGGAGACAGGGTTATTCCAGGAGAGGCCTGACCAAAGGAGAAGAGAGTGGCAGCTAAGGAAAGTGGTGCCCGGCCAAAGAAGTTGGGACCCTTTCTCCAAGCCTCTCTTTCAGACTGTGGGATCATCATGGCATCCCAAAAGGAAGAGGGTGCCCTAAAGATCATCTACTCCAACCCTGCACCAAAAGTGTGTCAAGCCAAACGCCACTTGAAGAGGGTCCTGCCTGGGTTGGGGTCATGGCTCCAGATCTGGGGGGATTTTGAGATTTATAGCGTGGCGAGGTATTCAGTCTGGTCTTTCAGAGAGCTCTGGTGCTTTGTTGTTGTTGTCATTGTCGTTTCTGAGTTATGGCAACCCTAAGACAACCCTATAATTGGATTTCCTGGGTTGAGAGGGTGTGACTGGCCCAAAGTTACCATGGTTTGCATGGCTGAGCATGGAATCAAACCCTGGTCTCCAAAATTGTAGTCCGATGCTCAGACCACTATACGGCGCTGGTGCCACACCAAACTACAGATCCCAGGATTCCGTAGGATAGAGTTGTGGCAGTTAAAGTGGTGTCAAATGGCTTTATTTCTGCAGTGTGGATACTCACCTTAGAGTCACCATTAGTTAGAAGCGTCTTGAAGACACACAACAACACTACAGGAGATCCATGCTAGTTTTTCCTGGGGTTCCCCTGTCCAAGGACTAACCAGGCCTCCCCCCTGCTTAGCTTCCAAATTCAGGCATGTTCAGGGTGGTATCGACTAGTTTCGCCTTCCTCCCCCTGATGCCCTCCAGAGGGTTACAACTGCAACTCCCATCATTTTCAGCATAGCTACACTGAGATTAAGAAATAGCAGTATTACCCAGACTGGCCACAAGGAGGTGCTGCTGGGCCATGGATACAGAATAATCTTTAGCCAGAAGTTGGGCTGGAGGCTTGAGAATTAGAATGCATCTGCACTGTAGAAATATTGCAGTTTGACACCACTTTAAATGCCGTGGCTGCATCGTAGGGAATCCTGGGATCTGCAGTTTCACAAGGTCTTTAGCTTTCTCTGCCAATGAGGGCTGGCGCCTCACCAAACTACAAATCCCAACATTCTGTCGGATGGAATCCTGGCTCTTAAAAGTGGTGTCAAACTGCATTATTTCTACAGCATAGATGCACCCTTAGAGGTATCCCACAATGACCCACCTGTTGAGGCTGGATATTCATAATCAGGGCCTCAGAGCAATTAGACTGGATACTTTCAGGTAGACTCTGTACATGTGTTTATAAAGATGAGACAGGAAATAACATTATGCTGACAGTAATGGAAAGATGGTTAGTTGTTGTATGTATTGACATGTTATTGTGAAAGCTGACTACAACTCCCAGGATCCCCAATGTGGAAGCTGCAATTCCTGCCTTCCCACCTCCCTCCCAAAAAGCAACCTTCCCAAGCTTAGTGTCTTCTTCAGTTTGTTCATCCCATTAATAAAGTCCTTAAGAGCAAAGGCACCCCAGGATTAGAACTGGTATCCTATTCCACTTTGTCATGTGTGGACTTGAGAAAGGGCCTTCTTGGTTGCGGCACCCTTACCGTGGACTGCCTTCCACAGCTTGTTCCCATTGGCTTCCTCTGAGGCTGAGAGAGTGTGACTCGCCCAAGGGTCACCCACTGGGTTTCCATGGCTGAGCAGAGGGGGATTTGAACCTGGGTCTCCCAGAGTCAAAGTCCAAGAGTCAAGCCACTACACCAAGCTGCCTCTCCTAGGGTTCCTTTGGCAGATTCCTTCAAAGGTTTGCTGCAATTGGCTTCCTCCGAGGCTGAGAGAGTGTGACTCATACAAGGGTCACCCATTGGGTTTCCATGGCTGGGCTTTCAAACCTTAGTCTCCCATAGCCCAGCATTCAAACCACTGCACCACACTGCCTCTCCAAGCGTTTCCTTGACCAGATTTCTTCAAAGCTTTTCCTGCCATTGGCTTTCTTTGAGGCTGTGAGAGTGTGACTTGCTCAAGGTTACCTAGGAGGTTTATGTGACTGAGCAGGGATTCGAACCTTGGTCTCCCCAATTCATAGTCCAGTACTCAAAGCACTGGATGCAGCCATAGCAGTCAAAGTAGCGTCACAGTGCAAGAGTCCTGAAAAGTTGCTGGCTTCCTCCATTTTGCATGTGTTTGCCCTGTTGTGTAGTGCAATCCATTGGACAACAGTGTGATCTGGAACAACAGTGGCATAGCATACTGATTGAGCCAGTATTTAGTCCCAAAATAGGAGGTTGCTGTAGTCTGAATGTCGGATTAGAACTTTGGGAGACCCGAGTTCGAATCCCCACTCAGCCATGAACATTGGGTGCCCTTCCGCAGGTCTCACTCTCACCCTCAGTGGAAGGTAATGACAAAATAAATCTGGTCAAGAAATCCCTTATGGAGGCAGCATGGCATAGTGGTTTCAGTGTTGGACTCGAGTTCGAATCCCCACTCTGGTCTGGAAAGCCATGGCTAATCTTGTGAACTGACCATACAAGGAAGGCAGTGGCAAAACTCCCCTGAATACTGCATCCACACTGCAGAAATAAAGCAATTTGACACCACTTTGACTGCCATGGCCCAATGCTAGGGAATTCTGGTACTTAAGATTTACTAGGTGCCAAAATCAATAGTAAGAATTATTTTGGCATGTTGTAGACAGCAGGTATTTTAACCTAGATCTTTAATTTTAATTATTATAAATGTAATTTTAGTTATTTATTTAGTATGGCTATTCTATCCAATCTCTTCAGTGGTTGGTTTTTTATTCATTGTAAATGGTTTTTGAATTGTGATGTCTTCTAGCTTTTAGCAATAAAGAATTTGCTGCTGCTGCTATGGAATTCTGGGATTTGTAGTTTGGTGACACACCAGAGCTCTGACAAGGAAGGCTAAATATTGCACAAAACTACAAAAACAGCCCAAATTTAACCAAGAAATTCTAGGACACAGTCACCATTGAAAGCACATAATGTATTTAGTCCCAACAAGAGTAGATCGATTGAATTAATATCAATATTATCAGTAACAGTTTCGACAGACTTGCTATAGTTGGGACTAAATTCCAAACACGCCCAACTTTCATCCTTTTGTGTAAATTAAAACACTGTTTCTCCTTCCACAAAACAGGAGCCAAAGAAGACCGGCTTTTGTCCAAAACAGTCTTTATTATATACAAAAAAAAATATCAATTCCCAGCAACATAAAGAGACAATGAATTTTAAAAAAATACACAGATGCATATACAACCCGATTGAGTTGCAGTGCTTTAAATAAGGCAACTTATTACTCTACGAATACCTCTGTTCCTGGCCAAGCTTGCAAATCCTTCTCTCCATCTCCCCCTTTCCCTCCAAGCCATGACAAAAAAAGAGAGATTTAAAATTTAAATTTGAAATTTAAAATTAATCAATCAAAGAAATATCACAGAGTGCAGAAAAAATTTAAAAATGGAGTGAAATTATGCTTAATGGGGAAATTTAGCATTGGGGTGAAGTGATGGATATTAGATTCCCTTCTCAAGCTCTGATGATGGGTTTCATCCAAATCTCAGCAAATGACACCATTGTGTGTTTGTGCACTTAAATGTGAGTACACATAGCTATGTTCACGCGCACAACATTCAACGTGAGCCACAATATCTCAAGGGCGAAAAATCACACACCCCTACTGATGCGGTTGGACTCCAACTCCCAATATCCCTCACCATTGGCGATGCTGGCCATGGGGCTGCTGGGTGTTGCTGGGTGTTGCAGTCCAACATTACACAGTCCACCATTCCCACCTCTACAATACCAAATGCCACAGGAATCTGGGCTATGTAGTCTCTTCTTCTTTGCAAGTCCTTAACAGGCTTCCAAAAACTTAATAATATCATTTCTCAGAGCTTGGATGTGTTGCCATCTTTTGGACTACAGTTCCCAGAATCCTTCCACCAGCAGGGACAGTGGGATTCTGGGAACTGCAATCCAAAAACAGGAGAATAAAATTTCTAAAGAGCAACTTGATAATTTGGGGTTTACCCATCTGATGGTTAAATGACCCACAGCAACACATAAGAAACCCCAAGCTCTCTAACGTTCTTTTACAGAGCTTGGAGAACGCATCCTGTTGGATTACAACTCCCAGAATCCCCAAGCCAACAGCCAGGGAAATTGGGAGGTGTTGCCCCCCCCCAAAAAAAAGGTAACTTCTCCAAGCTCTGTTCCTTTCCCAGTTATGGATTTGCATCTGTCAGGATTCTTCCAAGGGAACTTGATTCTGCCTTTTGGGGCTCTGTGATATCTGCAGAAGTCAATTTCAAACTTACATTTATTCAATCATAGGAATGATAAAAGTGTGTTAAAACAGGTCCCTGTTGCCCTGCAAAAGTGGGAGAGAAAATTTAAAATCTGTGCCTTTATTCTACTCTAGCAAACGTTTTCAGGACGCACAAGTTAATCACTGATGATTTATTCTGCAGATCCATATGCTGCCAATGATAAAAAATAACATTACACGGGGATTGCTAAATAATTACAAAGCCAGTTGTTGTTGTTGCTTAAAAAGGTAACACAATTTTAAAAAATAAAAGGCAATGAAATGAAGAACATTAAAAGCACCTCCAAGGGGGTAGAAGTTCAAAGTCCCCCCAATGATGGGCTATGGGGAGCAGTTCAGTGGTATTCCGGGTGTCTATGGGACTGGTGGGTGTTCAGGTGCTTCTGGCTGCAATTAAACATATTCTCTGCTACTGGGAGGTTTGGAAATGGCCTTCCCTTGCGGATAGGAGCGGCCACTGTAGCCATCTTTGGAGGGGCAAGAGCAGGACAGCAGCCCTCCGCCCAGCAACAACAGCGCGGAACCGGCCCAACCGATGAAAATGGCCGCTCCAAATTCGTACCTGGAAAGGTAAAAAAATATGTTGTTGATGCGTGTCTTCAAGCCATTTCCAACTTATGGAGACCCTAAAGTGAAGCTATCATGGGGTTTTCTTGGCAAGATTTGTTCAGAGGAGATTTGTCATGGTCTTCTCTGAGGCTGAGAGCATGCACCATTTTAACTGCCATGGCCCCATCCTACAGAATCCTGGGATTGGTGAGGCACCAGCCCACTTTGGCCGAGAAGGCTAAAGACCTTGCAAAACCACAAATCCCAGGATTCCATAGGCTAGAACTACAGTACTTAAAGCAGTGTCAAGCTGCATATTTTCTACAGTGTAGATACACCCTTACAAATACAGAAACAACAATAAAACTTGTTGAGGGAGCTTGTGCAGAGCCCAAGGATGGAGATTTAGACAAGGTACAGTCAGCCCTCCGTATCTACGGAGACTTTAACCATGGATTCAACCATCCAGAGTTTGTAAATATTCAAATACAGTACAGTGGGCCCTCTCCTTACACAGGGCTCCGTTCTGGACTCCCCTGCGTAAGGGAAAATCCATGTATGCTCATGCTCTATAGGAAACCATGGGGTGTGTGGATGCCCGCCATTGTTTATATTGTCAAATGGCTTCCGCATAAGCAGGAAGCCGCATATAGTGTGGGTGCACTCTATACATATACAGTCCTCCTCCTAATACACAGATCTGGGTCCTCCACTATTTGCAAAGGGATGCACACTGCACACAGTGGCATGCTCCGTTCAAGCCTATGGGGCTTGAATAAGCATGAGCCTCCTTTTTTTCCAGGGAGTCTGGAATGGATCCCCCGAAAAAACGAAGGGCCAAATATGTATGTATGTGTGTGTGTGTTCCAAAAAGCAAACTAGGATTTTGCCATTTTATATAAGGGATACCATTTTACTATGAAATTGTTTTTAATGGGACTGGCGCATCCACAGATTTTTGGGGTCCTGGAAGCAAGGGCCCACTGTCATGTTTGAACTACACATCCCAGACCTTTGAAATTTTGGCAGCAAACCTCAATGCCATTTTTAACCACAAATGAAAACCATGGAGAGTGGGTTAAAGCATAACTATAAAAGCTTGCTAAATAGTTCAGGGTCCAGATGTGGTCTGTGAGCCACATTCTCTCCACCGCTGCCTTCTAGTTTGAAAATAGGGCCATGTGGCTTAGGGGATTCTGGGAATTGCAGTCCATTCAAAAAAGTGTTTCTAAGGTGTTGCCCATGAATGGTGGAAACACATTCCCCCATTCCATTTCTCTCCTATTCCCATATAATATTATAGCTTTCCCATCCAGCTTCGCAGGAGAGAACTCACTTTGAGTTGACGGGCACCAAGGCATTGTAGAAATCCTGCACAGTCTGATTCCCAATCCAGGAGCAAGCGATCAGGGAGCACAAACCTGGAATCCAAGGAAAAAAGAAAGATCAGTTCAATGCTAGTCCATTTGGCTTTTTCCCTTTTCCTTCCAGTTCATTATCTGCCCCCCTCCAAGTTTTAAAAAAATGCATTTTAAAATGAGCCTACAGGTGTGTAAAAAACCAGCTTTTGTTGGTGGTGTTGTGGTGCCTTGGAGTTGTTTCCAACTTATGGCAACCCTAAGATTCAGAGCAGGTTTGTCATTGCCTTCCCTAGAGGTTGAGAGCATGTGACTTGCCCAAGATCACCCCATTGGTTTCAGGGCCCAGCCAGGATTCGAACCCTGGCCTCCAGAGTCATAGACCCTCTTCAGACCAGCCAGGCCGGCCTGGGGGCAGAGTTGGGCCATTGCATCCAGATGATGCACACCCCAATTGCGCCCCAATTTTATTTTGTGCGCTGCTCCACACTGAGCATAGCGTCATGGCGCTCCTCAGGTACTGCATCCATACGCCACAGCGTCAAAGGAGCGCTGCATAACTGCACTGCTGTAGCTATGGCGCCCTTTTGAGGGCGCAAAAAAGGAGCCATTCCTCTGAGGCTGAGAGAGTGCAACTTGCCCAAGGCCACCCAGTGGGATTACATGGCCAAGCCAGGATTCAAACCCTTGTCTCCAGAGTCACAGCCCAACCCTCAAACCACTACACCATGCTGGCACTTACTAGCTTTATAGTTAGTCAAAAGATCAGTTCTTCATTACATATGGTTAAATTCACTAAAATCCCTTAATCTTAGCTATTAGTAATTGGTACTTGCTGACATAAATGAATGTTAAATCTACTTAAACTGGGCCTGTATCTAAACTGTGGAATGAAGTCAGTTTGAGACTGATTTATCTGTCATGGCTCCATACTATGGAATCCTGGGATCTATAGTTTGTTGTGGCACTGGAGCTCACTTACAAAAGTACAAATCCAAGAATTCAGGAAAATTCAGGAAAAAGGTTTTGAACTTGGATAGCTCCTTAAAGCGTGGATAGGATTCCCAGTCCTACTGACATGGGAGCCACCAGCTACTACTGGTCTCCACTGGTTATCCAAAAGCTAGGAATGCATGTCCATTTAGATACACCATTACTACTTTTAAAATGCCTTGCTCTCATTGTGGACAAAGCTAATTGCAGGATCTACAAGAACAAACTCCACTTTGGAGTGGTTTATGATGTTTACAGAGACTGAAAAGGATACCAAGGAAACAGCCGATTAATCTGTGGACAAACGGCAAAGACTGAGGAGCAGGAAAAGGAGGATCTTGCATCCCATCAGCAGGCTTAAGACCAAAGCCAGTATAAAAATGTCTGCATGCTTTTTAAGGTCCTGCAAAAGTTTGCTTTAAATAAAGAATTCACGATCTGGTAGCCCTATGCAGTGTTCTAGATGTCACTGGTCTGCAAAGGCCATCAGCCCTAGCCAGCTAAGCCAATGGTGGGGAATGATGGGAGCTGCAATTCAACCACACTGGAAGTCAGCACACTTCCCATTCCTGCACTATGGAGTGGAAACAGCAAAAAAGGAAGGGAAATCATTGCATTTTGTATCTGAACTGCAGAAATAATGCAGTTTGACGGCAAATGAACTGCCATGGTTTAATTCTATAGACTCCTGGGATTTGTTGGGGCACCAGAGCTCTCTGACAGGCTAAACATCTCACAAAACTACAAGTCCCAGAATTCCACAGCACTGAGCCACGGCAGTTAAAGCCGTGTCAGTCTGCATTAATTCTGCTGTGCAGTTGCAGCCTTTATTAACTGAGGTATGCCTATATAGTATACAGTATAACAATACTGTATAGGCAGAAAACATTCCCTGGGGACAGTCTGTCCAGAGCATAACAACTTCAACCACCAGAGAACTTTGCAAAGTTACTTTTTTGGACCACAACTCCCATACTCTCCCAGCCGGCATGGCTATGCTATGTTGGCAGGGGGTTTCTGGGAGTTGTCCAAAAGACTTATTTCCCCTCTCCAACCTCTGCATGCATTCTGTCACAAAACCATACCACCTATCAGACACTCTGCATATGTTCAGAGGTGCTTTCTTATCTTCCTTATTTCTGCAATGCAGATGTATCCCGTCTGTTTATTTGAACAATATTGTGTCGTTTCCCCAGATCTTGGAGATGAGGCAGCCCAGGATGCCATGGGGTGCGAGGAAAGTAACACAAGAAATATAATAGGGCTTGTTACGGAGTGTGTAGGGGTAGTGGTTTGAATGTTGGATTAGGACTCTGGGAAGCAGCAGGGTTCAAATCCTGGCTCAGCCATAGAAACCCACTGGGTGATCTCAGACACTTCATTTTCCTGGAAGGCCATGTTGGAGAGTATGGCTGCATCCACACTGGAGAAATAACCCGGTTCGGCACCGCTTTAACTCTTTTCTGACTCAAGGCTATAGAATTCTGGAAGTTGGAGTATGTTCTGGGGCCTTCCTTCCTTAAGCTCTGCTCCGCTCCAGGCCCACAACAAACTCCAACTCCCAGAATTCCATAGCCTTGAGTCAGGGCAGTTAAAGTGGTGTCAAACTGGGTTATTTCTCCAGTGTGGATGCAGCCCATGACATTGCACCATTTCCAAGATGCAACTTTGCTGGGCATGGCATGCATCTTGTTCCTTGTTAGTTTGACTTACCGGAAACCAAGAAGACAATCCCTCCTCCCATGGCAATGCGTGCCTTCTTGGTCTTGTCGTCCCCTCCGCAGCGGGTGCACTTCATTCCCATGGTGGCAATGCCCATGGCGATGACCCCCAAGACAATAGAGACCACCATCAGGGCCCGGGTGGCTTGGAGAGAGGCTGGGAAAAAAGAGGAACATGGGGAAAGAAAGAGGTCAAATTTCCAGATGATGAACATTTCCAGCATAGTCGTTGTGGTTGGCAGATTGTGGAAGTTGTAGTCAAAGGGGAGAGAGGTACAATTTGTGGCCATGAAAGCAGACAAGACCCTTTTTCCAGACCCCAAATGAGCAATTCCTTAAAAATAGAAAATGTCCAACATCTGCACCCTTTTACAGACTGAAAGTGGCTTTGTGGCTTTAGAGATCCAAAATGCCTTGTACATAATTGGGTTTGGCATAAAGTTGTCATGCGCCTTCAAGTCCTCTCTGACTTATGACAGTCCTAAGGCGAACCAATCATGGAGTTTTCTTGGCAAGATTTGCTTAAAGGGGGTTTGCCTCTGCCTTCCTCTGAGGAAGTCACCTGGGGGTTTCCATGACCGAGCTGGGATTTGAACCCTGGTCTCCAGAGTCATAGTCCCACGCTCAAACCACTACACCATGCTGGTTCCAAATATATGAATAGCTCCTGGTCTTATACATTTTATCCATTATTCATTTATTATTCTAAAATAAACTATTTTAAAATCTAATTTTCCAGTAAAAAAAGGCCTTTTGGGGGAGACAACTATAGGACAATAGTGGTTCTCCCCCATTTTCCCTTTTCTTCCCAGGCTTTCACATCTCTAAACAAGTCAGAAAGACCAAAAGGCAACCCTGTTTTGGGAAAGCTAGGAATCCTGACAGATTCGACTCCAACAAACCATCCTCTTCCCTTTCCTTTTTGAGAACTCAGTCCTCTATTAGGGTCCTGCTGCTCCAGGAAACCCAAAAACAGAGCTTGGATATATTAATTTTTGGATTGCAGCTCCCAGAATCCTCTAGCCAGCATGGGTCAGAGGGATTCTGGGAAATCATAGTCCAAAAAGATATTCGTACCAAGCCTTGCCCAGGAAAATTTGGCACTCAGATCATCGCTACAAACCAACTATTGTGTGTTGACAGCAAATGTTGTGTTTCAATGGACTACACCTTCCAGCATTCCTCACCATTGACTGGGACTACTGGGAGTTGTAGCCTGGTGAAAGATATAACACCCATTATAACCGTGGGGAAAACCAGGAGAGGAATACATTTGGGGTGTGTGTGTTTATATATGTATTAGCAGGATTAACAAAGAACATTATTTTTATAGAAGCAAACGCTTCCAGCTTCCGCCATCTTTAGTTGCTCAAAATAACAGTGAGCTGGTGGCACTTAAGACTGTAGATCAGGGGTAGGCAACCTGTGTCCTCCATTTTTTAAAAAAAGTGTCTTCCATTTGAAAATTTTGTCCTACATTTGTCCTGGTTTATTTATATATTTAATTTTTTTTTAAATTATTTATTTATTTATTGGCTTCGGCCCCCCAGTTGTCTGAGGGACAGCAACCCGGCCCCCGGCTCAAAAAGGTTGCCTACCCCTGCTGTAGATGAAGGAGTCAAACATATATATGCTTATGTGCTTTATACACTCTATATATATAGGGTAGGGCATATATATATATATACACACACACACACACACACACACACACACACATACACACCACTTTGTTGTCTAATGGCCTGTTGGCTGAAATAAAGTTAGATATGATAGCAACATTGTGCAACACATGCACACACACACACACACACACACATATATATATATATATACACACGTGCACCTCTATATATATATAGGGTAGATGTCATAACAACAAAGGAGGACAAGGCGCTGCAAAATGTCAGACATTCAATGTAAAAAAAAAAGCTAAAAATACTCATATAAATGTAAACGCATGCTTCTTAGTCGTTCCCGAAATGGAGGACATATTGACATTCCTCCTGGAGAGAAGGCTGAAATGGAGAATATGTCTTGGAAAGGAGGACATCTGGTCCCCCTGTGGATTAGGCATCCACAGGGGTTTCTGGAACCAGACCCCAATTGATACCAAAGGCCTACTGTAAATTATTACTAATAAAAGCAACAAGTGTGGTTCAAACAATTGTAAAACCAAGTGGAGATTCACAGCCACAACCGCAATTCATTTGGTTGTCCACTTCAGTCTAATCCCGCAACCCAGTTACATTTTCTATGGTCTACAGGGAAACGTGTGGAAAAACAGAAAACCCCATGGTGTGGTTCCAGGGAAGTGAACGCCCAACAATTTGAGGTCATCTAGACAACTTGTTTAGAAAAGTGAGTGAAGAAAGTGTGGCTGTCAACACTTGAATGGGGAAGCCACCTAAGAACAGGGTGGGGACAAGAAACAAGAAAAATATGTTTGCAGAATGATGAATGGAGCCAGGGAGGGCAAACAGAAATGAATCACCATCTTGAAACTCTTGAAAGTCATCCGGGGAGTCATCCGGAGACACAGAGGGTGATTTTGGACAACACAAAGCAACCTGAAAGAGCAGGTCTCCAACATTGTACAGGTGAAAACCGAGACATGTGGGGCCAAAGAACCTCAAAGTGTGCCCAAAAAGGGCAAAGGTTATTAATGAGGAAGAGCAGACAAGCTGGGAGATGCTGCAGCAGTTTGCTTTTGCTGGAGCTGACTGGGAAGGATACCATTCTGCCTTTTTCTTTCTCTCCTCCTGCTGCGTTAACTGAGTGCAAAGCATTTTCCCCCTTTAAATTCAGTTTCCAGCAATAGAAGTAAGGGAGGGGGAAATGGGGGAGAAGAGAGAAACTGGGACATTTTAAAAGCAGCTGGAAAAGCAGGAAGGCAGAGGATTGATCTGGGTTGTCCCTATCAGATCAGGACAGTTGGAGAGTATGTTGTTGCTGTTGTAAACTCTCGACAAATACAACTAGTTGATTCCTCAGTTAGGTAGGAAAGCTTTTCAAATCCAGAACCCAAAGTTTTGCTGGCACACCGCTCATACATGACCTTCACAATCTGTGAATGACCATCTCTCCCAGTATGAACCTGTTTTAGGATCTCTCTCTGTATGTGCTGCATTTTTATTGTGTGTTTCTTCTTTTTAAATTATTTTATAGTCTTTTAAGTACTGATACATTAATGTGTGTTGTGTACCTGTCGTTTCCGGCCTATGGCGACGCTAAGGCAAAGCTATAATGGGGTTTTCTTGGCCCAGATTGGAACCAAACTCAAGTGGGTACCAAGGGCCTCCTGTATTTTTTCAGATGAGGGTATGTGAAACCACAGATCCTGAAGTCAAGGATATGGGGGTCACACTGTATTAGGTTTTAATTCCTGTTTGTTATTTCAAGTTATTTCTGAATTATGGTGACCCTATAATGGGGTTTTCATGGCAAGATTTGTTCATAAGGGGTTTGTTATTGCCTTCCTCTGAAGCTGAGAGTATGATTTCCCCAAGGTCACCCAGTGAGTTTCCATAGCCAAGTGAGGATTCAAACCATGCCCTATGACTATGAGGAATGCCTTAGGGAGCTGGGGGTGTTTAGGCTGGAGACAGTTAAGAGGTGATATGATAGCACTGTTTAAGTATTTGAAGGGATGTCATATTCAGGAGGGAGCCAGCAGGGACGTAGCCAAGGGGGGGCTTCTTGGGGTCCGGGCCCCCCCTTCCATTAGAAAAATGAATGGTGTGTGCAGCTGCGCCACCGCACCCAAGCCCCATTATAATGGTGGCACTTAGTCTGGACCCCCCCCTCCTAAAATCCTAGCTATGTCCCTGGAGCCAGCTTGTTTTCTGCTGCTCCAGAGACTAGGACCCGGAACAATGGATGCAAGCTGCAGGAAAAGAGATTCCACCTCAACATTAGGAGGAACCTTCTGACAATGAGCTGTTTGACAGTGAAACACACTCCTTCCTTGGGAGTGTGGTGGAGGCTCCTTCCTAGGAGGTCTTTAAACAAAGGCTGGATGGCCATCTGTCAAGGAGATTTACCTTCCTCTCCAACTTACTCAGTGTTACCTCATGGGTTTCCATGGCTGAGTAGTGATTTGAACCTTGGTCTCCAAAGTCCTACTCTAACACTGAAACCACTATACCACATTGACTCTTTGATTCACATACCCTTTTGTAAAATTCATAGTATGTGAGCCAACTTGGGTCCCATTTGGGAGAAAAGCATGATAAAAATTAAATAAAACAACATGTTGAATAAAGCTGTAGCAGGGACCTAGTATTTCTTACTGGGCCGATATCTGTTGGAAACAGCACTGAGTTCCACGGATCTTCTGCCTCCTAAAGAACCCAATTGTCTAAACATGGCTAGCCCTCCATTATTCAGCTTAACCAAGGAGGCTTTCCTTCAAAGCTTTTAAGTGCCAACTAATCCCATAATGGTCGAGGATGATATTTGCCTTTCCTGTTTCTACAGCCAAAAACACTCAAAGTCTGTCCATTTATGTCCAATGGATCGTCTTTCCCCCAGGCAAAGATTTCATTCATTGAACGAAGAGATTGATCTTTGCACAAGATGGGTTTGAAAATCACACAATCCTAATTCATCAGACAACAGCACAAAACCTTCGCACAATGATTTATTTTTGGGAAACCCTTCCATGCATCATGGGGATTCCAGGGACTTGGAGATCAGGGTTCGAATCCCTTCTTGGTCATGGAAACCCACTGGGTGATTTTGGGCACACTCTCAAAGGATGGCAATGGCAACCCTCCTCCTGAGAAACCTGCCAAGAAAACCCCATGATAGGTCACCTTAGGGTTGCCATAAGTCGGAAAGGACTTGAAGGCACACAGCAACAACAAACAGGTGGACAGCAGGGTTATTTCAAATTTCCACCTTCTCCAACATCTTACTTTCCAGAAGCAGACTTTAGAAAAGTGATTTTGGAGAACTACAAATCCCCAAGTGGCACAGAAAGAAAAGTGGAAGGCAATCTAGAATGACACCTCCGTTCCGTTTCCCACCTTTGGCCTCTCTCCAGGTAGAATTTCAAGGAGGTGGAAAGAAGTCAAAGTCTAAAAGAGAACTTTGCTAGCAGAGAGCAATAAAAACACACCTTATTTAACTCTTTGTGGGCTCCATGAACAACCCAGAGGACAAGCAGAGCTCCTAAAGACCTGCCTGTGGGAATCCCCTCTTCCTCCGTACAACACTGAGTAAACTGCGTGTAAATGGCCACGCAACATCAGAGTGTGGTCAATATGGCAACATTTATTACGGAGGAAGAACACACACATTTTGGCTGCATCCACACTGGAGAAATAACCCGGTTTGGTACTGCTTTAACTGCCCTGGCTCAAGGCTATGGTATTCTGGGAGCTGGAGTTTGTTGTGGGCCCAGAGCAGAGCATCATTGTAACTTGTAACCTTCCTTTTTATTTTAAGATTTAACTTGTAAGGTTCCTTTTTTCATTTTAACTAGTGAGCTTCCTAAAGTCCCAGTTTCAGAGGAAAAGGCACCATATAAATGATGAGGATGATAGGCCTGCAAAAGTTGTAAAAATCCCTATAGAGTTCATTGTTCAGATTAAAAAAATAATAGAAGATAATATGACAGAACTAACCATGGTTGAGAAGAAGAAACCTTGAATTACTGATGTGGCAATCCCTTGGGACAGGAGAATGTATGATAAAGAGAGGAGGGAAATATGAAACATTTAGAGCTAAATATGGAGATCCAGGCTGTTGCCACATTAGAGATTGACACCGCTTTCTCTGCCATGGCTCCATGCTATGGAATCCTGGGATTTGTAGCTTGTTGTGACACTAGAGCGCTCTCAGAGAAGGCTAAATATCTCACAAAACAACAAACCCCAGCATCCCATAGCCATGGAACTGGAGCCATGGCGGTTAAAGCGGTATCAGACTGCATTCACTCTGCAGTGTAGATGCAGTTTCTGTGATGCTGTGAAAAGAAAACAATGATGTTTCCAAGAGGTGTTCTAGGAACAAATCCAAACAGAATGGAAACCGGCTGAAGGAAATGGCCACAGATAAGATCACAATTGCACCGTTACAAAAAGCCACGCTACTTGGACCCTGCCATATTCTCTATCTGATGATGCTTCACTCAATTTAATGGGTTCTTATTTTGGACTACAAGTCCCCATAATCCCCCTACTAGCATGGCTAATTGGAAAGAGGACTCTGAGGACTATACTGCTCAGCATGCTGCAACCAGCATGGCCACTCAGAAAAGTTACCTTCTTGGCTACAGCTGCTGGCATGAAATGAGCGTGGAAAAGTTATAACTTGCGGCTGGGCACTGCAACACCCAGAATTCCCCAGCCATCGTGGCAATGTGGAAATGGGTCTTTTGGGCTCTACAACACCCAGAATCCACCAAGCATATTATGGGGCTGTAGTCCCCAAAAACAAACAAAAGAACGCTGCCAAGCTCCCTGCCTTTCAAAGCAGCGCATGAGAATTTGAAGGTGTTCTGAAACAGCTGCAGGTTAAGTCTCATTTATCCGGAATCCCCAAATACTCCAAAATCCAATATTATGAGATAGTGACACCTTTGCTTTCTGATGGTTCAGCATACACAAACTTTGTTTCATGCACAACAGTATTTTAAAAATATTGTGTATAAAGTTACCTTCAGGTTATATGTATAAGGAATATACAAAACAGAAATCTCCAAGATGTTTCCTTATGCAAATGTTCAAAAATTGAGGGGGCAGGATCCAAATTCCAAAATACTTCTGGTCCGAAGCATTTCGGATAAGGGAGACTAACCTGTATTACATTACTATATGTATTTGTTGTTGTTGTGTGCCTCCGCAATTTCTGACGTATGGCAACCCCAAAGCCATCCTATCATTTTTCTTGGAAAGTTTCTTCAGAGGAGACTTGCCAATTGCCATCCTCTGAGGCTAAGAGTGTGTGGCTTACCCAAGGTCACCAATGGGTTTTATGCTTGAGCGAGGAATCGAACCCTGATCTCCAGGGCCATAGTCTAGCATTCAAACTACTATACCACACTGACTCTCAAAATATAGATGATACATCATGACATATCATAAATGATAAGAATTGAGTTACTGACAACGTGAAACTTGCTCTCTTCAGGCAATGGCAAGAACTCAAAACTTGCCCTTAACTTTTCTTAATGCCACCGACTCGGTGGCCATTTTAGGCCAATGTGGTGGCCATTTTGGACATATCTGGTGGAGACAGTGGAGAAAAATGGATGCTCAGAGCTGGCCAGGTGTTGACGTGTGGGAGAAAAAGACAGCGAATGAGAGCTCTTTGGGTTTGCAAAGAGGCCCTTCCCGGCTCCAACTTTCATGGCACGCTTGGCCGGGTGGCTGATCGGAATTCAAGCCCGGACTGCCCCACCCATCGCTCTTGCTCTCCCCACAGGTAATGTGACATCACCTCTCCCCAGGGACAGGTGCGCACGCAAATGCGCTGAGCTACAACGGACACCACTCACCAGCCAAGCTTCAGTGGAAAAAAATAGTTTCACTGAAACCGATATGATCAGTTTCAGAGACAGAAGAGGAGAGTGGGGCCTAGTGGCTAAAGCAGGGTTTGGGAGGCATTAGAGGCAGAGCCCCTGTTTTGGGGGGCAAGGAAGCGTCATTTTTCAAGACATTTTGGCAGTTGCAGATCCCAGCAGGATTTCTCAAATAAAATAACCCCTCTCCCTCCAGAACCCAGATTTGTACAGCTGACCTTGTGTATTCACAGATTCTTTTTCCACTGATTCAACTATCCATAGCTTGAAGATATGTATTGTATTCCAAACAATACATACCTTCCAAAAGGCAAACCTTAATTTTGCCATTTTAGGCAGTCGGCCCTCCATATCCACCGATTCTTTATCTACAGATTGAACCATCCATGACTTAAAAATAACCCCAAAACATCTAAACTCCAAATAGCAAACTTTGATTTTGCTATTTTAGGTAAGGGATGCTATTTTCCTATGCCACTGCCTTTAAAGGGACTTGAGTACCCATGGATTTGGGTATCTATAGGGGGTCCTGGAAACAAAACCCAGCAGATACCAAGGGCCCAGTGTAATTTTTTTGCCCTTTCAACTAGCTGCTCATCCAAAATGGCTTACAAGCCCAAATCTGGGTTACAATCCTGATTCGCCACCTAAAATGGGTTACAAACCAGATTTGGCATCAAGGCTTAAGAAGTTACCATTTCTGGGGTATGATTTTCAGCATCTCAGACAATGAAGGAAAGCTGAGAGTTCTGCAAAAGTGATTTTGGGGGACAACAACTCCCATCATCCCCAAAGCCCCTTCCCAGCATTTCATACAGTCTTGTTTCCCCAGAGACCACCTCGCTGTCCAAGGATGCATCCACAGTGGAGAAATAATCCAGTTTGGCACCGCTTTAACTCTTTTCTGGCTCCAGGCTATGGAATTCTGGGAGTTGGAGTTTGTTGTGGGCCCCAGAATTCCATAGCTGTGAGACAGGGCACTTAAAGAGGTGCCAAACCGGGTTATTTCTCCAGTGTGGATGCAGCCCCAGACTAATGCTCTCTTTTCTGTTTCTTTCCAGATAGTCTGGCTCTTCAGCCATCGACCACAGACCAGCAGAATCTGAGAAATGGGCGCAAAAATGGCACACACATGCGCACACAGGCTTCCCAGAGGTGGCAAAGCAGCCTGTGGTGAAAGTTTCGCTCTGCGTCAGGCTGCTTTCCGGCACCACTTGGTTCCCCATGACCCTTGCGGTTGCACTTTTGCCACGGACAGAGCAAGTTTGTTTTCTCAAAGAATGAAATGTGATAAGATATGGGTACTTCTCGGCAAGCGGCGAGGCTGGGCTTTATAAACAGACTAACAGAGGCAAGTGAGAGTCAGAAATGCACGGAAAGAGGCCTGTCCTGGTTTCCTTATCTGCAGCTAGACCAAACTCCCATATGACAGAACTTGGAATGGACTACAACTCCCCATAATCCCCCAGCCAGATAACTGGGGACCCTGGGAGTTGTAGTGCCCCGCAAAAGGAGTTCTTCTGGAGATTAAATGAATCCTAATTTCTAGGTTTGTTCCATATACACACTAGAAACAACTCCAAACAGCTTAGCTTCTTTTTGCAAAGGTCTAGTAGTCTACAATTTCCTCTGCTCCAACCATTAATCTTCATTCCCTTCCTGTGTGCAAACCATCACTTGTGTCCACCGCTGGGGTGCTGAGGGTCAGTTTCTCCCTTCCTTCCCTATGGCAGGCACCCTGTCAATCTGGCCTGAGCCAAGATGTTTTGGATTGCAGTACCCATCATCCTCAGACACTGGTGATGGCTGTGTCTGGTGTGGACTATAGGACAAAATACAAGAAGGGCAAAGATGGAAGAGGTTCCCTGGTACAGTTTATAAACAGCTACCATCATCCCTTCTTCTTGACTGCACCTACTCAGGCTGATGGGTGTTGCAGTCCATCAAAGGGCATGCATTGCCTTCCCCAGCCCAGAAAATTAAGACATTAATTTAACTTAATACTCAGTTCTCCTATTTATCCTACAGTTGCCTGACTTGGGCACAAGAACTAGGAGAAACGCCAGCCCTTTAAGCCCATTTCAGAAACGGGAAAGATTCAATGGTTGCCAACTGCGAAACAGCAGAGGGCTCCTGTGCCTCCAAGAGCTGAATTTAAGAGGGAATTTTCCTTCATATGTAAGTTCTGTCAAGTTCTTAAAGATGGAGGGGCCCTGGTCACCCGGGGAGAGTAGGAGGCCTTTTGTTTTCAAGATACGGTGCGTATATTAAATTTTGCAAGCTATTTTGTCCATTTTAGGACCAAAAAACCTCCAAAGCACTCCTAAAATTCACCCCAAGGGCCTCGCCCCTGGTGTTTTTCCTTGCTTCGGACATTTGCCCCACCCAGAACCCCCACCCAGCTCCTTCAAGCAACAAAACTTCAGGCAGCCTTAGAAGAAAACAGAAAAGCAAGGCCAAAAAGAGAGATTTCCTACTGAACAGTGTTGGGCTGCAGCCATTTAGAAAAGCAGAGGCACCTGCCTTATACTTTGGAACAGAATGGGTTTTGTGGGAGTTGTAGTCCAGCACATTTGGGGGGCAGTTTGAAGGGAAACTCTCCTAAATCCACCACAGGACTCCTGGCTTCTTTGGAAATAAAGCCAATGACAATCCTGAAAGAATGAGAATCTAATTCAAACGTCCAGGAGCTCAATCTCTCCTCCAGCCAGGAGCACAGGCGACATTCTCAGCCCAGGGTCCACTCCAGAATCACAACAGACCACTCCTGAAAACATACAGGTGAAGTACCTTTCTTCTTGCAAAGTCAAGACAATATTAATCTGGGATTACTCAGGGTTTACACAGAGGTTGCTCAGACTTTACTCAAGGGTTAATCTTGGTTTACTCATGCTTCACTCAGGGTCGTCAAACAGGGTCCCTGGTCTGTTCAGCAAGAATAAAAATAGGCCACAAAAAGAGGTAGGGCAGAAATTCAGTCCCTCTTTGCCAAACTGTTTCATCCCTCCCTTCCTAACAAGGGAAGCCCAGGCCCATCGCCCACTGGCACAGAAACCGCTGAGCCCACCTGGCTGAACCAGCCCAGAGAACAGCAGCAGCTTAGAGTAGACCTTAGGCAGGACTTTGCTGTTAATGTAACTATTTTCAGCATGTAATCTGTACTTGTTTGTTATTTTGCTGTTACTTTATTGTTATAATATTGCTGTGATGTTATTGATGGGGGGTGTATTTTGTATTTTTGATGCCTTTGTCTTGTAATCCGCCTTGATTCCGTTAGGAAAAGGCGGAATATAAATAAATCATATTATTATTATTATTATTATTATTATTATTAAAGTACATTATCACCCAACATCCACAACACAGTGATTGCCTTTCATTGGGCCAACTAAAATATGTATTCTTCCCCACTCCATGACAGTTTTCTCTTCCTAACATCAGTTGTTGTCTCCCAACAAATAGTTCCCGCCATCTCCCCAAATGTTTTCTGGTTGCCACCAGTTTACAATACCACCTTTGATATCTGTATATCATTTTATTGTTCCATAAAACACACATCTACTTCCAAACTCTGGGATCCTTGGGGGCTCTAACTCTGAAATCCTTCCATCTGCCCTAGATGCCAAAAGGGTCACAGAATCACAGAACTATGGAGCTGGAAGGGACCCCAAGGTTCATATAGTCCAACCTCCTTTCTATAGACATCTCCTTCTGCCTACTAGTTCCTGCATAATTTCATTTCAAATTGCACCTTTCTGGCAGAGCCCTAAGTGGTTTTGCCTATGAAACTCTGTAAGGACTGCTATGGTAAGATAGTTGAACCTCCTTATCCATGCATTCTTCATCCACAGCTTGGAAATACTCAAAACATATATACTGTACCTTCCAAAAAGCAAACCTTGGTTTTGCCATTTTATATAAGGGATACTATTTTACAATGCCATTGTATTTAATGAGGCTTGAGCACCCAGAGATGTTGGTCTCCACAGGGGTCCTGGAACCACACCCAAAGAGATAACAAGGCTCAGTGATAACGATAACAGTACTCCATTGTATTTAATGGGACTTTAGCAGCCACAGATTTTGGTATCCATGGGAGTCCTAGAATCACACTCACAGCAGAATTATTATTATTATTATTATTATTATTATTATTATTATTATTATTAAAGAGAGGGTAGGAGAGAGAAAGGGATTTATTTTCTGCAATACCTGCAGTATATGGTAGAACATAAAACAATCTCCCTTTCTTTCTTTTTGCTGTTGTTGTTGTTGTTGTTAAGAGGGTTGGGGAGAGAAAAAGGGACTTATTTTCTGCAAGACCCATAGTGTATGGTATTATTATTATTGTTATTATTATTTCTCACCAGTTTCTTCCAATGAATCAAGGTGGGGTATGACAACCGTTAACAGACGCACTATATCAGTTAAAACACATCAATAAAAATACGTTACACATGAAACCCAGAACATTTCAAAGGACAAGGTTCCAGGTTGGCGGTGCCTAGGCAGAGAGAGAACTCCACACAGGTAGTACTTGCCACTATTGCTCTTGCTAGAGCTAGTAGTGATCCTTTTGTGTCATGTTTGAAACTGAAGGTGTGACCAGCCATGAAGAGAGAGAGAGAGAGAGAGAGAGGAGGAGGAAGGGGGAGAAGAAGAAAAGGAAAGCCCAGGGGAACTGACCCAACCGGCCAAGGCAGTTTCGGGGAGGGAAAAGGGACAAAAGGAGCAGGAAATGCAAAGACAGGCCAAAGACAGCTTCTTTGGGAGACCTTTCTGTTTTCTTCCCCACCTGCTTCTTTTTAAAATCAGAAAATAACCCAGAAAAAAGCAGCCAGGGGAGAGAAAAGAAAAAACACTCTTCCAAGCGGCTGTTCTTAGATGATGTTCATATATACATTTTTTAAAAATGTTAGATCTGTGGCTTTAGTGGCAAAGGAAGCTGCACCTTGTTCTCTGTTTGGAGAAGGAGGAGGCGGAGGCCGGCGCTTTGAACCTGGGTTGTCTAAACAGAGCATTACAGAGGAGGATTCTGCCCTAAGCCACCCTGATACCTGGCCTCCCAGAAGCACCACCAAACCCCATTGAAAAGCCAGTGCAAATCCCACAGATTGGGAGGCAAAGAAGAGGATCCTGGGGGGACCCAAAAGCCATCGCTTCCTCAAAGGAAAGCCAGGGATAATGCCAAGGCACACACTCCAGGAGGGCTTCCCACACAGAGGCCTCATTCCCACTACCTTTGAAACCAGATCGCAACTCGGTTTGAATTGGTTCAAGTGACCCTGGTTCCCACTTAAACCCGAATCGCTGAAACATTTCCGAGACGGGGGCCATGCGCTAGAGCCATTTAACCCGTGCTTTTGACGCTGATGTTTTCCACGTCTTTTTTGATAAATCGGTTCCGCACAAGTGTGAATCAGATGCGGATCAGAACCAATTTAAATTTGCTGGTGTGCTGGTTGGGGATGATGGGCGCTGAAGTCCTACGCACCTGGAGGGGAGGGAATCTGCTTTACAGAATGGGGAGACCCCAAACCCAGGTGATCCCTGTCTCTTGCGGTGCATCTGAACTGTACAGATGATGCAGTTTAACACCCCTTTAACTGCCATGGCTCCATCCTACAGATTCCTGGGATGCATAGTTTTCTGTGGCGTTGCCACTCTTTGGCAGAGAAGGCTCAAAACCCTGCAAAATTACAAACCCTGGGAGCTACAGGGGAGCAATGGTTTAAGAGCTGGATTACATTTCTGGGGAGCCTGGGTTCAATTCCCAGCTTGGCCAAAAAACCCACTGGGTGATTTTGGGCAAGTCACACTCTCTCAGCCTCAGGGAAAGGCAAATGTAAACCTCCTCTGAACAAATCTTGCCAAGAAAACCCTATAATAGGTTCACCTTAAGGTCGCCATTAGTCAGGAATGGCTTGAAGGCACACAGCAGCAACAAAAAGGAGCCATAGCTCCTTAAAAGGGGTGTCAAACCGCATTCTTTCTACAGTGTAGATGCACCCTTGGAGTGTGCATTTTCCTCTCTTTTTTTTCCAAATTCCAAATTGTAAGCTTGTGTTGCAAACCTATTGTACTGAATCCCATTGTGGGAGAAAGGCGGGATATAAACCCTTGAAATAAATAAACAAACCACCAAAGTTTGGGTGTTCCCAAACACTCCCACGCATCCCTGTTGTACTGGATGTCTCCCCATCCCTAAGGGCAGGCTTGAATTAGAACCAGGAACTACTTGAGATGCCAAATGGAGGAGTAACCAAGGCAGCCTCTGGGCATGGATGGAGTATCCAGATGGATTATTCATAACTAACCCATACAGTACTTTGCTATTCTGCTCTGCTGTATGGCCATCATGGCTACCCTTGGCTATGTGATCCACACAGAGATGGGTAGAAGGAAGTCCCATGGAGCGCTTCCCCATTGCCTCCCCATTTTAAGAACAAGCAGCTTCCAAAATTCAGAGGAGACAATCACTTGTTTAAATCCCAGTACAATTGCTTTTAAAAATGTGTTTCCAAAGGGTCATAAGGCTTCATCTTTTATTAAGACCATATAACTGGTTTTGATCGCCGTATACCAGAGGTAGGCAACCTTTTTGAGCCGGGGGCCGGGTTGCTGTCCCTCAGACAACTGGGGGGCCGAAGCCAAAAAATAAATAATTAAATATTTTTTAGAAAATTAAATATATATAAATAAACCAGGACAAATGTAGGACAAAATTTTCAAATGGAAGACACTTTTTTTTAAAAAATGGAGGACACGTGAAAAAAATTGCTGATTTTTTTTAAAAAAATGTTAATATAAATGCATGTTTCTGAGGCTTCTATAGACAATTGCCCCCCAAAGGCCCCAGCGGCAATCAGTGGCAGGACCAGGCCAGGGGCCGGTCCCAAGGCCTTGCCGGGCCGCATCCGGCCCGCGGGCCGCAGGTTGCCTACCCCTGCCGTATACGATGAATATCCTATCTATTCCCCTCCCTTGTTTCTTGGTTTTCGATTAATTTTAAAACTCAATTTTCAAATTTAAATCTGAATGTTTTTAAACCTCCTTTTAAGAACAAGATAAAACCTTATTATTATTTTTTAAAGGAATTTCCATGGCCACAGAGCCCCAAAAACCAACAAAAAACTATGGATGCCGGCCATGAAAGCCTTCGACTTCACATTGGATTTCCTTTTGCTTGCCAAGCTCTGGTCTTGCAAATGGAGATCCAGTGAGATGGAGGAGTTCTGAGCGTTGGACTCTGGAGATCAGAGTTCGAATCCTCACTTGGTCATGAAACCCAAAGGGGGACCTCGGACAATCCACACTCTCTCAGCCTCAGGGGAAGGCAATGGCAAAGCTCCTCTGAACAAATCTTGCCATGATAGGTTTGCCTTAGGGTCGCCATAAATTGGTAATGACTTGGAAGACACACAACAATCTTGCCAATGCCAAGATAATCCAAATTTAAGGACAGAATTAAAGCATACAGTGGTTTCTCTCTCTCTTATGGCTTAGGTTTTTTCGGCTGAGAAATTTTCATTCCAGAATTTATTTTCCCCCTAAAGTTCCGCTTTAGGTCCAAGATTCCAGAAATCTCATTCCTTTTTGAAATGCCAGAGAAAGGCCCTTGAAAAAATGGTATGAAAAGGCGTGTTTCCTCCTAGTTGTAGGGTGTGTGTAGGCTTGGGGTGCGGCCGGTGGGTTTCCTGCCTCTGCAAAAGGAACCAAACTCTGGGATGGAGGGTCATTGGAGAGAAAAACTGGTTAATCAGTGACAAAAGGGCCAAAGGCCAGGAGAGACTGGCAGGTAAGTCTCCTGGGGCAGAAAGAACATGGAGGCCCCTTGGTTCCCCAAACACCTGCCTTTGCGCCTCAACTCGAACTCGCCTCCCTGACCTCTTCCAAACCCCTTTTTAGCTTTTGGGGTGGCTTCCAAAGACCACCATGGTGAAAAGTTTGCAATCCATTGGCCCTCCAGGTTCAACCCAATTTTCCAGGGAAAAGCAAAGGGAATCAAAGGTTGCATCCACACTGGAGAAATAACTTGGTTTGGCTCCGCTTTAACTGCCCTGCTCAAGGCTATGGCATTCTGGGAGTTGGAGTTTGTTGTGGGCCCAGAGCGGAGCAGAGTTTAAGGAAGGAAGGCCTCACAACAAACTCCAACTCCCAGAATGCCATAGCCTTGAGCCAGAAAAGAGTTAAAGCAGTGCCAAACTGGATTATTTCTCCAGTGTGGATGCAGCCAAACCCTACACCCTCATTTTTGGGCCACAAAGCAAGGCTACCCACTTTTTTCCTGCCCCCACATGCCCCCCTGTTCTCTCTTTTGCCCCACAACTGAGCCATGCCCCCATTTGCCCCCCAATGCCAACTCCAAGATGCCTGCCCTTTCCATTACTTGGCTTCAAATAGCCCCCTTTTTCCCATCCCAAGTTCATCTCTCCCCAGTTCAATGGCCAGCCCTCCCCCCTCCATCATCTGAGGCCAGAAAAGTTACTTTTTTGGACTACCCCTCCCTGCACTCCCAGGAAACCAGGGGATGCTGGGAACTGCAGTCCCTTCCTCAAAGTCACTTCCCCAACTACAGGGAAAGAGACGGGTTTCCTGGAAGTTGGCCCCTTTGAACAAAGATTGGGCAAGTTACATTTTTGGTGGAAGAGGAGGAGTACAGCTGGCTGGGAGATTCCGGGATTGCGTAGTCCCTCAAAGGGGAGGATTCTGGGAGCCTGGGGGGGGGGGGAGAGTAGGAGCATGACCTGGGGACTTTGTAAAAGAGGGGTTGCTGAGCATTCAGTCCCAAAGAAGGACTCCTGGGGTTTTACAGCCTCCAAAAGGGGGCATTCTGGGAGATGTTTTGCCAACGAAATGGGGATTCTGGGAGCTTGTATGTCAAAAAGAAAGAAGCGTTATAAGAGACAGTAGAGAAGTTTGATTCCTGGGGTTTGTTGCCCCCAAAAGCCCTGGGAGCATTTGCAACCCAAAGGAGGAAGATTGTGGGAGTTTGTAGTCCAAACAACAAACAAAAACAAAACAGGAATTCTGGGGGTTTGTGGCCCAGAAAATGGAGATTCTGCGCCTGAGATGGTTGTCCAGAGAAAAGAGGGATCCTGCGGAGAGTTTTGTAGCCGAAAAATAAGGATTCTGAATTTCTTGACTAGAAAGTGTGGATTCGGAGAGTTTTGTAACCTGGGAAAACAGGGATTCCGGGGGTTTGTGGCCCCGAAAATGGGGATGCCAAGAATGAGTAGCCCCCCAAAAACCGGGAATCCTGGGGGGAGGGGGTGTCTGTTGGCCCTCAATGGGAAATGCTGAGTTGGTAGCCCTTGCAAAGGCGTGTGCTGCTGCTAGTGCTGCCCCTGCCTCCCCCTTGCAAGGTCCAAGGGGGGGTGATGGGGTGCGCAATCCCTCCTGGGGGTGCCCCCCTTGGGGGTCCTTCCCTCCGCCCCCCCCCCCATGCCCCCCCTGCCAAGCCCTCCTTCCTACCTCCGAGGGCGAGGACGGAGTCGTAGACCTTGCACTGGATCTGGCCGGTGCTCTGCCAGACGCAGCTCATCCAGAGGCCCTTGTAGATGGCTTGCGCCGTGATAATGTTGTCCCCCGCGTAGGAGGACATCTGCCACTGGGGCATCACGGTGGCCACCAGCGTGGCGATCCAGCCCAAAAGGGCCAAGGCGAAGCCCAGCAGCTGCAAGCCCGAGTTGGCCATCGCTCGAGAGGAGCCCAGAGACAGAGCCAAGCGCCGAAAGAAAGAGCCACAGGTCCCGGAGCCAGAGGGAGACGCTTACCTGGGCGCCAGGTGAGCCAGCTGGCTTTATGCCCTGGGCGGGGAAAGGAGGAGGAGGAGGGTCAACAGAAACCCCCGAGAGAGAGAGAGAAAGCAAAAGAGGCCCAGCCTCGCCCCCTTTCCAGGGAGACTGGCCTCACCTGGACACACCTGAGCCAAGAGAAACAGGCAGAAAGAAGCCTTGGGGGCTGGCCGGGAGAAGAAGGGGGCAGGAGCAGGAGGAAGCCACAGGTTGCTTGCTGCACACTCTTCTGTTTTGTTTTCTTTGCAAAAGTGAACTATCAGGTCAAGAGATGCTTGTTTACATGGACCCAAAACAAAACACATTTGGGAACCTTTGGCCGGCAGTCGGCAGTGCCTTGTTGTGGGTGGCTTCTTGCAAGAGGCCTCTGGCGAGTGAGATTTCAGCTGCAGGCAGAAAGCCCCCCCCCCGGTCTTGCAGGGGCCCTTTCCAGGGAGACTGGCCTCACCTGGACACACCTGAGCCAACCGAGACGGCGAGAAAGAGCACTTGGGGGGGCAGGGGGGGCTTGGCTACAGGGAGAAATATATACTGAGTGTGTGTATACACACACACACACACACACACACCCTTTAGAGGCCTCTTGAAGGTGGCTTCTTCCAAGGGAGCTCCAGGGATGAGGTTTTCTTTTCTCAGTCTCCATTTTCTTTCTTATCTTGGTGACCAAAGCTCTAGTGTGTTTGTCTAGTACGTATTTTAACATTGTTTTATAATTTTATATTGGATTCTATGCATTAGTTGTTTTTACAGTTTGCGGTTTTAACTGCAGGACTTGCTTCTGTGGATTCTGGGAGTGACAGTCCAAAAAGACCCCTCTTCCCATGCTCAGGAAGTTCCTACTCGGTTGTGTAAGCATGCCTCCCACAGCCAAGGTAAACAGAGCAGAAACCCTGCATGAAGAGCAAAACAGACAAACAGAGGGAGAGCAAATAATGCCCCGGGGGCATGCTCAGAAACCATCGCTGTTCCCAGAACCTGCCTGGTCTTGGAAGCTAAGAAGAGCCAGCCCTGGTTAGTCCTTGGATGGGAGACTGCCAAGGGATCCTGCAGGCTCTGTTTCAGGAGAAGGACCTGGCAGAAGCCCCTCTGAAAATCCCCTGCTTGAGAAAAAGCCCCAAATCAGCTGGAAGCACATATCCCCACAAGGCCTGACCTTGGTCTCTTTGCCCCAAATGCTTCCATCCAACTGGAACTTCCTGACCATGAGAAGAGGGGACTTTTTGTACTATCACTCCCAGAATCCCCCAACCAGCTCAAGCTTTGCTTATGGCACTGTTTACTGCAGCCCAGCACCAGAAGTCTATGGCCTATTACAGACAGCCAAAATAAACCTGCTTCGAGTCACAGTGGAGGTATGGTGTTTCAATGATGCATGCATCCTAAGAGTCCAGAAGCCACACCAAAGCCATGCTCCAGGCTGTGGCTTCTGGACTCTTAGGACGCATGCATCATTGAAACACCATACCTCTACTGTGCCTCAAAGCAGCTTTATTTTGGCTGTCTGTAACAGGCCTGTGTTTCTCTAGCCCTTCTTCACCATCCTCCCAGTGTAAATGCTGCTAAAAAAAATTCAAGCTAGACAGAAGATGAGGAAAAGCAGAGGCCTGGGAGGGAAAAAAGAGAAACAGAGACAGAAATGCTGGCTTCATTTACACTGCAGAATGAATGCTGTTTGACACCGCTTTAACTGCCATAGCTCCATCCTATAGAAAATCCTAGGATCTGTAGCTTGTTGTGGCCCCAGAGCTCTCTGATAGAGGCTGCATCCCCACTGCATAAATAATCCAACTTTGCACCACTTTAACTGCCATGGCTCAGTGGTGTGGAATTCTGGGAATAACAGTTTTGTGAGACATTTAGCCTTTGCTGTTAGATAGCTCTGGGGCCAAAACAATCGACAGATTCCAGGATTCCATAGACAGAAGCCACAAGAGATAAAGGTCCAGAAGGAACAAGTGTGCACCTGGGCATGCACAGAGGGCCTTTCTCGCCAGCTGCTGGGTGTTTGTTCATGCTTGCTTTGGGGGAATTTGGAGAGTGTGACAGCCACTGCCCCGCACCCAGCAAGGCTCTGTGAAGAAATGCTGCACATTTTGTCCAGTGAGACTATGAGTCATTGAGCCAAGGACACAGGAGTCTCTGCGGATGATGACAAAGAAGATGGGTCTGAAACTGAAAGGCCCAGCCCTGACTCCCAGTTAGTTCACAGCAGGGGCAGGGATGATGTCAATGGCATTTGTCATTGAACTATAGTGCCCATAATCCCTAAATCCTGGCTAAGGCTGATGGGAGTTGTAGTTCAGCAAGACGGGGGGTCAAACGATGCCCACACACACCTCCTTAATTTAATCCAGAGTTTAGCCACCTGACAACAAAACCAGATTCTGGGATCAATGAATCATAGAGGTGGAGGGGACATCTAGTTCACCGGCTGCCAGCATATCCTTGAGAGATGGCTATCCAGCCTCTGTTTAAAGACCACTGCCATCAATTCCGCTGTTGAGCAACTCTTTCTGCCTGGAAGTTCTTCCCAATGTTTAGTCTGAATCCCCTTTCTTGGAATTTAAATCTTTTCATTCAGGTTCTTTTCTCCAATGAGGAGCGCTCTGCACATGGTCAGAGTCTCTCTTGCTTCCCTACAGTTCCTATCAGCATTCCAAGCAGACAGTGGTGGGTAAGCCCTGCGTAGAGTTTGGAAACATTACTTTTGGGGAACAACACCCAGAATTCTTGGGTCTGGGGTCCAAAAGAGTGACGATCCCATGCTCCAGACCAAGGGTCTATGACTTCAGTTTCACAGAAGAACTTTCCAAGAAGTCATGAGCTGCTGCCACGTTGCTGAATTAATGCAGTTTCATTCCCTTTAACTGCCATGGCTGAATGCTGTAGAATCCTGGGATTTGTAGTGTGTTGTGGCACTAGAGACCTTTGACAGAGAAGACTAAATATCTCACAAAACTAAAAATCCAAGAGTTCTATAGCACTGAGCCTCGGTGGTTAAAGCAGCATCAAACTGCATTAGTCCTGCATTGGGGATTCGAACCCTGTTCTCCAGAATGAGTTCAGCACTCAGACCACTACACCACTCTGGCTCTGTAGAGAAGACTTCAAATACCTCACAAAACTACAAATCCCAGAATTCCAAAGCATTGCACCATAGCAGTCAGTGGTACAAAACACACTGCATAAATAATGCAGTTTGATGCCGCATTAACCACAATGACCTAATGCAATGGAATGATGATATTTCTAGTTTTGTCAGTTATTCAGTCTTCTGTCTCAGAGAGCTCTGGTGCCACAATAAACTACAATTCCCAGGATTCCCTAGCACTGAGCTGGGCACTTTAAAGCGGTCTCCAACTGGATTATTCCTGCAGTGTGTTTCGGACCAATCTTGCCATGAAAACTCCATGATAGGTTCTCTTTAGGTTTGCCATAAGTCAGAAATGACTGGAAGACATACAATATAATGGACAATATAATAATAATAATAATTATTATTATTATTATTATTATTATTATTTATATACTGCCTTTCCAAAAGATCAAGGTGGTTTACAAAATTACATAAACAAATACCTAAAATATATTAAAAATTTACGTAAGCAAATACATAAAAAATCTAAACAATAGTTATATGTTGTATATTACATATATATGCCTTACATTTACAACATTGCAATATTGTACAGGCCGCATTTAGGATCCAATATGTGTCCTTTTCTTAGTCGTCAAGCAATAAAACCCACAAAACAGTAATATCTTTATTGGCCAGCCAAAAAAATGCACAAAATACATGTTGCAAGCGTTCAAAGCTCCACTGGATTATTTCTGTGTTGTGTTTTGGACCAACTGGCATTATTTCTGCAATGCAGATTCAGCTAGAAAAGGCTAATTATCTCATGCAACTACAAATTGCAGGACTCCATAGCAGGTAAGGCAGTGTCAAAATGCATTAATGCTGAAGTGTACATGCAGCTGAGCGCCTCATGTACATGCTCATGATGTGCACCTCTGCCTCCACAGTCACACCTCAGTCGTGGCACAGCCATGGCACAGTTTGATTCTGCGTCTCGTGGCGCATAAATCTTTCCCTCCTGGCTATGCGCACAGGTGCAACCTGCTGCAATCTGGTGCCCAGGTGTGCCCGAATATGGGCAAAGTTTCCTGCCACTCCCTGCAGGCTGTGGCACAGATCCAGGCCAAGAGAAAGAGGAGTGGCACCGGGGGCATCATCTCCTGTCCTGCCCTGCCTGGGTGGCGCGTCGTCCTCCGGTTCCTTTTTCTCTCCCTTGCAGTCATGAAACTCACTTTTTATGGCTTTCCTTTGGCTGCCAAAGGTGAAGCAGCGAGAATGACACACTGCCACTTGACCAGCTTTTGCCACCTGTTGTCATCAGGAAATAAATACTGATTTGTTTTGGCTTTTTATAACAAGCCAAATTAAAACATAAAATGCCCTCCCCACTAAATCCAAGCCATCTAATGATTTTGCACAAATCTGTCCAGGTTTTAAACTTCTGTTTCCTTTTCCAAATGCAGAACGTGTTTTCCTTGTCAAAGCATTGATGCTTTACAATTATATTTCTTTTATTAAAATGATAATTTAATATCCACAAATCGAATAGTTTTCACAGCGGTATTTGCTGGGGTTTGGTTCCAGGATCCCCCATATATGCCAAAATCGGTGGATGTCCAAATCCCATTAAATACAACAGCTGAGTAAAATGGTGCCCTTTACATAAAATGGCAAAATCAAGGTTTGCTTTTTGGAATTGACATATATTTTTAAAATATTTTCTCAAAAGTGGGGAAAAAGAAGAGCTTCCAGGAATAGATGAGCGGCTGCTAAAATGGTCTGAAATGATGGAACCGGACATCTTGACCTCTCCTCTGAAACAGAAGGAAATGAATACAATTGAGGAAGAATGGCTCTCTGTACATGAGTTTTGTAAGAATAGATGGAAATAAAGTTTAGGTAGAGTAATAAGACGATGGGGAAATACGACAAATGTAGAGGCTGTGAATACTGTTTAGATATAGGATCGTATATCATAAAATAACATCAGAACAATAATGTTTGAATACATAACAGTAGGAAGAAAGGATGACCACGCATGAGACTTAGAGGAAGCTTATCTGAAGTAGTATTTTATGTTAGCATGCAAATTCAATTGTATATTACTTGAATGAAATGGATACATACAATTGTGTTTTGTTGTGTTTGTAAACCACCTCGGACCGGTGGGAGAGGGGGATAAAAATAACTTATTATTATTATTATTATTATTATTATTATTATTATTACATTTGTAGAAATATATATATATATATATGTATATATATTCAGGCTGTGTATACTTGAATTTACAGATAGAAAAACCCACAGATACAGTTTTTCTGAGCTTCTTAGCCATGGTAAATGGAACTTCCTTGTCCAGAGACACTCTACCTATCTTTGAAAACTAAGCACAAAGGACAAGCTGCTGGAGGAAGAAGTCTTGCTTTAATGCATTCCTAGTTGGCCGTTGAGAAACAGGAATCTGGACTAGATCAACCTTTGCTCTGATCCAACAGGTCCCTCCCTGTTTTCGCATGTTTGCTTACATACCGTTGTTGCTGACAGTCGTGTACAATTATTATTATTTACACTTATTATTTTCCCATGTCGCTTCTCATGACTTCAGGAAGGCTGGTGGGGGAATATGGGACTCTCTTCCACTTTATCCTTACAACACTCTTGTAAGGCAGGACAGGCTGAGAGGAAGCGCTGCATCCGCACTGCAGAACAAAATCCAGTTTGACGCCACTTTAAACTGCCACGGCTCAATGCTATGGAATTCTGGGGATTGTAGTTTCGTGAGACATTTGGCCTTCTTTGTCGGAGAGCTCTGGTGCCACAACTAGCTACAAATCCTTGGATTCCATAGCATGGCAATTAAAGTGGTGTCAAACTGGGCTATTTCTGCAGTGCGGATGTAGTAAGTTTGCAGAAATCCTGGAGATCAGGACCAGATTCCCAGCCCAGTGCTGTAACCACTGAACTACCCTTCTTTCATTAGGAAACCTTAACTTTGTCAATTTTTGTAAATTCATTATGAAACTGACTTTGTTTTTATTGTATACTAGTTAGTATTCTTTTTTTGCTTATTTTATTTGAACCTCACTATGTAGAGCGCTGCACAAACTTTACAGCGCTTATAAATTGATGATGATGGTGATGATGATGATGATGTGGTTGAGGCAGAAAGAGGTTAATTCCTAAAATGAGACGCCACAGAATTCAAATCAGGTGGGAAAGTACAATGTGATTTTCCTTTTTCCTTTTACCGAAAGGGATTTCCAACTTAGTCTTCTATTAAGCAATGGAGAAAAGTGTACTTTCTAAGACCAATGGTGACATGGTTTCCGGTGTGGAAAGAGCTGGTTGCTCAAACATGATATATTGCATTCGCTTTGAGGTGAAACGAAAGCAACCAATTGGACTGACTGTCTTCCAAAACAATATGATTTATTCCAACAGGAAAAATAGATTAACATTTCCAGGGATTTAAACACACATTTCAATGAAAATGCATTTGGAATTCTTGTTTATGGATTTAGATTGTGCGCCATTGGCAGGATTTCTCCTTTGTAAAGCACTATGTAAAGCCTGTGGCACTATATAAATAACGTAATAATAATAATAATAATAATAATAAATCACATTATTATTTTTATTACGCAAAGGGGCCGGTGTGATGGGTAGGATTTTGGGAAACCAGAGTTTGAATCCCTGCTGCGTTGTGGTTTAAGTGTTGGGCTACGACTGTGGAGACCAGGGTTCGAGTCTCAGCTTACCATGAAACCTGCTGGGAGACCTTGGGCAAGTCACACTCTCTCAGCCTCAAGGGAAGGCAATGGCAAACCTCCTCTCTGAACAAACATTGCCAAGAAGATCCTATGATAGGTTGGTTTGCCTTAGGGTTGCCATAAGTTGGAAATGACTTGAAGGCATACAAGAAGAACAAATCAGACATAGAAAGCTCCTGGGTCACATGCTCTCGCCCTCAAAGGAAAGTGATGACAAATATTAACCTGGCCAAGAGAACCCTAGGAGAGGGTTGCCATAATTTGGAGACAACTTAAAAGCTTGCATCATGTATTTTGTGCATCTTGGTTGGCCAATAACAGCACCACTGTTTGTGAATTTTGAAGTTTATTGTACTTTGCCAACATGGCTATCCCAGGCTGTGTTATTAAGCACAGTAGTAGTGTGGCTAATTGATCCAGTCCAGGTTTTCCTGACGTCCCACTCACCTGTGCTCAGGTCAGGACACTTCTTTCGCAAAGGTGGGGGTGCATTTCGGAAAACCTGGCCTGGATTTGCCATAAATCGGTTCAGTTATCTTGTTGCAGCAATACTGCAAGTGGCCACTAGATGCCGCTCTTGGAGCAGTTCAGACGACAAAGTAATGGAGAACGTTCCCTTCGAAGTAGATGGAACAGACAGGCCAAAATAAAGCTGCTTTGGGTCACTTTGGAGGTATGCTGCTTAAATGACACACGCATCTTAAGAGGCCAGAAGCTGCGCCAGAGCTGCATTTCAGTCCTTAGGACAGAAGCATGGCTTCCAGCCTCTAGGGACACATGCAGCATTTAAACAGCATACCTCCAAAGTGATCCAAAGCAGCTTTATTTTGGCCTGTCTGTTCGGGCCCCATGGCAGCAAAAGCAGTGTCAAACTGCATTAATTCTGCAGTGCAGATGCAGCCCCATGTGTATTCCTTGCCTACGAAAATCCAAAAATTTCACAGGATCACCATAAATTGCTAAAGGCATCACCAGATCCCATATCACAGTGATGGCGAACCTCTTAGAGACCGAGTGCCCAAACTGCAACCCAAAACCCACTTATCTATTGCAAAGTGCCACATTCCTCTGGCTTTCTAGGTACAAACTCTGGTGAACTCTGTGCTAGGGCAACAGCATGTGTACCCATAGAAAGGGCTCTGAGTGCCCCCTCTGGCACCCACGCCATAGGTTCGCCACCACTGCCATATCATCTTGCAAGCTAAGCAGGGATAACCCTGGTTAGTACTTGGATGGGAGACCACCAATGAATCCCAGGTGCTTTGGGCTAAATTTCAGAGGAAGGAACTGGCAAAGGCATCTCTGAGGATTCCTTGCCTAAGAAAACACCATGAAATTCATGGAGTCGCCATATTATTATTATTATTATTATTATTATTATTATTACTTTCTCACCCTTTCCCCAAAACAGCGACTCAGGGAATCTTACAATATTAAAAAAAGTACAATTAAAAGCATACAAAACAGGTACATTAAAACAGGATCACATTAAAACAAATTACATGTTCTAAGTATAAAATACAGTTAAAAAGGTTAAAATGTTTGTAAAAACTGAAAAACAACGTAACCTGCCAGCCCATTCTTTAAAAACTTTGTTTTATATGCAAGCTGATAACTTAAAGGCACACACATAGAGAGAAGAAGGAACTGTAGTAAGTGTTGTTTGGCATGCAACCAGGTAATATATGTTCGACTCCAGCTCCCAGAATCCCCACATCAGCACGACCATGCTGGTGGGGGATACTAGGCGTTATAGTCCAAAGAAGGAACTTTTCAGTCTTTGTTATTTGGTCATTTTAGGAAGTGCTAGACTCAGAGCTTGGGAGAAATACTTATTGGATTACAAGTCCCAGAATCCACTCACTGTAAGGGCTGTACTGCTGGAGGATTCTGGAAGTTGTCCCAAAAAAGGAACTTACTCTGAGCTCCTCAAATAGTAGAAAGGCAGCCACTGAGATTCTGGGCTCCCTTGTTTGTACTGTAGATCTTGGGGTGCAGCTACACTGTAGAAATAATGCAATTTGATGCCACTTTAACTGTCATGGCACCATCCTACATAATCCTGGGAACTGGAATTTGGAGAGGCACCCGTACCCTTTGGCAAGAAGGCTTGGAGACCTTGTGAAACTACAAATCCCAAAATTTTATAGGATGAGAGCTACAGCACCGAATGTAGTTTCAAGCTGCATTATTTCTCCTGGGTAGATTAACCCTAAGCACTTCGCACATGCTCAGGGGAAGACCCTGGAGCATGCAAAAGAGGGAGCAGTTTACAACCTGGGTGTATGCACAATGCCCTGAGTGAGATGAACCTTTACAGAATCAATGACTGGTAGACTTTGGCCGGCATGCTCCACCAAGACCTTATAAATCTCTGGCTCCCATTTTTAAAGGCTGGGAACAGGTGCATCTTTGGCTTTACAGGAAGGGAAAAGGCCGCAGGACAGAGTGTGTACGTCTGTGGAGAGGAGACACATTGGCTGACATTATAACACACACGTGGCCCATGGGTAATACAACACCCCCAGCTCACGTGCCCCTTCTGGATCGCTTGCCCTGCAAGAAAAGGTTGCAGAAATACAGACACACAGGCAGCATCCACACTGGAGAAACAACCTGGTTTGGCACTGCTTTTAACTACCCTGGCTCAAGGCTATGGCATTCTGGGAGATGGAGTTTGTTGTGGGGCCCTGGGCCCCACAACAAACTCCTCTCCCAGAAATGGCCAATCAGCCGGGGGTTGAGGCCAGAGTTAAAAGCAGTGCCAAACCGGGTGGGTGGCCCTGGACCATGTGTGGTCCTTGACCTTTCCAGATTTCAGATATTTAAACATATAGAGAGATTTCACCTTCTCTGTCAAGTGAGCTTTGGTGCCACAACAAACTACAAATCCCAGGCTTCCATAGGATGGAGCCATGATAGTTAATGCAGTGTCAAACTGTGTTAATGCTACAGTGCAGATGCAGCCTGAGACACTTCTTTTGGAGCAGAGGGAGTCAGGAGAGAGGTTTGTTTGGTGGCTCCTATTTCAGACTTTGCTCTCTTTGCAAAAGGAGATGGAAGAACCCAAAGCCTCTCTTGTGACTCTGCAGTGCCAAGGGAAATGCTGGGCAGAGAGGTTGCCCTTAAAGCACATGCTACCCATGTCTCCAAAGACTAGATCTCTCTTCCCGTAGGACTCACACCGAATGCCTGACATTTGACAGTGATGGACAGTCATAGTCTAAAAATACAGCCCTGGGCCCTTGTGAAACCTTGTGCCAAGCAGATCAGTTTACTCCTTCTGGCCCACTGGACTGCTCCTTTTCCAGGGCTTGGAAAATTTACCCTTAGATAACAAGTCCCCAAATCCCCAGAAGCTGGCTCTGTGGCAGAGGGACCACCAGACATCCTCCTTTTCCAGGATATTTTGACCTGTGAGGCATTTCAAAAGGTGCTTCATTTTGAGCATGATTAAGAAGCATGAGTTTATATTTATATTAGGTGCCTTGAGCTTTTGTTTGGTCGTATCCTCCATTTTTCTTGCATGCCCTACATTTCATGGTGACTTGTCCTCCTTTGCGGTGAGGACATTGAGTCACCCTGCTCTGGGGATTCTGGGAGTTGTAATCCAAATTGCAGTTCAGAATTACTTCTGTTCCATTGCCAACTTAGTCATTCACTGCTATTTAGATTTCCATGGGTGGTGCCAAATGTTTTCAAAACCAAGGCCTGGAAAATGGGATGAGAGGACCTCTGAGCCGGGACAGACTGCCAATGTAGCAAACACTGTGAATTCTCCCCAGCAGAAAAAGAAACTTCTTGGCTCCAGTGATTCTGGAATGGACCTGTTTCTAAAAGATTTTGGGACCAGGTGTTGTACTTGTGCTGCTATGGGGCAGATGATTTTATCCCAGTTTTGTGGGAAAAGGAGGGTATAAAATTACCATTACAGCTTGCTCTCCACAGTTGCGGCTTTGACTTTTGTGGATTTGATTATTTGTGGGTTTGATTAATATGTTCTCTCTAGGACAGTAAGGGCTGTTCAACAATGGGACACACTCCTTCCTCAGAGTGTGGTGGAGTCTCCCTCCTTGGAGGTCTTCAAACGGAGGCTGGATGGCCATCTCTCAATGGGGATGCTTTGACGGAGACTTCCTGCATGACAGAATGGGGTTGGACCGGATGGCCCTTGTGAGCTCCTCCAACTCTACAATTCTATGATTCCAGGAATCTCTAGGTCCTCCAGCGTAACTCTGCCAGAAGCTGACCATAGAGTTGGGCTGGAGAACCTAGAAGTTCCTAGAGAAAACACTTCAAAAGGCATTTGTAGGTCCTCCAGCATGAGTCTATGATCAGTCTTTGCCAAAGTTTGATCACAGAATCATGTTGGAGGACCTACAAATACCTAGAAAAGTGTTTTCTCTGGCAGCTTCTATCTAGATTCTCCAGCCCAACTCTATTATCAACTCCCAGCAGAGTTGCACTGGAGGAGAGAGTCCTAGAGAGAGAACATATTAATCAAACCCACAAATAACCAGATCCACCAAAGTCAAAGCTGCAAATATGGAGGGTCAACTGTATATTGGTTGTTGTCGTTGTGTGCTTCCATGTCATTTCTGACTTATGGCAACCCTAAGACAAACCTATTCATGGAGTTTTCTTGGCAAATTAATTCAGAGGAGGGGTTGCCATTGCCATCCTCTGAAAATGTGGGTTGCCCAGGGTCACCCAGTGGGTTTCCATGACCAAGCTGGGATTTGAACCCAGATCTCCCAGTATCCTAGTCCAGCACTCAAACCACTATGCCACACTGGCCATATCCATACACACACACTGTAGTGTTGGACTAGGATACTGGGAGACCAGGGTTCAAATCCCAGCTTGGTCATGGAAACTCATGTAAAGTATATGGGGGGGAAAGACCTGAGAAATGTTGCTTTCTTATTTAAGACAAGCCATTTGGGCTCTAAAAGAGGCACAGGGCCCATAAAAAATATTCTCTGGATTGCTCCTGGAGTGCAATTGGCCACATTTATCTTCATGTCGGGGGTGAAATGAGCTGCCAAGCTCCAGAAAATGACAAAAATGCCCCTGGAGGAACCTGTTTCAGCCAGAGAGCCGAGTTCCAGTTCTGCCAGGGCCACATTCCAGTGGTGGGTGGAGCCAAAGGCAAAAGGGGTGGGGCCCCAAACCTCAGCCTGTTTTAGCATCAAAGACTTAACTACCAGCAGCAACTAAGCCTCCAGGGTGGCCTTTCAGCCTTTTACGATGGGGTCATGAGGGTGCCATCATGGGGGAGGCAATATGGCCCTGTGGGGAAGCCCAGGGGCCATGATGGCAAGCCACACAGAGCCAGATTCATCCCCAAAGCCTGAGGTTCTCCCCCCAAATTGGGTGATAGTCCTGCTGAGAAATTAATAAAAAGAATCAAAATAAAGCTGATTCTGCACCAGAATCCTATGCCAGCTTTTATTTAATATAGTGTAATAGTTTGAATGTTGGACCGCAGCTCTGGAGATCAGGGTTCGTTTCCCCTCAGCCATGGAAACCCACTGGTTGTCCTTGGACAAGTCACACCCTCTCAGCCCCAGAAATCCCCATGATAGGGTCAACGTATTATTATTATTATTATTATTATTATTATTATGGTATTTATACCCTGCTCTTCAGCCCTAAAGGCTATCAGGGTAAACAGCAAAAGCACTACGAGGAAATCCTGTTAGTGAACTGCAAAGATGAGTATCGAGACATTGGCCAGAGTACCTGAAGCACATTGGGACTATTGTGTATCAGTGTGCAGTGTACATCAGTGCAAAGTGCACATTGGGAGTAACGTGCACAAAACTAGTTCCAGACTTTGACAGAGGAGGCGAAAGACCTTGCAAAACTACAAATCCCAGGATTCCATAAACTGCTGGAGCAACTGCATTTAAAGCGGTGTCAAACTGCATTATTTCTACTGTGTAGATGTATCCAGAGAGAGAGAGTATGGTTGAATCACAGCATCAAGATCCACCCAAGAAAATCATCCCTAGATCCCATCATCCCCATTGTCTCCAAATATCCTTCTCCAGTCCTCCTAAGTGTGTGTTGGGGGAGTTTGAGGGGGAGGCACTTGAATTCCCATAATCCTTTGCAACTGAGAGTTGTAGGTTGCAAGGGGTTATTTTGGGTGCCTGCCTTTTGCTAGCATCCCAGAGGAGGGAGAGAAGGAAAAGCCAAGAGGGTGTGAAGGGCACCGAGGGATTTGTCTAAATGCCACACAAAGGGGCAGCTGGCACATCAAGAGGAGTGTGCCAGTTTTACTTTTTCCTCTGCCCTCCTCCTCCTCTTCTCACTTCTTTTCTTTATAGCAGGATGTACTAAAACAAATGACAGTCCCGGCCCCTATAGAGAAACCCATAGAGAATCATTGGAGGATGCTTGGCCATAGGGAAACACAGGGGAATACCTGCCCATAGGAAAACACTGGGCAAGTATTCAATGTTTCCCTATGGGCAGCTATTCTCCAATGGTTCCCTATGGGCAGCATGCAGGGCTAGCTGTGCTGGCCATCTAACAGGTAGGAGCAAAAAGCCATCAGTGATGCCTTTATTGGCAACCCAAATGCACAAGACACTCGTTGCAAGTTTCCCCCATGAAGCTCCATGGGGGATCCTGAGACCCATAGCCCTCAACAGGTCCCAGCATCCCCATTGTTCCCGGCCATATTAGCTGCAGGATGCTGGGAGTTGTAGTTCCAGGTTCCTTGGTGAGTGGCGAGAGCTCCCTGGAGAAAAGGAAACGGATCAGTTGCGTGGTGATGATCAGCCTCATTAGTTAAATGCATTTATTAATGGCTATTAATGATTAAGCGCATCCATTACCAAGCAAGGTATGGTGATCTGAGCGTTGGACCAGGGTTTTCGATTCCCAGCTCGGCCATGGACCTTGGGCAGGTCACACTCTCTCAGCACTGCAAACCCCATCATCCCCAAGTCTGGGGATCCCTAGATAGATAGATAGATAGGGAGATATCGGGATCCCCAGACTTGGGGATGATGAGATTTGCAGTGCAATTTTAAAAAGGCAAATTTAGAGGGAATTGCTATCGAGATTTGGGGTTAGAAATGCTCTTTGGTGCAGAAATAATGGAACATATATATATATATATATACACACACATTGCTTTCTAAAACTTCTCTCTCTACACACACACACACACACACACACACACACACACATATCGGGATCCTCAGAGTTGGGGATGGTGGGATTTGCAGTGCAATAAAAAAGCAAATGTAGAGGGAATTGATTTGGGATTAGGAGCTGCTCTTGGTTGCAGAAATAATTGGGGGGGGGGTGTCGAGGCACCTGTGCCTCAGGCAGCAAAAAGCCCTGGGCGACCACCAGTTTGAGAGCCCCTTCCTTCCGAACTCTGGGGGGGCGGGAGGAGCCAATGGGAGCTGGAGGGGCGTGGCCTGGGTGAGGGTGGAGCCCAGCCCTGCAGCTCCACCAGAGAGACCCCCGGTGGCCCCACGCGTGTCTTTTCTCCCCCGGAGAGCTCCACTTGCCTCGCCTTCTCTTCTCCTTTTTTTCTTTCCCCGCTTTCCTTTTGGTTGCTTTTTCATCCCTTCTTTCCTCTGATACTTTCCCGCCCTTCTCCTTTCCTTCTTTTTCTCTCTCCTTTCTCATCCTTTCTTCCCTCATTCACCCCTTTCTCCTTCACTTGCTTCTTCACTCTTTCCTCGCCCTCTTTTCTGCCTTTTTCTTTCTTTCCTTTTGGCTGCTTTTTCATCTCTTCTTTCTTTTATCCTCCTCTCTTTCTCCTCTTTTCCTTCTTTTCCTCTCTCCTTTATCATTTTTCTTCCATCATCCACCTCTTTCCCCTTCACTCACCTCTTCACTCTTTCCTCGCCCTCTTTTCTGCCCTTTTCTTTCTTCTCTTCCTTTTTGGTTGCTTTTTCATCCTTTCTTCCCTCTGTCTTTTGCAGCAGACCCCTCTCCTCCAATCCTTGGCTCTTCTTTTCCTCCGTTTCTTATTTTTCTCTCCTTTCTTCCCTCATCCACTCTCTTCTCTTTCACTCACCTGTTTTTCCTTCTTTTCTTCTTCTCCCTTTCCACTTCTTTCCCCCTTTCCCCCCTTTTCTCCCTTCCCTCTTTCATCCCCTTCCCATCCCACTCTTTCACCACTCTTTCTTCTTGGCTCCCTCTTTCCTTCCACCTTGCCTTTTCCTTCTTTCTCTGCACCTGTTCCCAGTCCTTGGCTTGACCTCTTCCACCCCCATTAATCCCTTCTCTTTCCATCTTTCCACCTTCCTTCCTTCCTTCCTTCCTTCCTTTTGTCTGCCCCATTCCCTTTCTCACAGAGCTTCTACTCCTTTCCAACCTTGACTTTGGATTTAAACTTATTCCTCCAACCAAAGACACTCCTAAAGGAACCCACAGCCAGCCCAAGGGGACCCTTGACAGTCCAAGGAGAAGACTTGAACTCAGAACCAGGCTGCCCAGAAGATGCCATCCGGGTTCCGACAGATCCGCAGAGAGGATGAGGAGGAGGTAAGTGGGGTTGGTAGGGGAGGACCAAGCCTAGATTTGGAGGCCCATGTGAGCTTCCAAAGGTCAACAGAGGAGGTCAGCAGATCTGGGCACATATTTCGGGCCTTGGGTCTTGGTGTGTCCTTTGGCCAAGTCCGACCCATTTGGTATTTGAGGGCCCCCCTGGGCTGGGAGTGGAAATTAAGACGCAGCATTCATGTTTGGATCACGCCGGCCCCTATTTATACGCCACGGTTCAGGATGTCCTTGCTATTGTGTAATGTGGGAGTTCGGGACTTCTGCCATCTGCCAGGCTGGGCATCACCGCCTGGGCACATGCCAGTTGAATTGTGACCAATGCTTGTGTTGCCACTTTGCCACAAAGGGAAGCTTTATATATACACAAACCATTATTATTACATATATATGTGTACACACACACTCACACATCGTTTGGGGAAAACAGCAACAAGGGTTATTGGGAAAAGAGGTGCATAGAGACAGGGCAAAGCAAGGCCTGTCTGGTTGCTGTTGCTGCTGCTGCTGCTGTGTGCCTCCAAGTCATTTCTGACTCATGGCAACTCTAAGGTGAACCAGGTTTCTTCATAGGAGATTTGACATGGCCTTCCTCTGAGGCTGAGAGAGTGTGACTTGCCCAAGGGCAGCCAGTGGGTTTCCATCATGGCATTTTCTTGGCAAGCTTTGTTCAGAGATTTGCCATGGTTTTCCCTTGAGGCTGAGAGAGTGTGACTAGCCCAAAGTCAGTGGTGGGTTTCCATCATGGGGTTTGGCAAGACTTGTTCAGAGGGAGTTTGCCATGGCCTTTCTCTGAGGCTGAGAGAGTGTGACTCATTGAGTTTCGATGTTGTAGTCCAACATCGAAACTCAATGAGAGTCACACTCTTTCAGCTTCAGGGAAAGGCCATGGCAAACTCCCTCTGAACAATCGATCCCTGGTCTCCAGAGTTGTAGTCCAACACTCAAACCACTGCACCAAGCTGACTCGATGGGAGTTGTAGTCCAACACTATCTGGAAGGCCATCCCATCGGTTACATCCTGATTCCAGTTAGGCATGGGGATTATGGGGTTTATTCAGTTTCCTTTTTATTTAATGTGAATTTAAATTCCCCTTTTGGCCCAAGACAGGGATACGAGTCAGTTTAGAATAAGATAAGTTTCTTCAGAGGGGGTTCGCCGTTGCCTCCTTCCTTTGAGGCTGAGAGAGTGTGGCTTGCCCAAGGTCACCCAGTGGGTTTACATGGCTGAGGCAAGATTCAAACCCTGGTCTCCAGAGTCATAGTCCAATGCTTCAACCACTATGCCACGTAGGAATCATGCCAATGGGCAGCTCTTGAAAAGGGGCACCCAAAGGATACCAAAGAGCGCCCACCTGCAACGCTAGAGATTTCCAAGTCTATAAAGAGAATTCAAAATCAAAAGTAGTTAAAGTATGACAATATGCACAGTATGCGATCTGTTCTATACAGACGCAGCAAAGGTTACGCAGAGGTTAAATGCAAAACGACAGAGGATTTATCTAGAAAAACGAGATGGTAAAATTTCAGCCACAAACTGGAACTAGAAGGAATAAACTTCTTGATAAGTTCGTGACAAACTCTGCAATGCCAGTCTCTTCCTTATGGCTTTAGGGTGGCAGTCATGGCAGGGCTAGTGTTTACTCAGATCATGTTGGTGGAGAATTAATGACCATGCCTGCTTGGTTCTTGCCACACTGCAGTAATAATCCAGTTTGACACCAGTTTAAATGCCATAGCATCATGGGATTTGCAGTTTGTTGTTACCCCAGCACTCTCAAACAGAGAAGGCTATATACTCACAAAACTGCAAATCCCAAGATTCCATAGCATAAAGCCATGACAGTTAAAGTGGCATCAAACTGCATTAATTCTCCAGTGTAGATGCAGGCAAAAAGGGTTGCAAGACCATGGGAAGCTGTTTTCCTACCAAGTCGGACTATCCAGCTTAGTATTATCAAATCTGGCCGGCAGCAACTGCTTTCCAGGGTTTTAGGCACAGGATTTCCAGCAGCCCCCAGGCCTATTTTTGAGTTCACTCCTGTCGGTCTCCCATCCTGCTATTGACCAAGTTGGCCCTGCTTAACTTCTGAAACCAGACAAGAATGGATGGATTCAGGGTGGTATACAAAGCATTTTCCTAGTCTAGGTCCTCCAGCACAACTCTATGGTCAACATCTGCCAATAGTTGACCATAGAATTGTGCTGGAGGAGCTACAGATGCTTAGAGAAGTGTCCTCTCTAACAATCTCTAGGTCTCCAGGGAAACTCTATGGTCAACATCTACCATTGACCATAGAGTTGTGCTGGAGGACCTACAAATGCCTACAGAAGAGTTCTCTATAAGAATCTTTGAGTCCTCCAGGACACCTCTATGGTCAACATCTGCCAGAAGTTGACCATAGAACTGTGTTGGAAGACCTACAAATGCCTAGAAAAGTGTTATCTCTAAGAACCTCTAGGTCCTCCAGTGCGACTTCTGGCAGACATTGACCATAGAGTCTCACTGGAGGACCTAGATATTCCTAGAGATAACAGATCAAATCAATGAATAATCAAACCTTCAAAAGTCAAAGCCACAAATGAGACGGGATGACTATATTTCTCAAAATTAGCTGATGGCTTCTTCATCAGATGTGACATTGAATCCGATCCAGATTGTAGTCCAAACTTTAAAGAAGGTATCTGAGTTGTTAAACCATATCTACACAAAAGGTTTCACACTTTGGATTGCTCCTATAGTTTCGCTAGGTCTTATGCTCATAATACGTTCAGCACTTTGGATAGTTGCTTTAAAGGTCTAGGACTCTGGAGACCAGGGTTTGATTCTTAACTCAGCCATGGAACACCAATGGATGATCTTGGACAAGTCACACTCTCTCAGCTTCAGAGGATGCCAAGGGCGGACCCCCTATGAACAAATCTTGCCAGGGAAACCCTGTGATAGGGTTGCCGTAGGTTGGAAACAACTTGAAGGCGCACAACACACACACATCCATTCAGCACATGTTGGCTTTCTGAAATGTCTCTCTTGCAACTCCAGTATAATGTTTATTCAGAGGATCTGTCATCATAAATGCTCAGTTATTAAGGCTGAGTTAGGTGTTATAGCTAGCGTGGGTGTTTAATGGGAGACAGCTTGGCTAAACTCACCTTTGGCTGCCTATGACACAAGACCTGTGTGTGTTCATTTCCTAAATCAAGGTGTAGCATCTCTTTGGGTGGAGGGTGTGTCTGTATGCAAAAGCGCTTTGGAACGGTGCTCAACCTTCAAATAACCTTGGCACCTTTGTGCCCGTTTTGTAGACCGGAGAGCCGAGTCACAGCAAAATGGCTGGTTTAGAGCCATGTCACCTCTCTGAGCCTCAGCAATGCAATCTACAAAATGGGCACAAAAGAGCAAGGGAATTTGAAGGTCAAGCTCAACCCTAACATTATCCTTTGCCTGGTAATAAGCCCTGAAAACAAAGTACATACTAGAGGTGTGGTACACATTGATTTAGGCATTGTAGGAACACATTTAACAGGTTTTTAGGAGAGGGACAAGACTCGAACCCAGGTCTCAGAGGCCTGAATCCAGCCCATTAGAAGCTGGAGGGTGCTTCCTATGGCTGCATACCATATCAGGATCATGGTGGCTTTGATCCATCCGTCTCCCATTCTGCTAATCACTACAATATCCAAAATCTCTCCCATCTAGGGCTACCTCTAGCCATTTTTTGGAACATGGGTGACAACCTGAACGAATTGGACCTTTTTTTTATTTTGGCAGGCTCTGAATTTATGGGAGCAGAAGGCTACTTTAATGGGGCATGTCACACTTTTATCCTTTTGACTTGTGTTCAAAACTGTTTTAATAACATTGTGTATTTAATTTTTTGTATCAAAATGATTTCAGCTGTACAGTGGTCCCTCCACATTCGCTGGGGTCAGCGGTGAAGGACCCTCGGGAATATCTGGGGAAACCACGAATAAAAAAAAACACTACACTTTTTACCTAAGAGAATACCTCTCTAGGAATCTCCAGGTCCTCCAATGAAACTCTATGGTCAACATCTGCCAGAGGTTGATCATAGAATCATGCTGGAGGACATACAAATGCCTACAGAAGTATTTCCTCTAGGAACATCTAGGTCCTCCAGCAGAACTCTATGGTCAATTTCTGGCAGAGACGTTCTGGAGGACCTAGAGATTCCTAGAGAGGACATATTAATCGAAACCGCAAATAATCAAATCTGCAAAAGTCAAAGCCACAAATGTGGAAGGCCAACTTATTTTCATTTGTTGTGGGTCCTTGAGTTTTAGGCCAGGAGAAAGGGCATAATATAAATGGTGCCTCTGTGTGTCTTCAAGTTGACTTATGGAAACACCGGTAATTTCATAGGATTTTCAGAGGCAGGGAATCCTCAGAGGTGATTTTGCCAATTCCTTCCTCTGAAATCTACCTGATATTCATTGGTTGTCTTCCACCCAAACACTAGCCAGAGCTGATCCTGCTGAGCTTCCAAGATCAGACAGGATCTGGTGCTTGTTTAGGGCATTTAAGAGTATTTCTAAGTTTGGGGTATTTTTCAATTCTAGATCGGTTGTGTTTTTAACCAATTTTTCTCAGTCTGTTTGTGGTTTTTCTTGTTTTTAATTCAGGTGTTTTTCTGCTGGTGGGCAGAAATCAGGGTAAAAGAAATGGCTAGGATAGTCATGGCTTATTTGCAGCTCAGTACTGACTTTAATTGTCTTTTTTTTAAATTGTAAGCCGTGTTGGGCTCTAACTTGTAAAACAAGCAGTATATAATAATAATAATAATAATAATAATAATAATAATAATAATAATAATCCTTTCAAAAGACAATACTTTCAGCACAGTCAATATGTAGCAGAGAAGCTTCCACTCATGGGTCTTTTGAATAGGGGAAGGGACACTCAGGAACAATTCCTTTTTCAATGTCTTTAAGTGTGTTGGGAATTCCATAACTGGAGTTTAATGCAACCACACACTCACAGCTTTGCAACTGGGTAATACAATATATATATATTGGCATGTTTCAAAAAGGGATGCTTTCGCTGGGAGTTGGACTTTATGGCTTCCAATACATTGGTTCTATGATTCTATTGGTAGCCACATTGATCCCTTCCAGTGGCACCTTTAAGGCTTCTAAGCTGAGCCCCACATGAACTTTTGCTCAGTTCCAGTCTGCTTTCCCAAATGCAATGGATGGTTTGACTCATGCTGGGAAGGGATAATGGGAGTTCTAGTCCATGGCGTGAGTCAACCTGTGATATAATTTCCCGCACGTGGCTCCATGCGTCTGTTCCACGCTGCCTGGGTCATGAATGCTTTGCCCCGTTTGGTGCCAGGAATCGCCTTGTAATGTTAATTTTAGCCTGGCATCACATTCTGAAATCTGTCATTTGGGACAGGAGGATGGGGTGCATCATCGCTTTGAAAAGGGAAACCATGCCAAGGTCTGGAAGCCTGAGTCCACCAAACTGACATGTGTGTTTACATGCCGGTGAGGGAAATATGCACTTTGTGCATGCTCAGAGACAGTCTTTGAATAAATGGCAACAAAAGGCACTCTGCCTCTTGGGTACCATAAAACCACTTCTCCAAACATGGCACCTTCCAGAAACACTTGACTGTATATCCCATAACTCCCCAGTTGTAGTCCAAGGCCTCTGGAAGGAGAGAGGCTGTTTAAGTACTGTACATAACTGGCTTGGAATGGTGGGACTTGTAGTCCAATATATCTGGAGGGGGCTGCATTGGAGGGTGTAAGTCCCATTTCCAAAAGTCATGACAGTCCAGAGGCAGAATGCCTTTTGTTGCCATTTATTCAAAGAGTGTCTTTGAGCATGCACAGCATGTTGGGGATGAAGGGAGTTGTAGTCAAGCCCCAAAAAATTCTTCTTAGGGGGTTGCATAACACTGCATAAGTGCCTATCTGGCTGGGGGATAGTGGGATCTGTAGTCCAACATATCTTTGTTGTTGTGTTCCTTCGTTTCCAACTTATGGTGACCCTAAAGTGAGCCCATCACAGGGTTTTCTTGGCACATTTCTTCAGAGGGGATTCGCCGAGGCTGAGAGAGTGTGACTGGCCTAATGGTCACCCATTGGCCAAGCCAGGATTCAAACCCTGGCTTCCGAAGCCATGGTCCAGTCTATAGGGGACTGTGTTGGAAGCTGTAAATGCATGGCAGGCTGGGGGTGATGGGAGTTGTCGTCCAACACATCTGGACAAGAATGTTGGAAAAGGCTGCTGTAAGTATTGGAGGCAACCTGGGGGGGGGCTGCATCCATACTGGAAACACTGAGAAGAGACTTTGGCTGCATCCACACTGGAGAGATAACCGGGTTTGGCAGTGCTTTAACTGCCCTGACTCAAGGCAATGGAATTCTGGGAATTGGAGTCCAACTCCCAGAATTGCACAGCCTTGAGCCAGGGCAGTTAAAGCGCTTCCAAACCAGGTTATCTCTCCAGTGTGGATGCAGCCAGAGTCCCTTCTCAGTGTTTCCAGAGGGCCCACCCTCATTAAATTCTTCACTTATAATTTAGTGGTGCATTCTATAGGCAGCAACGTCTATTAAATGCTGCTGGTTTTGCTGTGAAGCACAGATTTTCCAGGCTGGAGGCAATAATAAAAAGCAAAGATGTTTTCAGTGCTCTGCACATGCACTGCCTTATTTGGTTGGGTTTTGTCAAAACCACACTCATCCTCCTTTAGACCTTAGTAGCTATTGCCTTCCCCAATAAAAATTCTTTTCCCCTCCCAAATGATTTGTTTTTCTTTTGGCCTCCAAATTTCTGCCATGTCTGAAAATGAGACCCTGATTCGAATCCCCGCTCAGCCATTATTATTATTATTATGGCCGTTAAAGTGGTGCCAAACTGGATTACTTCTGCAGTGCGGATGCCCAAGGCAAAGACAAACTCCAATCCCTCTGAACAAATTTTGCAAGGAAACCCCATGGCAGGTTTGCCTTAGGGTTGCCATAAATCAGAATTGACTTGAAGGTCTGCAACAACAACAAAAACCCTCTTCTCCTATTTGTATGCCCTTAGTCACGTCCCTTTTCTTTAGATGCTTAAACTCTCTTTCTAAATATCGACTGATATTTCAGGTTACAGTAATGCTCGAAATTTGGGGAGTGAAGGAAATGTTAATTTGGAGGAGCAGATTTTTAAATTCCTTTAGAGCTGCAGACGCTGGAGAGAGAGAGAGAAAGGCAACTAGAAGTATTATTTCATTCTTATTTACAGTACTTGATTTATGTGCTGTCCTTCTCCTAACTTGGGCCTAAGAGGCGGCTCACAAAAGATACTTTTAAAAAACAGTACAACTTTAAAAACATCACATTAATCTAACAAGTGAAAAATACAGAAATCATTAAAACACACACTACACTAAAAGTGCAAAACCACACAAAAGCCCCTGTAAGAAGCCTCCCTTCCTTGGTGCAGTGACATATTTATCAAATGAAGATAGTTCCTGACTTGAAGCAAGCAGCTGTTTGAAGACAAGAGCAGTGGGTTGCAAAGAGGATCGGTTGTTTTCACTGTCATTATTATTGTTAGTTCAATATTTTATCCAATAACCTTTTGTTTGCTTTTGGATTTTAACCTTTTTTAAAATCCTGTGTCTTAATGCAATTGCAATATTATCCCCAATGCATGGCGTCTTGGACTAGAAACATTGTTTTGTCAGGATGTTTTGTGATGGATGTTGCCCAAGAGACAAATAAAATTATGCATCACTTTCAACAACTTTGTTTTCGATACCAGAAGAGGCATGGCTTACAATCCTTTTTATGGAACCAGCCTGGCATATTAGTGGTTTGAGTGTTGGGCCTCATTCCCAATACCTTTTAAACCGGATTGCAAATCGGTTTGAACCGGTTTAAATGACCCTGGTTCACACTTGAACCGAATCGCTGAAGCAATTCGGAGAGGGGGGCACACGCTAGACCCATTTAACCCACGTCTTTTTGGATAAATCGATTCTGCGCAAGTGTGAACCAGATGCGGATCAGAATCGATTTCAATTTGCCCTTTGGCCGACTGGACCAATTCATTCGTCAATGTGAACCACAAGTGGGTTATTTTATTTTATTTTGCAGCACGAAAATGTGATTGAGGCAAATGTAGAGTGAACTACGCTCTGCTGCCGAAGCGATCCATCGATTCACATCGTAAAGCAGTTTATTTGTAAGTGGGAATGTGGCCTTGGAAGACCAGGGTTCAATTTCTGCCTTGGCCATCAAACCCACTAGGAGCCTAGAAGGCCTGGGTTTTAATCCTGCTCAGCCATTGGCTGACATTGGGCAAGCCATGCTCACTCATCCTCAGAGGAAGGCCATGGCAAACTGCACCTGAGGACATCTGGCCAAGAAAGCATTAGGAAAAGCATTGTGTTGCAGTGGTTTGAGTGCTGGACTGGGAGTCTCGAAGATCAGGGTTCAAATCCTTTCTTGGCTATGGAAAACCACTGGATGACCTTGAGCAAATCCCACTCTCTCTGCCTCAAAAGATATCGGTGGCAACCCCCCCTCTGCGCAAATGCTGCGGAGAGCCTTGCCTTAGGGTTGCCATAAATTGGAAAGGACTTGAAGGCACACAGTGCCAACACTTCTGGCCCATCAGAAAACAAAATGCCCGTCTCTACTGCTATGTTTGCAATCTTGGCTCTAGCAGACCTCGATTCACAGCTGGCGACAAAGGCATAAGCCACTGTATTTTCATATTTCTGTTTTGCTTGGATTTTCATATTTTAATTTCCATACTTTAACATTTCACATTTGTTAGATGCTCCACGTAATATTTGTCTGGGTCAATAATGTTGCTGTGTTGGAGAGGGAGGGAAATGAGGTCTTCACTGCCCCAACCAAAGTTTCAAGTTACTGCCGTGCTACAAAACTGGGGATTAAAGGGAAATTTCATGGAGGGAGGACAGAATTCTTTATTTGGCAACTTCAGCAAAGAAGGGAGCGACTCTGGGAAGAGCCACACGCAAAGCAGGAGTGCAGCTGGAGTCAGGGGCTAAATTAAAAAGCATCGCCCTACAAAATAAAATGTGGGTATTGGCGTTCCATTTCGACAAAATGAGAACACTGTCCTCCTGTGAACATTAAAATTTCTAGCATTGCAGAGGATAAGAAACTGAAAACCATTCACCCCAGAACTCAACTTGCTGTGTTTATATTCCCTGGGTCTCTTTGCCTGCCACTTTTCTTTGTATACTGAAATGCTATTTGTAAATGCTCAGCTGAATTTTTAAGACTGCAATGCTAGAAATTTTGGGGACTAAAAAGTTCTTTTGTTGCAGGGCAGAATTTTTATTGGGTGGGCAACGCTCCCATTTAGTCCCCTTCTCTGAAGCTCCACTCATGGTCTGGATCTTCCTGGAACAGTTTTGCTGTTGTTAACCACCATTGAGTTGATTTTGACCCATGTCAACCCTGTGGATGAGACATCTCTAAGGAGTTTATCACATGAAGGAGATTGGGAGTTTATCCCAGAAAAACTGCCTAATTAAGTAAAACAATTTCACATGGCATCACACAAAACCCGCCATTAAAGTGGTCACAAAGAAGCATTAACATGCATCTTTTTACTTTTGGGATTTCAATGACAGCGCATGTCCAATATCCCTTTAATTGCGCAATTGCATGTGATAATCTTTCGTGCAATTACTCGCCATTTTCTCTTTGTTTGCAGGATGCTTTAAATGCACTTTAATCACACTTTAATGTTGAAATTAGTCCCCATGTAATAAACTCCTAAGACCCCCTGTCCTCCATTTGTTCCTGAAAACTCATACCCATGACTTCCCTAATAGAGTCCATCCATTTAGCATGTGGCCTTCCTCTCTTTTTACATCTCTCCAACTTTCCTAATGCCTTCTCATGATGTGACCAAAGTATAGCATCCTCAGTTTAGCATCTTGGCTTCCATCTTGGCTGGTCCCAGGACCCATTTGTTTGTCGTTTTGGCCGCCCATGGGATCCTCAGCACTCTTCTCCAGCAACACATCCCAAAAGAACTCTCTCTATCCGCTTTCTTAACTGTCCAGCTCTCACCTCCATCCATGGCGATAGGGAATACAACGGCTTGTATGATTCTAACTTTTGTGCTCAGTTGTATATCTTTGGATTTCAGGATCTTTTCTATTTCGTTCATAGCCACTCTCCCCATTCTTAATCTTCTGATTGCTTGGCTTCAGTCGCCATTCCTATCAATGTTTGATCCCAGGTATGAGAAGTCTTTGACTACTTCTGTTTCTTCATTGTCTAGGTTGAATTTGTGTAGGTTCTTTGTGGTCTTTATTTTTGTTTTCTTTATGTTCAACAGTAAGCCTGCCTTTGGAATGGAAGCCAACAGAAAAATATTGGTTCAAGAAATGTAATATAAATGAAGAACTGATATAACAGCTGTACCCCTTTGATTTGTAGAAATGTAAAAGAGACAAAAGATCTTATAAAATTTGATTTTTTGCAGGAGATATTGCAAGGAAAGCAGGCTCAGATACAGAAGGAGGAGGAATGAAATACCTAGTAAAGAAGACAAAAAAGAGATGGCTTGACAACAACATAAAGTTTGATATACAAATTATTAAGGTTAAGTAGATAAGGAGAGATCCAACAAGATATTAAAATTTTTATTTTAGCTAAACTGAAAGTTGGAAAGGATGGTATTAAGAGGGAAGCAACTAGCTATAAAGGTATGAATTGCCCCGTTCTGATAGCAATGGAGTAAAAATAGCTGATGTTGTAAATTTTCTCAGTATAATATTTTTTTGTATGGAATCTGTATATTGACGCTGCAATGGAATAACATTTAATAAAGAATAGAAACAACAACAACAACAAAAACCCCAGTAAGCCTGCCTTTGTACTTTCTTCCTTGATCTTCCTTTGTAGTTGTTCCAGGGCTTTGAGGTTTTCTGCTAGTCTTATGGTGTCGTCTGCATATCTTAGATTGTTGATATTCCTTCTTCCTCTTTTCATTCCTCCTCCTTCTGTATCTGAGCCTGCTTTCCTTGCAATATCTCCTGCAGATAAGGGGCACTGCTGCTGTGCCTTTAAAGAAAAAAAATGTTTTGGACAACTCTTCTCTGCTCTCTGTTCCATGCTTCACTCTCCCCATCTTCCAGGAGAACAGGTGCTGGGTGCCAGGCTGTAGGCGCTGATGGATTGGCAGGGATTGGGGTTGCCAAGGCACCCAGCTTGAGTCCGACCCATTTCCCCCTGGGACAGCCAGTGCCATTTTGTTTTACAGATCCAGTTACAAAACCCAGACCATTCAGTGATGCTGTTGTCATTGGAGGGAGGTGGCAGAGGAGGGGGGCAGGCTGCGCTCTGGCAAGGGCATGGGAGATGGGCATGACCCTGCCTGGGTCTGACTTTGACACAGCAAAGGGGGGTCCTGCCTCCCTCCCTGCCTTCTTGGCAAGAGGACATAGCTGTCATCTGCCATTTTCTTGCAGAATGCCATGGCCTCCTGCCATGACCCCCCTTCTGCCCCATGCGGGGAGTGAAATCCTAGCTGGCTTGGCAGGCTTCCTCTGTCTTCTGATGGCCAAAAATGTCCTCCGGAGACTGAAGAGGCCGAGAGGGCATGACTGGCAACAGCATGCAGAGGGTGACAATAGATGGGAGCAGTGACAGCGCAGGAGCGTTTTGTAGCCCTTTTGGGATGAGGGTGCATGCGTTCTGGGTTATGGTCTGAATTTGAAAGGAGATACTGTATCTGCAGTGCTGTGCCTATTTGGGGGGCATTGAAAAGTTTGTTTGTTTACTTGTTATTTATTTATTTAATTTCTATCCCACCTTTCTCCCCAAAGGGACCCAAGGTGGCTCACAATAACAGTTTTAAAAACATTATATTGCAATATAAATAAAATTAAAACATCAGCTAAAAACAATATAAAATTACAAATATTAAAACCATAATAAAGTTCAGGTTGTGTTGTGTGTGTGTGTGTGTGTGTGTGTGTGTGTGTGTGTGTGTTGTTTGCCTTCCAAGTCATTTCTGACGTATGGCAACCCTAAGGTGACCCTATCACAAGGAGTTCAGACCATTATTTGTTCAGAGTCTGAGTCTGAGAGAGTGTGACTTGCCCAAGGTCACCTAGGCTGATCCACACTGGAGAAATAACCCGGGTTGGCACCACTTTTCAGCATCCTGGCTCAAGACTATGGAATTCTGGGAGTTGGAGTATGTTGTGGTATGTTCTGGGCCCACAACAAACTCCAACTCCCAGAATTTCATAGCCTTGAGCCAGGACAGTTAAAGTGGTGCCAAACGGGTTATTTCCAGTGTGGATGCAGAATAATTCAGTATTTGCCTCCCACCCCCACAGTGAGAAGAAGTGCAAAAGAGCAAGGCAGACTTTTAGCACATCCACCCATGAGCTCCCCCTCCTGCAAAACCAGCTGCCATGTCCTTAAGTGATCCTGAGCAGTGACCTCAAGCGACCCTTCTGACAAATGCCCCAGGATCAAATTATGTTTGACTGGAGGCAATTTCAGGCTGCATCTGCACTGCAGAAATAACGCAGTTTGACTTATTGCAGTTTGACTTACAGGAGTGTTGGACTGTGACTCTGGAGACCAGGGTTCAAATCCCTGCTCAGTCGTGGAAACTCAGTGGATGATCTGGGGCGATTCACACATTCAGCTCTGAGAAAACCCCATGATAGAGTCACCATAAGTCGGAAGCAACTTGAAGGTGCACAACTCCTATATCCAGCTTCGTTAGTGGAGTGAGGTCTCCCCACTTAGTACCCAAGGGTACCAATGCCCCCACCCTGAGTTGCCATCTTATCTGTCACAACAACGGCCAGAAACAAGTTGGGGAGTGTCAGGTAGCCCTCCTTGGCTGGCATCATGGAGCAATGCCTCTCCGAGTGACACCTCTGCTAGAAACCTGGGCATCCTCAGTGGAATCAGACACCTTTTCTCCAGCTTCATCTCATTTCTGGAGAGGAAGAGTCCAGAAACAGGGAACAACACACTGTTAATCTCCTGGCAGGATTACTGCAATCTGTGTTACATGGGGCTGCCATTGAAGACTACTCCGAAGCTGCCATTGGGGAGGAAGGAGCTGCCAATATTTTGACAGCTTGCATCATGGCTTGGGCGCATTCCAGCAATTTGGAAAGACTTGCAGTGGCTGCCTGTTTGCTTACGGGCCGAGTCCAAGGTGCCGGTACTTGCCTTATAAATCCACATTTCGGCGTGTCAGGACTCACATTCCAGAAGCATGGGCTCCTCTTGTAACAACTTGCCCATCATTTCAGACCTCAAGGCCTTTGCCCAGATCTGTCCTTTTTTGGAGGCATCTGATGTAGCAACAGAGCAAAGGGATTTATGAGCCGTTGTTTGATTCCCAGTTCAGCCGTGGAACTGATTTGGGAAGTCACACTATCTCAGCCTCAGGGAAAGGCCATGGCAAACCTCCTCTGAACCAGTCTTGCCAAGCAAACCCCCAGAGAGTTTCGCCTTAGGGTCGCCATAAGTCAGAAAAGGTTTGAAGACACACAAAAAGAACAACAAACCTCTGAACCAACTTTTGGAGAGCTGTCTGTTTCAAATTAAACCTAGAAGGGCCTGCGGACGAAGAACAGTCTTCTGCATTGCCTCTGGGCTTTTCTTCGAAGGCTGGTTCTGTGGAAGAAGAGGAGGAAGATGCATCACTGTGGCTCCCTTGCGTACGTGCGCACATGCACAAGCCAGACCCGGCTGCCTCACTTCCTTTTTCCACCTCTCCCTCCCCGCTGACTGCAGATGAAAGAGGCCTGCAGTCTAAGAGTTTCCTAAGGATAATAATAATACTAATAGCAAGATAATACCGGGATGCACCAAGTTGAAAAGAAAAGGAACCGTATTGTGCGGTGTGTCTGATCGCATGCCCTTGTTTCAGAAGCCGGTTCAAGACAAACTGTTTGGTGCAGACCTCAGAACATGAAAAGACCCCTGCCGGTTCAAAAGGAGAGCCCACCATCCGGCTTCCCATCATGGGCCACCAGATGCCCCGGGCCGGGAAGTGTGTTCTGCACGCCAGAGTTGCAGCAATCTGATACCACTTTAACGCTTGCCATTCCAATCCACACAGTCCTGGGAGATGTAGTTTGCCCAGGTCTCCAGAGCCGTAGTCCAACACTCAAACCACTGCACCATCTTGGGGGTTTCTTGGCAAGTTTTATTCAGAGGAGGTTTACTATGGCCTTCTCCTGAGGATGAGAGTATGTGACTCAATCAATGTCACCCAGTGAATTTCATGGCCAAAACGGTAATCAAACCGTGATCTTCAGAGTCTTAGTCCAACATTTAAACCACTACGCTACATTTCGTCTCTACAAGTGCTATCACTTTGTAGTGCATATACCCAAAGAAAAGTCCTCTCTATTGTATTTTTTCCTAATCCCTGTACTTGAGTCCCTATATTGGGAGAAAGGCATATATAAGATGATGATGATGATGATGATGATGGTGATGATGATGATGATGATGATGATGATGATGATGATGATACTTCTGCTATCTGGGATGCGTAGTCCCTGAAAGGAATTTCCCCAGGCTTTCATACAGCTGCCTGAAAACATCTCAAGGCAGGGGTTGATGCACCCTCTTCCAAAAATCCATCTACTGTATTTGTAATGTTGCCAGAAATAGGCCAGCATTGCATTTCCCATCTAGTGGCAGTGAATGCCACAGGCCAATAAAAGGGTGTCACACGCACACAAGGGCATCTCTGTGCTTCATTAGGATTATCCATAGGCTGACTGTGTATCTTCTTGAGACAAAAACGAGATGCTGAAGCGGCATAAATGGGACGAGGTTCTGTAGTATTCTGTATTCGTGAAAAAGTAAGGCGATAATAAAAAGTTTTATAATAATAATAATAATAATAATAATAATAATAAATTTTATTTATATACTGCTTTTCCAAAAGATTAAAGCGGTTTACATAGAATAGACATAATTGCATAACCATATTGAGCTAACAATGATTCTTCAGTGGCAGAAGTCATACAAAAGTTTAGGTAGATGTACAAGAGGACTGGATTTCACCACGATCGTACCATGAATATTTCTCCAGTGAAGTAACCTTACACAGCCAATTTCAAGTCTTTCAACATCTTATCATAAAACTTCTGACACTCCATGACACATTCTCTCTTTTTTGTTGTTGTTGACAACCCTAGTTTCAAACAGGGATCTTCAAACCATGTTCACAATGTAACAGGGCATTTCCCCCCTTGAAAACGGGGCAAAATTGACATTTATATTAAAAGGATGGGAAGGTCTGGAAACAGGGGAGGAAAATGGCACTGTCCAATTTAGAACAGTAAATACAGTCAGCCTAACTATGGGCCTCTTCCAAGTTAAGCAGTGCTTAATGATGAAAAGCCTTTTCCCTTCGGTATTGACATGGGAAAGCTTTTGTACCCATTTTAGACACAAGACTACTGAGGCTAAGGAGAAACAACCGCAACAAGTTCATCTTATTTCTAAACAAGGCTAATTTCTAAGTAAGAGGCATCTAGATTTGGACAGCTCTGCCGAAACCCTTTGGACTAGAAGAACCATTGCCTCTTAATCCAGATGTTTAATGGGATGCATGGTATTTTGTTGTTGTTCTTTGCCTTTAAGTCCTTTCCCATTTATGACGAAGCTATCATGGGGTTTTCTTAGCAAATTTCTTCAGATGGGGTTTGCCATTGTCATCCTCTGAGGCTGAGAGAGTGTCACTTGCCCAATGGTTACCCATTGGGTTTTCATGGCCATGCAAGGATTCGAACCCTGGTCTCCAGAGTCATAATCCAGTGCACTACACCAAAAGTGGTACATACTCACTGGTTACCTCTTTAAAATATGAATGTGCTGCCCATTAGTTTATCAGGATTTCTGAACACTATGCCATCAGACTTTAAGAATTCCAATGTTTACAAGAACTTAAAATCCCTAGGGTGAAAAAGATGATGATAATAATAATAATAATAATAATAATAATAATAATAATAATAATAATAATAATAATAATAATATTTCAAATATTTATTTCTGGATGTGTTATTTTTACACATAAGAAAGCCTAACAGATTTATTGCTCCTCGCCCTCGGCCACCGCAATACAATGCAAGGAAGTGTCCATTGACAGAGGCACAGACATAAAAAGAAGATCAATTATACACCACTGAGATACCATCTTAAAACATAACCGTTTCAAAAAGCATCTCAGGAAGTTCATAGAGCTTCCCAGCTTGGGTCTTTTCAAGCCTTTCTTACAATCTCCTGCCAGGCTTTCAATCTAATCTTCTGGGCGGCTATTGCAAACAAAGCAGCAGCAGCAGCAACAGAGATATACTCCTGATCACAGATAATTTTTAATTTGCTATCTTATTTACTTGCGCCGCCGGATCCTGCCTTTGCGCCACTGGGAAACCCAAAGTGGTTTACAGCATAGGATTAAAACAGAATACAGTTAAAACAACATATGGCACAAAGGTGATTAAAAAATAAATAAAACTTCGTATTAACTAAGCTGTCATATTACAATATAAAATATCAATATAAAATATAAATACACTATACAATATTTTAAACAATTTAAAATACATTTAAAACATAAGATAAAGGGATCCAGTCTCTATAATCCCCAGCCAATTTCTAGTCTACAGTCTCCATAATCCCCAGACAGCTACGCACTCACAGCTGCTTTTTCTAATGCAGCCTCTCTCTAGAAGTGTTGAATAATAATAATAATAATAATAATAATAATAATAATAATAATGTTTTATTTATATGCTTTCCCATAGGAAACTAGATGCAATGGCATCCAAACTTTGGTCCTCCAGATGTTTTGGACATCAACTCCCAGAATTCCTGACTGTTGGCCAAAGTGGCTGGGGCCTCTGGGAGTTGAAATCCAAAATACCTGGAGGACCAAAGTTTGGGAATCACTGGACTACAGTCTCCATAATCCTCAGACAGCTATGCCCAGGCTTACAGCTCCAACCCAGCCCCTTCCAGAAGCATTGCACTACAACTCCCATAATCCAGATCTGTCTTTTCAAATGTCCAGGAGCACCCCTTTCTTGTCTGGGTTGAATTCCAGTTTGCTTGCCCTTGTCATCCACTCCATTACTGGCTACAGAGGATGGTTTAGTACCAAAACAGCTTCCCTGGATTTAGATGGAAAAGACAGATAGGGGCTGGGTGTCTTTGGCATACTGATGACAACAGAGGGGTGACTGTGTTGTGAGTTGGCCGTCTTGTGTCACAGGTTATGAATCACAAACTTGGTACATCCCTTTGCACTGGTTTTGGGTTTCAAATCATTTGTGGGCTCTGTTTGCCTTTGCAAAATCTTAAGAACATTACTTTTTAAAAGCTTCTCCATGCAACCATTTCTGCAGATCATCACCAGTCGGTTCCAAAAATGAGAGGGCCACCAAAAAGGGCAGCTGGCCTCTGCTGAAATCTTAGTTCTCTCGAAAAGACAGCGGTAGTAAAATCTTTATTGCTAAAAGCTATAAAACATCACAATCCAAAATCATTAAAATAAATCAAATAAATGATATACTGACAGATAATTAAAATAAATAAAATACACTCGTCCCTCCACATTTCCCGCGAATGTGGGAAAACCACAAATAACAAAACCCCGATGTTTTTACCTGAGAGAACACCTCTCTAGGAATCTCTAGGTCCTCCAGGGCAACTCTGTGGTCAACATCTGCCAGGCATTGACCATAGAAATTGCACTGGAGGAGCTACAAAGGCCTAGTGGAGTGTTCTCTCTAGGAATGTAAGTCCTCCAGCACAACTCTATGGCCAGCATCCATCAGGCATTGATATCATGGGGTTTTCTGGGGGCTGAGAAGGTGTGACTCACCCAGTGGGTTTTCATGGCTGAGTTAGGATTCAGACCCTGGTCTCCAGAGTCGTAGTCCAACGCTTGAACTCCTATGCCACACTGGCTTTCTTCATTGCTGTCGTTGTGTGCTTTCAAGTCATTTCTGATTTATGGTGACCGTGACCCTAAGGCAAATCTATTGCTTTGAGGTTGGCTTGGCAAGCGTTGTTCAACGGTTGTAGAGGGAACCATTACAAGTTGCAACTGTTTGGATATCTTAGTGATCACTATTTGTGATCTAAAGGTAAGAGATATATACTGTATTTTTAGTTTCCTTAGTATGTTCTATTTTATTTAGAATATGTTTTTATTTTCAAATGCAGTCAGCCTCCTTATCCACAGGGTTTTTTAAATCCACGGATTCAAGCATCCATGGTTTGAAAATATTCCCCCCAAAAGTGTAAATTCCAAATAGCAAAGCTTGATTACATTTTATATAAGGGTCACCATTTTGCTCTGCCATTGTCTTTAATGGGACTTGCGTATCCACGAATTTTGTCATCCATGGAGGGTCCTGGAACAAAACCCCAGCAGATAAGAAGGGCCCACTGTATGTTTTATTTTGCCATTGCCTTCCTCTGAGGCTGAGAGAGTGTTACCCATTGGGTTGCCATGGCCAAGCAGAGATTCAAATTCTAACACTCAAACCACTGCACCATGCCAGCTCTGTATTTTTGGACTAGTGCTGCCCAAATTCTTGGACAATGACTCCCAGAATCCCCCAGCCAGCATTCTGGGGCCTCATTACATAATACAGTAAACTGGTTTTCAAACCGATCTGAACTGGCTTAAATGGCCCCTGTTCACACTGCCACCAAATTTCTGGCACAGTTTTCCAGAGGGGAGGACATAGCGCTAAATCCATTTAAACCAGTTCTTCTGGATCCATGGAATTCCCCCGCGTCTTTTGAAATGAATCAATGCAGAGCAAGTGTGAATGCGCTGTCTGATTTGATTCGGTTCCCTGTGGCGTGGTCACCCCTGTGAAGTGACTCCATGTTGAATCGATCCATTGCTGAATGGGTACGCGAAGTGGATTAATTGAAACGCATAAGTGCGATCATGGCTCGAAAAGTGGGAACGTGTATTCGGTACTGAATCGCTTCATCGATTCCACTCAAAAATCGATTTATTTTGTAGTGGGAATGCGGCCTGGGAGTTATAGTCCACAAAAAGTCTCAAAGCCAAGCCCTGAGAAATGCTGACCCTTTGCTGCCTTCTCAGGATGCCCCCCAAAATATGCCACTGGAAGAAGCCAGATTGAAGCCCCTGTTTTAAGGCACCGTTGGTCATGCTGACGGGTTGTTTGTGAATTCTGGGAGTTGTAGTTCAAAAGGGGAGGGACCGTTCCAAGCTTTGTTGGGATTTTGGTCCACTGTCCCCTTGTGGTTAATTTCTCAAGCAGAGAGATTTACAATTTTGTAATAGTCCAGGCTCCAATTCCCTCACTTGCAACCCATGTTCTGCAGCCTTATCATAAAGCAAAGGCACTTTGCATGTGCACAGAGGCACTCTGCTCATGCACACACAGACACTCCCTGGCAGTGAATATTTGGTGTGTGTTCAGAGCGGAGATAGTTTGGTCTGCATCTGCACTATAGAATTAATGCAGTTTGATATTGCTTGAATTGCCAGGACTCCATTCGGTCGAATTCGGGGATTTGTAGTTTGTTCTGGCACCACAGCTCTCTGAATGCGAAGGCTAAATGCCACACAGAACTACAAACCCCAGGATCCCAAAGGATTTTGAGCCAGGGAAGGTAAAACAGTGCATTATTTCTGCTATGTGGCAGCAGCTGTATTCAAAGGAGTTTTGTCACTGCTTTCCTGTAAAGCTGAGAGAGAGTCACTTCACCAGGTTGCCCAGTGGGTTTCCAGACTGGTCCGGGGATTAGAACTCGAGTCCCACACGCAAAACACTATACCATGCTGCCTTCCTGAGGGATTGCTTGACCAGGTTTAGTTTGCCATTGCCTTCCCTCTGAGGCTGAGACCTGCCAAAGGGCATCCAGTGGATGTCTGTGGAGTTTATCACACGAAGGAGATCGGGAGTTTATCCAGTGAATATCCTGAGAAAATTGCGTAATTAGGTGAAACAATTTCACACGACGTTGCACAAAACCCACTATTCAAGTGGTTGCAAAGAAGCATTAATGCACATCTTCTTACTTTGGGATTTCAGCGACAATGCATTCCTGATATCGCTTTATTTGCACAACTGTGTGCGATAATCATTTGCACAATTACTTGCCATTTTTGCTTTATTTGAGGAATGCTTTAAAAGTGCTTTAATTTCTACTTAATGCCAAAATTAGTCCCAGTGTGATAAAAATCCTATGGCTGAGTGGGAGATTCGAACTCTGGTCTCCCAAAACCCTAATTCAACGTTCAGGCTAAACATTTGGGACTAAAATTTGGCAATGCAGATGCAGCTCTAGTAGTCTTGCCAACTGGGAATGGGTCGGAGTGGATGACCCTTTGGGGGGGTCCCCTCCAACTTTATAGGAGTCTATAAAATAAACAAAATATTTTCTATAACTGGGTGCCAGACTGACCATCCCAAAATGTTAATATGGCTGCCCTGTCTGCCCCAGGATGCCTCGTTTTAACCATATTTAATTTAATAATTCAAATGTAATTATAATTATGTTTTATGTTCTTAATAAGTGGGTAAGGATGATGTGATTTTTTACTTAATTACTATGGTCATTTTATGGTTGTAACCCACTTCGATCCTTCGGGGAGAGGCAGGCTATAAATAAATTTATTATTATTATTATTATTATTATTATTATTAAGCCTTGATGCCCTTCTTAGTTGCCTCAAAGGAGCCAAAGGCCTCTGGACTGGCCTTCCTGTCCCACAATTGTTGTAATGGGGGGAAAGAGGAGGAAACGCTGACCCAGAGTCAAGTGGTTTTTCCCTGTTTACATTTCTGGAGCATTTCTGTCTTGGCCGCATCCCCAAATATGGTCCTTTTTGCGCCTGCCGCCTGTCAAGCCGGCTCTCCCTGGGGATGTGGGGGAGTCCCTCCTAAACTGCTGGGAAAACAGATGCACAGTTTTGACACACATTCTTGCTCTTTCTCTCGCACACACATAAAACACGCACATATATATGCACACATTGACACCACTATCAGTCAAGCAAGCATTTAGTGCATTTGCAGTTAGGAGCCAATTCCCTCTTCTCTCTGTGTATATATGTGCCTTCTCGAGATGGGTAGGGACTGATAGGGAGGTGGTTTAGTATATTAGCAGGTTATTTTAACATTTTAGCATTGTTATTGTCTGTGTTTTATTGTCCGCTTTGGATTACAGTGGGCCTCACTCAAACCACTGCATCATGTTGGCTCTCTTGGATTTTTCTTTGCAGAATTTGTTGTTGTGATCCTTCAAGTCCTTTCTGACTTATTTCAGCCCTAAGATGACCCTACCATTGGGTTTTCTTGGCAATATTTGCTCAGAGGAGGTCCGCCATTGCCTTTATTGAGGCTGAGAGAGTGTGACTTGCCCAAGGGTTTCATGACTGAGCTGGGAAGCCAACCCTGGTCCTCAGAATTGTAACTCTCAAACCTCTGCACCACAACGGCTGGTCAAAATATGCCATCAGATATCATCTGGTGCCTTTAAGGTATTTGGTGCAGCAGGCCGCCATCCAACTGGCGAAGCCCTCCTTCTGTGTGCCAGGCTAAAATGCCCATTTGTCAATGTCTGCTTCCTTTGCACTGGTTTAAATTAAAACAATGGAACGGAAAACTCATATAACTCCAGGTGGCCGTTGTGTGGCTAACCACTGGAGGCCACAGCCTTGCTGCGCAGCCCTCCCTCTTTGCAGCACTCTCTGGCCTGCCCTTCCGCCTGCCCCTCCCTGTCACCCAGTGCCATGGCAACAGGGCCTCACCCCACATACCAGGCCCAGAGGAAGAGAGGGAGGGCCAGGCTCAGCCCTGCAGCAGCTCATGCGTCATTCGCAGGACAGCAGCACCCATTGCAAACTGGCCCAGGATGGTGGTACCTTGGCGGAGACGGGTAGGTGGCATTTCACCCTCTGCTGCCCTACCATTCCCCCCTCTTTGCTTCTTCAACTCACCTTTCCACCTTTCCGGGTCATCTCTCGAACTCAGGGCTAGCACTTGGCCCATGCCGGCTCTGTGCGCAAGGATGGGCTCTTCTTCAGGCTTCAAAGATGCATCTGACTCTGGATGGCAAATGTGCCAGGTGCTGCGTTGGTGAGATGCAGCTAGGCTTTGGAGATAATGGGGAAATTGACCTTTTTTGGGTGGGATTCCTGCTTCTTTTAGGAGGAGGACAACAAATATTTGGGGCTGCCTGCTTTAGCCAGAGTGTATGCTAAGAGAATGCCAGCCTGCCTGCCAGACAAGGCATGCCACCTCCGGAAGCCAGGGTGTTTTAAGTCTAAAAAGGGAAACAGGATTAAAGAAGAAGAAAAGCACTCTGTGGATAAGAAAGCAAGATATGGCAAAGACACCGAAGGACAAAAAGGGGGTCTGAGGTGGTTTTGCAGAATTCTCACTGGGCACCTTCAGGACCAAAGCGATTTAGCCAAAGTTGGAAGGAAACTTTTGCATAAGAGTTGTGATGATATGCTAAGAGAAAGAGAGAGCAAAGAAGGAAGGCAGGCAGGCAGGCAGCCAACCCAAATGTGGGAGAGATCTTGGTCACATTTTGCACGCCCACACTTAGCCTTCCGCCTTCACCTCACCTTTGCACAAGAGTCGTGCGAGGGGAGAAAGGCAGAAGCAGCACCCAGACTCTCCTTTATTAGGCTCTAAGGCACTCTCTGACCTTGAAGCCCTACTTCCTTGTGACCCCAGGTTGAACGTAGGTTTCATGCAAGGCTTGCACAAGAACCATGAGCATCCTCGCACCGCTGAGGATTGCAACATCTATGATGCATTTGTGTTTGTGTGTATGTCCCTCCATATTGCCTGTGGACTTATGGTGACTCCATTAACTTCGCAGGGTTTTCTTAGGCAAGGAAGCCTCAGAGGTGGTTTTGCCAGTTCTTTCCACTGAAATATTGCCTCCAGCACTTTAGATTCGTTGGCAATGTACTTGAAGTGTGCAATAACCCTTCTCGCTCTCTTGTGGGCCTGTGAGAGTGTGTGACCTTGAGGTCTCTTTCTGGATGGGAGCCACTTTGCCATTGGACCAGTCCAGCTTTTGTAGCATAAGGGCTCCTTTGCACTTTTGTTGGGAGGCTTTGCACACTCGGTGAAAGCGTATATCACCCTTACTCCTGAAATGGAACTTTGATGGCCAGTCCAGTTGCATGTCAAAGGGCTCCTTTGTACGTTTGGTGGACGCTGTTGCTTGGGGTTGACATCATGGTTTGAGCATTGGACTATGACTCTGGAGACCAGGGTTCAGTTCTCTGTTTAGCCATGAAACACGCTGGGTGATTTTGAGCAAGTCACGCTCTCTCAGCCTCAGAGGAAGGCAATGAAAAGCCTCCTCTGAACAAACCTTGCCAAGAAAACCCTGTGATAGATGTGCCTTAGGGTTGCCATGCACAACAACAACAATGGCCTATTGTTCGGTGGTGGAGAAGCGTTTCCCTTTCCTTCCTTCTGTGTCAAATGAATCTTTGGATCAGGACCGCTTTGTATGGCAATCAGTCAGCGCCTTCCTTTCCGTCGTGTGCCCAGCTGGACTTAGGAGCTCCGGGGTCAAATATTACCTATTTCCTTAACTGATGCCACACTGCAGAATTAATGCAGTTTGGCACCACTTCAGCTGCCATGCCTCCATGCTGTGGAATACTGGGATTTGTAGTTCTTTGTGGCCCCAGGGCTCTCGGATGGAGAAGGCTAAACATCTCACCAAACTACAAACCCCTGAATTCCATAGCACTGAGCCGTGGCAATTAAAACGGTGTCAAACTGCATTAATTCTGCAGTGTAGACACAGCCCTTGCCAAGTCGAACAGAACCTCAGGCCAATCTTGCCCACCTTAGAGGATGTCAGTTCTTGGTAAAGTAACTTTGCCAAAGCTGTCGACTCCCAGAATCCGTCCCGTTGAATCAAGGATGGCCAGTGGAGGATTCTTGGAGTTGTAACGCAAAAAGGTAAATTGTCCAAAGTCTGTAAAACACCTAAGGGACAGGCTTGGAAATTGGACACAACTCCTAAGTAACACAAAGTTATTTAGCTTTGAACACAAAGTTACTTAGTTACATAGCTTTGAAACTTGGTGCAACCTTTCCTCCCCCAGAATAGTCTCCATGCTATTTTGGGGTGTGCAAAGGAATGTGAACCAGTGTGACATTAGTGTATTGGGCATTGGATTATGACCCTGAGGGCCAGGGTTCGAATCCTGGCTTAGTCATGGAAATCTAGTGGGTGACTTGGGCAAGTCACACTCTCTCAGCCTCAGATGATGGCAATGCCAACCCCACTCTGAAAAAACATGGCAAGAAAACCCCTTGAGCCTTAGGGTCACCATAAGTCCTAAGCTCTGGTGCCATAACAAACAATGCTTGGCCTTCTGCATTTGTGGCTTTGACTTTTGTGGATTTGATTATTTGCGGTTTTGATTTGTTTGTTGTCTTTAGGGATCTCTCTAAGTCCTCCAGAGCAACTCTGCTGGAAACTGACCCCATGGATCAAGGCAGAGAACAATAAACTGATACGGATAGCATGCCTCCTCACTGCATGCCCTGGCTCAGGGTTGGATGGGAATTGTAGTCCAATAACATTGTAAAGGGCACATCATATTCTTTTGTGTCATTGCTGTGCGGCTTCAAGTTGTTTCTGACTTATGGGGTTTTCTTGGCAAGCTTCTTCAGAGCCATCCTCTGAGGCTGAGAGAGTGTGACTTGCCCAAGATTACCCAGTGAGTTTTCATGGCTGATCTGGGATTCGAACCCAGGTTTCCACAGTCATATTCCAAGCACTGCACCATGCTGGCTCTTAGAATCATAGAGTTGGAAGAGACCTCAAGGGCCATCCAGTCCAACCCCATTCTGCCATGCAGGAAATCTAAATCAAAGCATCCCTGACAGATGGCCATCCAGCCTTGCTTCCTACTGTGGTGCAAAACCACCTTGTTGGCAAGTGTAATGATGTTGTGTGTTGTCAAGGTTTGAGAGCAATATTTCTTTATCTTTTACCTCTGTATTTCTCTACAGGAAGGAGATGAGGATGCTGGGAGCGGGATCACCTCCACCTTAATCCTGTCCGTCTTCACGGCCGTTTTGGGGTCCCTGCAGTTTGGATACAACATCGGAGTCATCAATGCACCACAAAAGGTCAAACAAATTTCCTTAAAGCAAATTTAAGCATGTGTCGATGTCGATGTCGGTTTGGAAAGCCCCACCACTTTATATTCCATAAGGAATTGGAACATGGCATCAGTAAGGGGGGGGTGCAATTTTGGGCTAAAATGTTGTTGGAGTCAAAAATGGCCATATATATATATATATATATATATATATATATATATATGGGATATTAGATATATGAAGAACACTCACTTAACGATAATTGCATTCGTTAGAAATAGAACAAAGATAGCTTTTGGATTATAGGAATAACTCAAGATAAAGGAATAATCAGTTACAATTTTGGATAATAGTAGAATATGAGAAAAGAAAGTAATAAAACTGATTCGATATAATATACTTAAGGCTGACTTAACTTACATAAGATATAATATGTGATGATTATAGTTTTTTCTTTTGAATCGTTCGTTTGGAGTTAAACGAAGTGATGTGATTGGAGAGAATATGAGCAATTGATTTAAGTTTAAAAATAAGTCAACCAAAATAATAATTGAAATTAAGGCATAAGTATAGATGTCACGAAGAATATTTTGATTTGAGAAAATCAAAAAGGAAACATGTAACAAAAAAGAGAAGTACTTTTAAGTAATGTTTGTCTGTTTGTGTTTTCGTTTGCTTTTGTTTGTTATGTCGTTTGTCAAGTGTGTTTGTTTAGTTTCAACTAATCGATCTTATTGGAGAGGCAGGTTAGAAATAAATTTTATTATGATTATTATGATTAATTAAATGTATGTTTTAAAGTGTTTTTATTATGTTGGAAACGAAATAAAAATTTAAACATAAAATGTTGTGAGTGTGGGGAGAGGAGGTTTCCCCCTTTCCTTGGTTCAAAGACTGGCACTTTTTGGAGGCGTGGGATTGCGGCTCCCATCATCCCCAGACAGCATAGGCTCAAAAGCCAGGCTGGGTAGATATGATGGCAAGCTGAAACTGCAATGCTTCCCAAAAATGCCAGCTCAAGGAAAGGGTGCCCTTAACAGTTAGTTTACTGGGCAGGGAAAAGATATCTCTCTCCGGTTCATTCATTGTTGGAAGAAAAAGATCGAGGTGAAAGATCGAGAGCTTTGCAAAGTTACTTTTTTGTTTTGGACTAGCAACTCCCCGAAGGCCGCTAGAGGGCAGAGAAAGTAATCATTTCCACACTTTATTGCAGTGGTTCCCAAACTTTGGTCTTCCAGATCCTTTGGACTTCAGGTCCCAGAATTCTTGACTCTTGGCCAAGCTGGCTGGGGCTTATGGGAGATGAAGTCCAAAACACCTGGAAGACCAGAGTTTGGGCATCGCTGCTTTAGAAAGGTTGAAGGAAGCAATGTCATGTTTTCTAACCAAGGCAGCCAGATGCCATAAAGGAAGACATCTGCGCTGCAAAATGTAGGATGTTAAAGAAAAATGGGGGACCTTACAACAATAAAAGCTAAAAGCACTCATCAAAATGTGAATTCATGCTTCTTAGTCATGCTCCCAATCAGTGATTCTCTAACATTAGTCCTCCAGATGTTTTGGACTTCATCTCCCAGAATTCCTGGCTATTGGCCAAGTTGTCTGGGGCTTCTGGGAGTTGAAGACCAATTCATCTGGAGGAACAAAGTTTGGGAACCACTAAATGGAGGACATTTTGGAATTCCTTCTGGATAGAAGGTCAAAATGTAGGAAGATCCTGGGAAAGGAGGACGCCTGGTCACCCGGCTTCTAACCCGCTCCCTCTATATTTTATTCAGATCATTGAACAGAATTACAATGCCACCTGGATGGAGCGCCAAGGGGTGGCGGACCCAACGCCCATCGACCCAAGCACCCTCAAAACGCTGTGGTCCTTGTCGGTGGCCATCTTCTCCATCGGGGGCATGGTCTCCTCCTTCATGGTGGGCATCGTCTCAGAATGGCTTGGCCGGTGAGTTCCCTTTAAGGACGAGGGTGACTCTGAGCATGTACAGAGTGTCTTGGGGCATTCCATCCCACTATTAAGCTGTGCCACATTGTGCAAAGACTCTGGGAAGCCAACATTTTCCCCTCACGCAGGACCTCTGCCTTTCTGATAGCCATGGCTGCATCCGCACTGCAGGAATATTCCAGTTTGGCACCGCTTTAACTGTTGTGGCTTCATGCTGTGGAATTCTGGGAATTGTAGTTTTGTTAGACATTTAGCCTGCTTGGTCAGAGAGTGCTGGCTGGGGGAAGATGGGATTTGTAGTTTAATCTGTCCAGAGGGAAAAAATTATGTACTCCATGCAAATTTGGTTGGTTGGTTTTAAAACAGGATGAATGGTCATAGATTATATTATATTATATTATATTATATTATATTACATTATTTTTATTTTTCCCCTGGGGTTTCAGGAAGAGGGCCATGATTGTGAACAACGGACTGGCCTTTCTTGGGGGCGGCTTGATGGGATTGGCGCAACTTGGCAAATCCTATGAGATGATGATCCTTGGACGGTTCTTGATCGGGGCTTTTTCGGGTAAGAAAGCGGCTGACAACGGGGGGGGGGATTGGGGAGATACAGGGGAAAGTGGGGTGTGCAAGAAGACCTGAGGTGCCTTGGGAAAGTTATGGAATGAAAAGGGGTATGTCTTCATCTGATGCCAGACCAAATAAGGCACACATACATACATACATACATACACACACACACACACACCAACATTTCACAGGAATATATCACACTGGGGCTAATTTCGGCATTAAAGAGAGATTAAAGTGCATTTAAAGCATCCCGCAAATAAAGTGGAAATGGCAAGGAATTACACAAATGATGATCACACGCAATTGCACAAATAAAGTGATATTGGAAATGCATTGCTGCTGAAATCCCAAAGTTAAAAATGCTTCTTTGTGACCACTTTAACAGCAGGATTTGTGCGACATCGTATGAAATTGTGTCATGTAATTACACAATTTTCCCGGGATGTTCATGGGATAAACTCCCGATGTCCTTTGTGTGATAAACTCCGCAGACAAAAACCAGGACATGCCTAGCCAAGCAACATGAGAGTGTGATCAGGACAGCAAAAGTTATTAATGAGGAAGAATACATAAGCTAGGAAAGGCTGCAGCAGTTTGCTTTTGCCTGAGCCGACTGGGAAGGGGAAGACTCTGCCTCCTCTTCCTCTCCTCCTTTGCCGAATTAATTGAATGCAAAGTACTATTTGCATTTTGAACTCAATTTGCAACAACTGAAATGAAGCCTGGGAAAAAAGGGGGGATGTCTAGTCTACGAATTGCTGCTAATTTTTGTATATTTGCATCGACCCTTGTCTTCAGTTCTGTTCACAAATTTGCATCTGTTTACCCTTCCTCTGTAGAAAATTCACAGCTATATGAATCCATGCAAAGCGGTTGGCTGGCCATACGTTTGATAATGCACATCCTCACAGATACTCCAGTTAAAACTGCAAATCCTTTTTCTGTGGAGTTTATAGGGTTTTTCACCCCATCTCCTGCAACAAGCCTGAATTCCTCCAAATTGCTTATGACTGGATCAAACTCTATTTGAATGGAATTAGGAATATTTGAATCGTATTTACTAGCTCTAGTAGAAAGAGGGAAAGTGGGAGGAGGAGAGAGAAACCAGGACATTTTAAAAGCATCTTATAAAATGGGATGGCGGAGGATTAATTGGGGTTAAGAGAGTTGGAGGGTATAGGTAGCCACATTAATAATAATATTTTTTTTACCCCACCTCTCCATCAGGATTGAGGTGTCTTACAATAAAATCCATATAATACAGCGTTACCCCAATTATTCCTTCCCCCGAAAGCATCAATTAAACATATTTAAACATTACAATAATCCATTAAAAATAAATAATAAACTTTATTTTTACCAAGCCCTCCAGCCAGATTTTTATGCTCTATCCTGAAAGGTTTGCTTGGTTTTATTATGCTGAGTTATTTTAATCTTAATTTTATTTTTGTGCTTTCATCCTGGCCCTGGTTTTTTAATCCTTTTCCTTTTTCCTTTTTAATATGCTGAAATATTTCTTTTATTCTCTGCCACTCTGTTGCGTTGGCGATTTTATGTTCTCTTTCACCTTTGCTTTAATTATATTGTTGTGGTATTATTATTATTATTATTATTATTACTATTATTTAACCAGACAGCGCTCCCCCCAGAGAGCTTTGGCCGGCGGGTGGTATAAACTTCAATAAATCCATAAATTAATTAAAGGAAATGCTCTGTTTGCAAAGCAGGGGAGGGAGTTCCTGGAGACGCATTGTCAAGCGCCGGAGGAAATTGGACGCTGGACTGGAGAGGTTTAATTCAATTTCAGAGTTCTGCGTCTGTTTTTACGATAAAACGTGGTGATTCATAATTGTGTACAAAACACAGAGCCTGGAGAAGTGACCTTTTTGGACTACAGCTTCCAGAACCCCCCAGCCAGCTGGGGGATTCTGGGAGCTGTAGTCCAAAAAGATCCCTTCTCTGAGCTCTGAAAAAGTATTAGTTCCTCTCCCCAAGTTTTATTGCCTTATGATTAATGGCCAACTCTTGCGGAAGGGATTTACTCACATTTTTTATTCTCAACTTTCAAAGAGGTGTCCAAGACCACTCCAATACCTCTTCTAAATCTTACAAAGTTAAGACTATATTCCGGAGCGGATTCTCAGACATGGGAGTCCTCCATCTCCCATTGCCTCTGGCAGTCTTTGAGGCAAGTTATTATTTCTTTTTCTATATTTTTATTTTATTTTATTTCTATCCTGCTTCTCCATAATATCAATAGTTTCCTCAAATAATACAATAACGCCTAAAATTCACAAAAGAGCGATACCTTTATTGAGCCAATCCATATGCACAAAATACATGATGCAAACCTTTGAAGTTCCACTGGTTTCTTCATCAAGCAAAGGGGTTAAAAAACATACAGGACGAAAAAATATGACGTTGTTACTCACAGGTCTTCATTTCATCAAGATGTTGTTCTGAGTTAAAATGGTGTCGGGTGAAGAAGCCAGTGAAACTTCAAAAACTTGCAATGTATATTTATTGCATTTTGGTTGGTCCAATAAAGGCATCACTTTTGGATGCTATTGTACAGTGGATCCTTGGTATCCACTGGGGTTGGGTTCCAGGACCCTCTGTGGATGTCAAAATCCATGGATACTCAACCCTATTAAATACAATGACACATTAAAATGGAGTCCATTATATAAAATGCAAAACCAAGGCTTGCTTTTTGGAAATTACATATTTTTTGAAGATTTTCAAGCCATGGATGGTTGAATCTGAAGAATAGGTGGATATGAAGGGCTGACTGTACTTTGTTATATGGGCAACATGGGTACCCCTGGATATGTTTTCTGGGTTCCTTCAAATGATCTTTATCCCTGGGAGAAGGATGGAGCATATAATTCAGGCCTCTTTTCATTCCTCTTTCCCTCCTTCCCTTCTTCCTGATATATGTTTGGTTTTTCTTCTTCTCATGGCAGGTTTTGCCTCTGGCCTGGTTCCAATGTACGTGGGTGAGATTGCTCCCACCAACCTGCGGGGAGCGCTGGGCACCATAAACCAGTTGGCCATTGTCATTGGGATCCTCATTGCACAGGTGAGGATGGAGCCCCACTTTCATGGTGGCCGGGAGTGGGGGGATTCTGGGCATTGCAGTTTGAAACAAAAAGGACCTCTCTTCTTCTACTACCACAGGTGTTTGGGCTGGACACCCTCCTGGGCACCCCGAAACTATGGCCCCTCCTGATGGGTCTCAGCGTGGTCCCCTCTGCCCTCCAGCTCCTCTTGTTCCCCTTCTGCCCAGAGAGCCCACGCTACCTCTACATCATCCGCAACAAAGAGTCCAAAGCCAAAGAAAGTGAGCCTCCCTTCCGCCTCCCCATCCGCCTCTTTCCCCTTCTCCGTTCTTGCTTCTCGTCTGTTTTTCCCTTCCTTCCATCTTTTACTCATCTCCCATGCTGGTGATTGGAATGCTGGGTCCGCTCTGGGTTTTAGCCTGAAATATGGAGGAATTTGTGTCTTCCAGATGCCCAGCTTGATTTGGGGTAGTCTCTGGAGATGCAGAAAACAAGCTTGCTCCCTCCTCAATATGACACCCCTTCAAATACCTAAACAAGGCTATCATATCACCCCTTAACCTTCTCTTCTCCAGGCTAAACATCCCCAGCTCCCTAAGGCATTCCTCATAGGGCTTCATGGTTTCCAGACCCTTCACCATTTTAGTCACCCTCCTTTGGACACGCTCCAACTTCAAGCCCTTTGCAAATTCTACAGTGATTTCTTCAGTGCCTCAGTGATATCCATTAATTTCTCCAATGCCCACAAAGAACTCCTCTCTTGTCCTTCTCCTCCAGGTCTCAAGCGCCTGACCGGACGTGTGGATGTGACCGCGGCCTTGAATGAGATGAAAGAAGAGAAACGCCGCATGGACCTGGAGCGCAAGGTCTCCATCCTGGAGCTCTTCCGATCCCGCATCTACCGCCAGCCCCTCCTGATCGCGGTGGTCTTGCAGTTCTCCCAGCAGTTGTCGGGGATCAATGCGGTGAGAACTGGGACATCGGTGGGAGGGAGAAGGACGATGGTGATGGTGATGGTGGGAGAAATAAGATTATTGCAGTGGTGGGGAGGCAGCTGGGGTTCCCAGATTTCAGGTCCTACCCTTGAGCCTCACAGCCTGAGACCTTTTCTTCAAGTTCCAGAGGAACAAATCTCACGGCAAGAGCCTTGTCCTGAAAATCGCATACATCTGTGCAGTTTTTGGCCTCATGTTGCTGCAAGCTGCTTCAACACAGCTGCTACAGCCTTTTAAAACCAAAGGTTGGGAAATTATGATCAGTTCTTGGTATCCGGTGGAGTTTGGTGCCAGGACCTCCCACGAATACCAAAATCCATGGATGCTCAAATCCTGTCGTATGCAACGGCATAGTAAAAAAAGGTCCCTCATATAAAATGGCAAAATCAAGGCTTGCTTTTTGGAATTTTAAAAAATATATTTGCAAGCCATGGATGGTTGAATCCATGGATGGAGAATCAGTGGATACAGGGGATGGACTGTAATTTGCTTGTCCATGACTCTCATGTCCTCTTAGAAGCTGTGCTTGCTGGAGTATTAGAAAAAGAGCTGGTAAAACATACAGCAGGCCCTTGGTATCCGGTGAGGTTTGGTACCAAGATCCCTTGTGGATACCAGAATCTATGGGTGCTCAGGTCTTGGTATATATACAATGGCATAGTAAAAACATGTCCCTTACATAAAATGGCAAAATCTAGGTTTGCTTTTTGGAGTTTAAAAAAATACATTTGCAAGTCCTGGATGGTGCAATCCATGGATGCAGAATCCATAGATACGGAGGGATAATTTGCTTTGGTCCATAACTCCCATGTGTTCTTAAAAGTTTGCTTGCTAAGATGTTTGAAACAGAGCTTGGCAAAAGTTGGGCAATAGATTTCCCTTGTTCAGTGCAGAGCTTGGAAATTTAATTTCCAGCCAGCTAAATGTTTTCAATTTTGTTAGATCTGGGGTGCAAACTGCAGGAATAATGCAGTTTGACACCACTTTCACCTTCATGGCACCATCATATAGATTCCTGGGATTTGTAATATTGTGAGGCACCCACAATTTTTGTCAGAGAAAGCTACAGACTTCATAAAACTACAAATCCCAGGATTCCATAGGATGGATCTACAGCACTTAAAGTGGTGTCTAACTGCATTATTGCTACAGTGTAGCTGCACCCCTTGTATTTGTTATTTGAATTGCATGCTTACATGAAAGGGATAGACTACGGAGAGTTATGGGAAAAGTGAGAAGGAGAGTTTATCATTGCAAAATGGAAGAAGTTGAATTAAATGGAATGTAATAGAACAGGGTCTAAAAGGAAGTCTGTTTTTCTTTCTTTCTATCTTGTTTAGTTGTTTTATATAGGTTTATGTTTGCTTGTAGCTGTTATTGTAGTTTGTCTTTACCTTTGTGTTTTGTATGGATGTGTTTTAATAAATAAATATGACCCCCCCCCAAAAAAAAATTGCATGCTTACATGCTACAGTTGATACTTAGCATATCAGACCCTAAAACATGAACAGGGGCATCCCTAGAGCTCAGGATTTTGCCCTGAAAGCTCAGGATTTGGGATGCTGCTGACCTGGTACCTCTAAAGGCCTTTCTCTGACTCTAGTTGGTCATTATTTTGCCCTCGTAGATCTTCTACTACTCAACTGACATCTTCACAAAGGCTGGACTGGACCAACCCATCTATGCCACCATTGGAGCTGGAGCGGTCAACACGGTGTTCACTGTTGTTTCGGTAAGGACCCCCGGCCACGCCAATGACTCTAGCCATCCATAAGGCTGGGGTGGGCAACATTGGTTGTTGGGTCCCTTCAAGTTGTTTCTGACTTATGACACCCAAAGAAGAGCCTCCTTTCCAGAAGAGGTTTGTCATTGACTTCCCATTGCCCTGAGGCTGAGAGCATGTGACTTCCCCAAGGGTCACTCAGTGGGTTTCACTGGCTGAGCAGGGATTTGAACCCTGGTCTCCAGAGTCATAATAGTTTATCACACAGGATGGATCCTGTGCAGAAACTGAATTTACACTGGAAAAAACCTGTAAAAGCGGGTAGATTTTCAGATGAAGTGGACAAAGCCCACAAAAGCAGGTTGATTTTCACATGATGTAAGGGTTAATGAGCATTAATGCGACATTAACACAAACAGGTAGTAAGCAAAACCCGTCCTTTTTACTTTCAGAAAATCCAATTCCGAAGTTCAATAGTCATTTACACTCAAGTTAGCTCAGGTCCAAAACACACTGCAGAAATAATCCAGTTTGAGACCGCTTTAACTCCCCTGGCTCAATGCTAGGGAGTTCTGGAATTGTGTGAGACATTTAGCCTTCTCTGAGAGCTCTGGAACCAGGATAAACTACAATTCTCAGGATTCCCTTTTCCACTCTGTTTTCATTTCTTTCTTAACCACTTTCTTTTCCTTTCAAATCACTATTCCCTAGCCATAGCTTTCAATCATTTCCCCTCTCTCCCTCGCAGTTCACATTTCACTATCGCTTCACTTATTCTCTTTCCAGGTCGCTCCTCTTCTCATCAATTTCTTAACCGTGCTGCATTCTCTCACCTTCTTCAACTGACTTATACCTTCCATTTTATTCTATCTCTCTTCTATTCCACCACCCACCTTTTTATCCTTTACACTCATCCTAACCTTTCTTGACCTTGCTGGGTTATTTGGCATTGCACAATGGCCTTCTTGACCCCGTTTTCCACTTTAATACTATTACCAACTGGAAATAAGTATATAGTATCTCTCCTTCTGACCTTTCATTCATGTTTCCTCTGCCCCAGGTGTTCCTGGTGGAGCGGGCAGGACGGCGCACATTGCATCTGCTCGGCTTGGTCGGCATGAGCGTCTGTGCCATCCTCATGATGGCATCTCTCCTCTTATCTGTAAGTAGTGGGGCAAAGTTGCCCTATAAAAGGTATCACTGTTTTATGGACTTTGGATGTTATTGTACAGTCAGCCTTCTGTTTTTGTGGGAAAACTGTTCCGGAGCTCCCCTTGCAAAAACAGAATTTCACACATATTCAAGCCACATAGGCTTGAATGGGGGCATGTGCCCACGAACGGCTGCGGGTGCGCACATCAGGTATGTGCCCCATTTTAATGCTCCCCGTTCGCTCCTCACAAGTACAGTAAGTGAGGGTCACGAATATGAAGTCCACACAAATGGAGGGGCAACTGTACTTTGTTGTATGGCAAACACAGCTAACCCTGGATATGTTTTCTCTAAAAAATAATTGTTCAGAAACCATTTGGACAGATCCTTTAAAGTTCAACTAAAATCCAAAGTGCATCCATCCCTCCATTGATATGGGAGCCACCAGCCACTGCAATACATTCTGGAATGGAGAGGAACCTGTATTGTGTGATAAATAGGTTTTAGATGATAAAAGGATGTAATAATGGGACAAGCTGAATAATCATGTACATGAGATCAATAGCTGTTATGAGGGAAAAGAATAAGAATAAGAAGTTATTTACTTTATAAAAAGCACTTTCTATATATGAATTTGTAGTTAAAAGATATCATATGGGGAGTGGAATGTACACGGAATGCTATGCAATCTAAGCAGTTTATCACACAAAGGAGATCGGGAGTTTATCCTGTGAATATTCTGGGATTTTAGTGGCAATGCATTCCTGATATTGCTTTATTTGCACAATTGCGTGTGATAATCATTCGTGCAATTACTCACCATTTTCGCTTTAGTTGCGGGATGCTTTAAATGTGCTTTAATCTCTCTTTAACGTTAAAATTATGCCCAGTGTGGTAAACTCCTGTGAGAAGAATGTACAGTGGGACCTTGCTATCCATTGAGGGTTGGTTCCAGGATCCCCCCCCCCCCATGGATAACAAAATCCATGGATGCTCAAGTCCCATTAAATATAATGGCAGAGCAAAATGATGCCCCTTATACAAAATGAAAAACCAAGGTTTGCTATTGGGAATTTATACTTTTTTGGAATATTTTCAAGCTGTGGATGCTTGAGTCCGTGAATAAAAAATCCGTGGATAAGGAGGGCCAACTGTATGTTTTATTAATGGTTCTATTGTAAGAAGATGTCAACCTTGCACAAAACACATATATTACAGGGATGGAAGATGGGGTGGTTTTTTTTGGAAATGGGAAGGGAGCTAGTTTTGGACTATATTGGCTGCAAATTGTGTTAATATGACTTTTTTTCTATTTTTGTTTGTTTGTTGTTCCTTGTTTTTAAAAAATATATAAAAAAGAGGGGGTTATTTAGTTGTTGCTGTCTTGCCTGGCTATTCCTTGACTCCTAGGAATTACTGCCATGTTAAGATTCAAAGATATAGCCATGTTAGTCTGGAAAATCAGTATGTAGAGAGATCTTGTATCACCTTTGAGACTCACTGAAAGAAAGAAGTTGGCAGCATGCGCTTTCTCAGATGTCAGTCTACTTTCTCAGATGCTTTTGATGGAAAGCATCTCTCCACCAAATGCATCTGAGGAAGTAGGCTGAGGTCTAGGAAAGCTCATGCTGCCAACTTCTTTCAGTGAGTCTCAAAGGTGCTACAAAATCTTTCTACATGCCATGCTAAGAGTGAGACAGGAATGCAATAATGAATAATGCCCTCCTGCAACCCATCAGTCTTAGGCCATTTGTATTGCTAGAGAATGACCCACTCCCATCTCTGTTCCGCCTGCAACAGGACCGTGTGCCAACCATTGGCTATCTCAGCATGGTAGCCATCTTTGGCTTCGTGGCCTTCTTTGAGATCGGGCCAGGCCCCATCCCATGGTTCATTGTGGCGGAGCTGTTCAGCCAGGGCCCTCGGCCGGCAGCAATGGCCGTTGCCGGCTTCGCCAACTGGACCTGCAACTTCATCATCGGCATGAGCTTCCCCTCCATCGCGGTGAGTTTCTATAGCAGATCTGTTTGGCTTGAAGGGTATAGAAAAGATGGTGAGCAACTGATCTTGGAAGCGAAGTAGGGTCAGCCCTGGTTAGTCCTTGGATGGGAGACTGACACTGAACACCAGGCGCTGTAGGCATTATTTCAGAGGAAGGAACTGGCAAAACCTTGGCTAAGAAAACCCTACAAAATTCTTGGGGTTGCCATAAATCAATAGGTAACTTGAAGGCACATACTTACTCAATAACTGTTGGTGGTTGGTTGTGGCATTTCTGGCTTATGGTGACCCTAAAGCAAACCTGCCATGGGATTTTTCTGGCAATATTTGTTCAGAGAAGGTTTGCCATTGCTCTCCTTTGAGGCTGAGAGAGTGTGACTTGCCCAGAGTCACTTAGTGAGTTTCATGGCTGAGCTGGGAATTGAATACATGAGACAAGAACTCCTCTGCAGCAGCCCTTTTAAAGCTCTTTTTAAGCATTGGGTATGAAAATAGATAGATTAGATTAGATTAGATTAGATAGATAGATAGATAGATAGATAGATAGATAGATAGATAGATAGATAGATATTCAAAAATACTAACACTATAGTATTAGACTCTATGGAAATAGATACACTCACATAGTCTTTTGTGGGTTTTTCGAGCTATGTAGCCATGTTCTAGAAGAGTTTGTTCCTGATGTTTCGCCAGCCTCTGTGGCTGGCATTTCCTCACATTCCTATTGAGAGGAAAGTCATGGGAGGATCGTAAAAAAGATTGGGAAACGTTAATAAATTTTCTACAGCAAGAATGGAGAGGAAAAGTAATTGTTGGATTAATGTAATTTTTGAAATAAGAAATATGGAAATATAGATGATTTAAATTGTATAGCAATAGATGGTATATTTGATTCCACTTAATGAAGAGTCATAGATAAAATAAGCTCTTGGTAAATGGAAAATCTTGAATCATTACAAAGAAATGGGTCTAGAAGGAACTCCGGAGGTCATTTTTATGTTTGGTAGGGGTTTGTCTGTCTGCGTGTTTTATTTCGGTTTATGTGGATATAGTAGATGTGAAGACATGGGGCGAAGAAGTGTAGAAGTATGCAGGAGTGATTTGATGTTCTTTTTTTCATGGATAAAATTCATATAAAATGCATAAATGAGAAATGTGTTTGCAGACCGGCCACAACCATCTCCTTCCTTTTCCCCAGGATGCCTGCGGTCCCTACGTCTTCCTCATCTTTGCCCTCCTCCTTCTGGCTTTTGCGGTTTTCACGTATCTCAAAGTACCGGAAACGAGGGGACGCACTTTTGACGAGATTGCTGCTACATTCCGGCGAACGCCTTCCTTACTCGACCGTGAAATCAAACCTTATACAGAACTGGACGAATTGAGCCCAGACAACCATGAATGAGAGGGGTCTTGGGGCAGATGGATGGAGGGGAGAAGCAGAAAGGAGGACACAGTGTGGGGAACATGGTCTTTGGAGTCAGGAGCGGTGGAGGGCAAGGATACCCAGGGTCTGCCTAAGCACTTTATTGAAACCGCGAGAGAGTCTGGCGCGCGGTCGAAACTTTTAATTTTATTTTTTCCTTTCTAGGTCAGTTTTTAGTCTCGATGTATTTCGATTTTTCTTCTTTCACTTCTTTTTTTTAAAAAGGGAGAAATTATTTAATAAAGCAGGGCAAGGCAGGTTTGCAGAAAAAGGGAAGCGCAGGAACGCGATTCTTTGCATTTCTCGATTTCGGAGGACAAAAGAGTCGTGGCACAAAGGATCGAAAAAGGAACTGTGAGTTTTATCCTAAAGAGAGGATCGTGGTGGATTTCATACAGAGAGAAAATACTATCCGACATTGACTTGTAGCCTGGGATCTGGACACATATTTTCCCAGAAAGGAAAGCCTGAAAGCAGAATCTAAATTACAAAAGGGATAACAGGAGCTTCGAGGATGTCTGCAAAACTTTCTTCTTCTCTCTACAATTTTGGTTATTTATATGTCGTGATGGTTTTCTTTGAGCCAGGGACTGAGTCCAGTTTTAATTCAGGAGAGCGTCGGCTCTGGAAAACGTGCATTTACAACTGAGACGTTTGCCGATGGAAATGTGCATTCGCAAGCGAGAAGCGTGCCTTTGCATTTGTGTTCTCCTGAACATGTTATGAGTATTTTTCTTTCTGCCGCCTCGTCGCACTTGAGAAACCACAGATAGCCTGACATACATCCCTGTATTGTTTGTGTGTGTGTCAGGGACTTCCAAGCTCAAGGCCTGATCATACAACTGAGCTTAGGAAGAAGTCACTTGATACACGTTTAGTTCCATGTTTGCTAATGCTCTGTGCAACCTCCCCCACAAGGCCAACAGAAGGGGAGAAATTGTCCTTGGGGAGCATAGGAAAAACGGGCGCACTGTTCTTTGCCTTCCTTAGTTGCAATGGTTCCTGCATGTCTTTCCACCCACGCTGCCTTTGTCTAATAACAGGAAAGTGGTTTTCCTTGGCTCTGCAATGCCCATTTTTGGCCATCTGGGAGGGCAACCGAGGGCAAGGGCATTCTGTATATACTCACGTATAAGTCTAGAAATTTTAGTCAAAAAATTGACCCCAAAAAACTGAGCCGACTTATCCAATGTAAGTACCATGTGCCAACTCTTACCCCCCAAAAAGAAACCAGCCTCAGATGACAAGCAAGAGCTTAATCTGTTTTGGAGAAGCACTGCTTCTTCTTTATTCTCCCATCCATCCAGTCTTTAGCATGAGTGCAAACAGTGATGTCTGCTTGGATTTTGTAAGTTGTTTGGCATTACAGTGGTGCCTCGGGTTACGAAATTAATTCGTTCCTCCATTCCTTTCGTAACCCGAAAATTTCGTAACCCGAAACACTTTTCCGTTAGCACTGGAAAGCCTAAAGCTGCACTTTGCAGCATTTGAATTTCGCGCCGAAATGAATTTCGTAACCCGAAAAATATTTCGTAACCCGAAACAGTTTTTGCCAATCCAACTTTTTCGTATCCCGGAAATTTCGTAACCCGATCATTTCGTATCCCGAGGCACCACTGTATTTCTCTTTGCTTCTTTACATCCCTTTTTTACCGGCAACTTATCCACGGGGTCATACCAAAAGCCATAATTTTAGCCCCAAAATCTGTCGCATATACTCGACTATAAGTCAACCTCATGTATAAGTCGAGGGCAAGTTTTGGGGCCAAAATTATGGATTTTGCTATGACTCGTAGATAAGTCGAGGGCAAAACTTAGGGGCATATAGCAAAGGATCTAAAGGATGAAGGAAAGCAAAACCATGTCAAAGAACTTCCCAGCAGACATAACTCTGTGCTTACTCTTAAGGCTGGCTGGATGAGAAAGTAATGGCGGTCGGTGCTTCCAGGATGGATTATACTCTGTCTTTTCACAAAAGGATGGTTCCTTCCTTTCATTAAGAGTTCAGATACACTACTTATATTCACCTGTGGACAAGTCGACTCAGTTTTTTGGGAGGGTCAATTTTTTGACCTAAATTTCTAGACTTATACGTGCGTATATACAGGAACCTTCCCCAAGAAGACCTGGAGTGAGGCAGCCAAAAGGATGCCAATTCCCCCCAAAAGAAGAGAAAACGGGGGCTACAAACTGAGGTGGGGGGCTCAGACTTGGAGCCTCTCCCTTGCGCTCCAATCTAGGCTTTGGAAAAGTTCGCCTTTTTTGGGGTGGGATGACAAATCCCAGAATGCTGCCATGCTGCTTGGCAGCTTCTGCAAATTTGTCATCCAAATGGGACTTTGGTAATATTCCCAAATTATAGTCCATACAAAGATGGAGCGGGGGTTGATGTGTGGGGGGGGGGGGATTCTGGGTGCTGCAGTCAAAAAAAGCAAGCAAGCAAGGGAGTTTTCTATGTTCAATACCAAAGAGGAGAAAATAGACGTTCTCCATAACTATTCTGTTTTTATGGCTTCTTCCTGACATACAAAAGGAAACCGCTGCTGACCAGAGGCTGCTTGGTGTGGACTTTATGGCCATTGTTTCCTCCCCAAGAATCTTGGGAATTTTGTTTTGTTTTTAATGCTGAGTTTCCTTTGGCAGAGCAGTCTAGTTTTGTTCTTATTTTTAGCATTTCCATTGAAGAGATGCAAAGAAACGCTGTCCTGGAGTGCTGTGATGAAGCCGAAAAAGCCTTACAGACACAGCTGTGCTTCCAAGGTTTCCTTCATGCGATGGACGTGTTCAAATCTGGTTGTCAAAGCAGCACTTGAAAACATTTTCCCTTTTCTTTGAGTGGATTACAACTCCCAGAATCCCCCAGCCATTTACAGAACCCCCCAAAAAAGAATGTTTGCAAGCTTTGAAACAAACCATCGGAACTGTAATGCAGATTTATGCTGCCTATTTTTGGGTGGATGGGGATTTATTTTTTGACACTGATCGCTAAAGCAGACTGAAGAAGAATCTCTTTGATCATCACAGTGTAAGACATTGGTTTTCTTTTTAGTGGTAATGGGTTCATGTTCCCACTTTATTTACACAGAAGCCCCCCCCCCCCCGATATGGTTGGACTGCAGCTCCCAGCATCCCTCAGGGTTAACTATTCTGGCTCAGCCTGCTGGGAGTTGCAGTCTGACCACATCTGGAAGGCCTTTTGACCTTACCTGAGAGGCTAGAAGTAAAATGAGGAACATGAATTCATATTTTACTATTGATTCTAAGGCAGGTATATTTCTCTGGCATCCTTGCCATTCATTTTCAGAGAGATGTTAAGCCGAGTTTAATTATCCTAATATCTTCATCTCACAGCCTTCATGCAAGGACTGCTTTGTGGAAAATGCTGAGTTTCTTAGGATTTCTTGTCTAGGAATCCTAGAAAATTCAATTCAATTCAATAGGTTCAATGCTGCAGCAGAGGCCCAGCCTGAACTTTTCAGGGGCTAATCCTGGTTTGGCATTAGCTTCCAGCAATCTGGATAGTTCCTTTAAAGCTCAGGCTAAAACCCAAAACGGATTCACAGCGCCATAAATACGGGAGCTAACACCAGTCAAAACGGTTGGGTTTAGGACAAAAGTCCAAATTGTCTTCTTGCACTTCAGAATCCAGACAAATATAGCATGAATTTAGCTTTAGATTTCAATCTCTCTGTATTAATTCTTCACCGTGACAGTTTTCCAAACCTCTCTCTGGAACCATTGCAATTGGAACATTTGAAACCAGGGTTGGGAATTGTGCGGCTTTCGAGAAGTTGTCAGACTGCAGTTCCCAGCATAGCCAGTGGCGAGGGGTGATGGGAGTTGCAGTCAAAGGTCCACAGGTTTCCCCGCCTGTGTCTTGAAACAGGAGCAGATGGATTACATTTCTCTTGCGTCTCCCACCTGTGACTGAAAACCATAAGCAAAAGATTGCGAGGAAAAAATAGATTGAATTTTATTGCTCAGGAGGATGGAACCCTGCAATGGATTTTTAAATTTTCAGCTCATTTCGTAAGGGGAAGATGCTGTCTTGAGACTGTGTGTTTGTGTGTGTGCATGTTGACTGTTTTGTATATCAGAAAGAAAATTTATTTGTATATAAAGAACAAGCTATGATACCATTGTTCTTCACTTTGCATAAATTCTATCTGTTGTCATCGGTTATAAACCAGTTTAAAAAAACACAGACAATGACGCACAAAACAGCAGAGTTGCAAGTGTGCTTTGATCCTGCAGGCTGTTTGCCTTTCTTTCCTTTCCAACATTTCCCCACCTTTACGCTACAGAAGAGAGAAATGATATCAAAGGTTTGCAGTGATTAAGTGCAGCAATTATTACCTGGCTAAGAGCAACTCTGCCTAAACTTTACAGCTGGGCCTTCCTTCCCAACTTATTTGTATGTTTCTGAGTTTAGAAAAGTTTCTTCTAGGGAACTTCAAAACACTCTGATGGCTGGCTTTTTCTGTGTTAGCAGACTAGCTGTTTCACTCTCTTTTCTGAAGAGCGCAGCTGAATCAATCCATAAAATTTAGCATATTGTCTACATTCATAAAGAGATGGTGCATGCATTTCTGTCTTTACGAAGGGCAGATATCCCAAAATATGGGATTTGGGGTTTTTTTTTGGGGGGGGGGTGTTCATCTCCTATAAAAAGAAAAACCTTTTAGCCCTCAAGTAAGTGATGTCTGTTATTAGGGACACCTGCCATTCCTTAAAGGGATTGGTTTTCTAACATCCCTTAATAATAAGGGACACCTGGCAAACCTCTGCAGCCCCTTCTTTCTCATTTCCGTCTATCAGCAACTTGAGACCACCTCAAACAGAGGCCCTTTCATTTTCCATCCTAGGACTGTTTTCACGCAACAATATGCCCTGAGCTTTGGTCCATTCCCAGCATTTAATACTTAGAAGAGACCACAACAGTCATCCAGTCCAACCCCACTTTGCCATGCAGGAATGCACAATCCAAGCAGCCCCAACAAATGAGAGTCTTCAAAGGAGGAGGCTCCACCTCACTTTGAGGGAGTGTCTTCTGCTGTCACACAGTTTATACTGTCAGACGGTTCTTCTGAATGTTGAGCTGGAACCTCCTTTCCTGTAGCTTGACTCTATTGCTCCATGCCCTCGTCTCTGGAGCAGCAGAAAACAAGCTTGCTTCATCCTTACTATGACATCCCTTCAAATATTTAAACATAATCATGTCACCCCAAGCTTAACCTTCCCTTCTCCAGGCTAAACATACGCAGCTCCCTAAGCCACTCTCCACAGCGCTTGGTTTCCAGACCTTTCACCGTGTTGGTCACTGTCCTGTGGACATGCTCCAGTTTCTCAACATCCTTTTTTAATTGTGGTGCCCAGAACTGGACAAAGTATTCCAGAAGAGGCCTGACCAAAGCAGACTAGAGTGGCACTATGACTTCTCTTGAGCAAGACGCTACACTCCTATTCATGTGGCCTAGGACCATACTGACTTTTTTAGTTGCTGCATCACACTGTTGACTCAGTTTGTTCTTAAACCAGCAGTTTTAACTTTCCACCAAGTAAACTCAGCCCGCCTTATCCATGGATTTTTTATCCATGGATTCAAGCATCCAAAAAAAGTATAAATTCCAAATAGCAAACCTTGATTTTTCATAGGTTTTTGTGGGTTTTTCAAGCTATGCGGCCATGTTCTAGCAGTTTCTTCCTGATGTTTCGCCAGCATGTGGCTGGCATCTTCAAAGATTTCTCTGAAGATGCCAGCCACAGATGCTGGCGATGTCAAGAAAAAAGCAACATGGGATATACAGTAAGTGAAATAAAACATGTATGTGAGAGTCAGGGTGACTCAGCAGAAGCCAATTGAGAACCACACAGGTGTAAATGGCAAAGCAATTAACAAGTCCTGAGTGCCAAGGACAAGAAATGCAAGTGGATAATTGGACACACCTGAATATTGTTAAGTGGTCAAGGCTGAGATGATGAAATCACTAATTGTAGGATGGACCAAGAGAACCAATGAGAATGATGTACACGCCTACTGGGTGGAAACAGACAACAGTGGGTGGTGTCTTGCATTGACTATAAATGACTATAGACCCCAATGTATTTTGTGGGTAGTAGTAGGAGTGAGGAGTAGTGTATAGTTGTGTTGGATAGTTTGGAGCTGTATATAGTAGAATAAAGTAGATCTTTTATATAAGACTACTGAGTTGTCTGGTGTCTTGGGTGAAGCTACAAGAACCAGCTGGATCCTGAAGAAGGGTGAAGACTTCTGTGGAAGCAAGAGTGAGAAGGCTTGGAGAGTTTGTCGGGGTCTTCAGCCTGTTCTGTGTAACTCTGCTAAGCTATAACCACTGGCCAAAACTGGTCAGCGCGGTGCACAACCAGGTGGTGAGTTCGAGCCAGAGGTGAAGAGCTACAACTCCCATCATCCCTGACAGGCGAAACATCAGGAAGAAACTCTGCTAGAACATGGCCGCATAGCCTGAAAAACCCACAAAAAACTATGCATGCCGGCTATGAAGGCCTTTGACTTTACACTTGATTTTTCATTTAATACTAGAGATACCACTTTTATTTTCCATTATATTTAATGGGACTTGAGCATCCATGGATTTTATTATCCACAAGGGGTCATGGAACCAAACCCCAGTGGAAACCAAGGGCCCACTGTATGGCCTTTAACACTGGCCAAAATTCTGTATGATCACCATTACAGGAGTTTGCGATTAGGAAAAAGCTAAAGTAACTTTGGTTGAGAGCACTCGCTATATACCTTCAAGTGGACTCATGTAAATGGTATCCTAGGGTCTTCTTATCAGCAAGCTTTCTTCAGTGGAGGTTTGCCATTGGCTTCCTTTTAGGCTGGGAGACTTGCCCAAAGTCAGCCAGTGGGTTCTGGTGGCTGAGCAAGGATTTGTATCCTTGTCTCTTGGAATGCTGGCACCAGACTCAAACTATCACACCATGATGGTCCTAGATACACCCCAACTTGAAACAAGTTTTTATTTTAAGAGCTCAGGGGAGGACTTTTTTTCTTCTACATTACAGATGTCTGGATCTAGCAGCCAGACCGGCTAGCAGAGTCCTAGGAGCTACAGTCCAAAAACAAAATGGAAACCCAACAACTCCTGTCAAGCTCTGATTCGGGGTTGCAAGTACTACCAGGTTGATGTCTTTTTGCCTGTCAGCACATCAAGATCACCACTTTCCTTCCTGTGGATTCATACCAAGAGAGGGCAAGGAAACATTTCTGTCCCTTGGTCAAACAGGCTGGCACTCTATTTCATCAGTGAAGTCTTCCAGGGATTGTTCAGAATCAGCTGCACACCTTGAAAAGATAAGACCCTTGATATCATCCTTTGTGTAGATGAGACAGACAGCCTGCCAGCTGCACTTGTCTCATTGAACTGTGCGATGGGGATTGTATTTCCCCCAACCCAATGCAAATCTTTTATTTCCATGCTGCCCGTCTAGCTTCAGTTGTGACCACTTGGAATAGACATTGTTGATGTTGTGTTCCACATAGCAGGGGTGGATAGATTTTAGTTGCTGGGATCTTTAAAACACCCTAAAAAACTAGAAGACACCCCTCCCTGTGGACATTCATGCAGCTGGAACCTGACGCAGAAAAACCAAAGAGGAAGATTTTGTTTTGAGTACCAGAACTGAACACAGGTCCCACACATTCATTCATTAATAATCCCAGGATTATAATGCTGGGCAGAATGGTCCATTTTCTTGCTGCGGTTGGAAAGCCTTGCTGTCTATCAGTCATTCAGAAATCTACCAGTAGATCCAGATCAACCGTCTGCCTGCCCCTGTTTAGCAAACACAGAGTTGCCAACCAGTGTCCCCATACAAGTAATCTATTTTAAACATTGTGGATCAGGTTTTGGGACTCATCCCTAGAGAGAAGGTGAAGAGAATTCTGCAAGGGCCACAGAGTAAAAGATGGCAAGGAAAGCTCCCATCTCTGCTGTTCAAAGTAAGGTTTGACAAAACACACGATGCTGAGACAGAAATCTGTGCAAATCTTTTACTGACGCCCAAACTGCACACAATGGTTCACACAGAGTGTTCCTCAACAATGGGGGGGAGAAAAAAATTAACTGAAGATTCAACAACCAGTCTCTTTCTCTCAAACTGGCAAAGCTGTGGGAGGGGGAAGACAAGCCCCTCAGAAGGATTTTAAAGCAAAGTGACTTTTCTTTTTTGGTCAAGTTCCCCCCGCAGGTTTGTTATTTTTTTAACTTTACACATTCAGGGCTTGAACAGCAGCAAAGGGGGTACTGGTGAAGTTTGGGGTCTCTTCAAGTGCAGGATGAGGTAACTTGGGTTTGCAGGCACATTGTGGACACCTGAGAGCATTGGAAAAAAGGAGTCAGACAGTGGAGTGGAAACTAGTACGGAGTTGTATAGTAAACTGTAGCAACAAAGGCATAAATATGTTTACACTACAAGAACACAAGTGTGGCTTCCCATTTCAGAAAACCTTTGAAAACTGATTTATGGCGAGAGGCAGATGTTCTACCTGATCTTTTAGCAAGAAATCTAAGTTCCCCTGTCCTCCAAGACAGGTCCTTTCACCACGGCGGCATCCGCACTGCAGAAATAATCTAGTTTGAGATCGCTTTAAGTGCCGTGGCTCAATGGTATGGAATTCTGGGAATAGTAGTTGTAGAACAAACTACAATTCCCAGAATTCCATAGCACAGATTCACAGCACTTAAAACATTGTCAAACTGCAGTGGTGGATGCAGCCTATATGAAGCATGCTACACTTGTTAGTTACCAGGTTTCAAAGGTTCTTCTTGCTGCAAAGTTATTACATTTTATCAGTCATGGCTGAATGAAAAGTTTATCAGGTATAGCTTCTCCCGCTTTTGCTCTGGACCTCTAAGTGCCATCAAGGTTTTCTCAGAAAAGGCTAACAATCAAGACAGGACCCAGCAGGCATTCTTACCCATCTTCACAAACATGTCACTTCTGAACCCCCGACCAACAAGGCATTATGGGGTAACAAATTAGAATCTCACTAAGAAGAAGAAAACCTGTACCATCTGCACAGGAGTCCTAAATTCCGTAAGTGTACAGTACCAGGTTTAGCAAGGACTGAAAATCAGTCTGAAAACCAAAGACATTTCTAGCAAAACTGAATTTCAAATGCATGTTCCATATTGCCAGAGTTACTTGGAAAAGTCTACTTTTCCTCCTCCCTGGCTTTCACAACCAGCCAGCCAGCCAAGGCCATGCTGATGGAGAATCCTTAAGAGTTACAGCCATGAGAAGCAGACTTTCCCAAGTTCTGGTTTGAAAAGTACCATTTATTAATGGAAGTCGGGCTAATCATCCTCTTTTTCAGTTGCAGCATAGCTGCAAAGACAAAAGCAGAACAGGGACGACATCTACCGACTTGAAATCTTTGAAGGAAAGGCAGGGTATATATGCAATTTCAACAAAGAATAAAGGCCACAGACTATATACTTCACATACGTAGAACCATCACATTGGAAGTACTTCTTGAGACCATCTACTCTAACCCCCTGAGAGTTCAGGAATGCAAAGCAGCCACTTTCCTGGCAAGTGGTCATCTCCAGGAAAGAGCAGCTCCATCTCTCAAGGGAGTCTATATTCCACTGGCATGACAGCTCTCACAGTCAGGAGGTTCTCCCTCCCTTTCTTGTAATCTGAAGTCTTTGGTTCAGGTCCTACCCATGGAAGCATCAGCAAAGCAATTCCCTCCCTCTTCTATGTGACAGCCCTTCAGATATTTAAAGATGTCTATTACCCCATTCCTACCCAGGCATCCTTACCAGATCACAGCTCTTGGCATCCCCTCACGGTGTGCAGATTCATCATGCCAGTACAGCTGGGGCCAGCTCTCCCCCAGGCTCAGGTGTTGAAATCTGCGGGGAGAGAAGGGAGGAGAACCACATGCTTATGTACTATTGGAAAGCCAGGTTCCTAACAAAGTCACTGAGAGTAGACCTACTACAGCGAATCTGAGAGGGCTAAGCTTAACTCAAGGCAGACCTCTTGTGGCAAACGGAGATACAACAGGGCCCCAGAAAAAGACCTATTATTAGCATCTCCAGTGATTCCCAAACTCTGGTCTTCCAGTTGTTTTGGACTTCAGCTCAAAGAAGCCTCAACTCTCTTGGTCAATGGTCAGGGATTCTGGGAGCTGAAGTTTAAAAAACCTAGAAGACCTGAGTTTGGGAACCACTGATCATGAAGTTTTCTCTGAAAACATTTTGTACAGGAATACAGTAGAATTATGCCACTACTGTAGGTGGAAAGTACCATCCAACTCACTGACTTGCTTCCATAATTTCTCCCAGTGATGCAACTCTCTAAGAGCCCCTTGGAGGAATGGGATGGGGAGAATAGCCTTCAACCATATCAGCCTCCACTTACATCCACAAGCTGTTGCTGGATTTCTGGCAGTGGCTGGGAGGGGTTCTCCTGGGCTGGGGAAGCTGGCTTGCTGGCTTCCACCACTGCTTCTTGAGCCATTGTAGGAGTGCTAGTGGCAGGGGTGTCTCCGCCAGCGGCGGCAGAGCTTGAAGCAGGTGGCTCTTTGGCAGCTGTGGTAGCCTGGGATGGAAGAGAAGGCTGGTTAGGTTCCGGGTTTGGAGCTCTGGGTTGAGAAGGATGCATTTTTAAAAAGGTACTTGGCACATGGGCAAAGGCTTGCGTGAGGCTCCCTGAGAGATTATGGGCACTGCTGGCCATGGACAATTATCCTCCTCATCACACAGTTCTCATGAATGAGGCAACTGCAAGGGGGAAGCCTTTTTGACTCTCCTCCCAGGACCTTGCAGGGCTGTACCTTGGGCCCATTGGGGCAACTGTCATTGTTGTCTGCCTTGAAGTCATTTCTGATTTATGATGACCCTAAGGTGAACCTATCACAGAGTTTTCTTGGCAAGATTTGTTCATAGGGGGTTCGCTTTTGCCTTCCTCTGAGGCAGAGAGAGTGGGACTTGCCCAAGTTCACCCAATGGGTTTCCCTGGCTGAGCTGGGATTTGAACCCTAGTCTCCTGAGTCATAGTCCAATGCTCAAAACATTCCAGCATGTTGGCAATTTTTATTTTTTAAAATTCAACCAACCAACCCAACCGCACCCCCCCCCCCCCCCCGACCGTTCCTAGAAGTAACTGGTGGGGTCAATGAAGCCATTTTTGGAAACAGCTGTTTTAAATCCAGGACAGACTTTTTTAAAAAATAGGAAATCAGAAGCCAACTTTTTCTTTGAAAAGAAAGGCCTCTTCTTGGCCTAAATAAGCCCATTGGGGCCCCCAAAACATACTGAAATTGCCCCACATAGCCCAAGGGGAGGCTTGCATTTTGGTGTTGCTCAAGGGCTGTTGGAGCACTCATTTCCCCACCACTGCTGTAAACAAGACAAGGACAAAAAGTGACTATTGCCACTATTTAAATTTCTGGTAAAGCTTTTATGTAGAAAGCAAGGCTATAAATACTGGAGAGAAAAGAGGAAGCTCTCCTCACTCTAACAGATTTGATGTGAAGCTTGAAATCCCACAGTTATCACAAAACCTTGGAAAGCCCAAAGCACTGGATCTTGGAGACTCCTGTCATATAATCATGTCTGAGTGATGAAAGTGTATAGGCTAGCCTCACAGAACACACTGGTCTGTACATCTTGTGGGAGCTTCTATAGACAAGGTTCCTTCTAGTTAGAGGCTTTGCTCATCATTTGCAGGTTACAATGTGGGACCTCTTTGCCTTCCCTCAAGACCAATTTAGACGAGTTACTGTCATAAGACCTCCTGTGCATCTCAGCCGCTGCATCCTCTTAAGACGTGCCCCATGTTTTCAAGGTTCCAAGGTGACAGACAGAAAAACCAGTCAGATTTTGAGCAGCAGTCGTGCAATGCCAAATTGCAAGCATACAGAGGTGGGCAGATCTTGGTCTGGTACCACAGCATTACCCAGCAACACGTGGGCCTTACCTCAGTTGCAGTCTGGCGGGCTGCAGCCGTTTGCTGGCGCCTGCGCTGGAAATAAGGCCGATTGCGCTGGCGCTGGGGCTCAGGACGGATGCCGTCTGCTGGGGCCTGTGCCGCTTTTGTTTCTCCATCGCCACCTTCAGTGGTGGGTTGCTGTGGTGGGCGGGGGCGGAATGGTCTGGGCCAACAAAAGAGAAAAGATACGCATTATCTTTCATGATCTCTTTTCTCTTGGCCAAGAAGTGATGCAAGTCAAATGACCCAATTCTTTCATGAGCCAAAGTGAGCTATGGCTGTGTTCTTGGTGGTCCCTCCCCCCCAGATTCACAATATATTTGCCAATCCTGAAGTCTGAATACCTTCCAAATCAATTTTTTTTCAAAAAGAGATCTAGTGGTTGGAGGTAAGCAAGAGGTGATTTGCAGCATCACCATTTAAAAATCGAAATGTTAGTCTAAATATTTATATACAAGATTAAATATACCCATAAGTACTTATATACTATAGCCATTCATATTCAGGGGAAGAGAAGGACCAGGGGGTCACTCAAGCCTTGTAGTATTGAAGGCCATTTGATTGAAAGATACAATAAAAACCTTAAAAATAGAAGAGGGAAGGAGCTGGAGCACAGAGTCCCTTTTAAAACTGAATGTGCATCTTTTGCTCTCAGTTTATGAGGTTGTCGCCAAAGAAAATCTGCTCTATGTCAGACCAGAACCCAAGGAGACCAAGAACTGCAATTCCAGAAGCAGGATTCAAGTGCCCCCCCACCTCCGATTATGCCAGCCTGTAATTCCCAGCATTCCTGCCCACTGCCTGTGTTGGAAAGGGCTGCTGGGACTTGAAGTCCAACAGAATCTTGAGAGCTACATGTTTCTCACCCCTGCCTTTTTCCATCCAAAATTCTTCCTTTCCTTGCAGAGAGAGTGGGAGATACAGTCCTGTATACCAGCCGAGTGAAGAATAGGAAAAGAACCTTGGTTTTGTACAGCGCCGTGTAGACTTACGGCGCTTTATAAATAAAGCTAATAATAATAATATAATAAATAATCGGCCTTCCCTAATAACCCAATTGTGCAAATTCCACGTATCTTCTGTTGTTTTACCCAGCAGAGTAATGTGAGGAGCTCCTGGCCACTTTACCTGCGGTATCTGGGACGGAAGCGAGGCGCTGGGGCTCTCTCCCCAGCCTGGATTTGCTGCTGCTGGTCTCCCTCAGGCTGGGTGACATCTTTGGGATCTGTGCTTTCAGTGCCCTGGGGAAGAAGATCACATTGCTCAAGATACACAAGAGAGAGGCCTTTGCTCAAGCCAGAAAAGACCTATCCGAGAGTACAATGCATCTACAGCAGGACTGGCCAACCTTAGCAAGCGGAGGCTCTTGCCCACCTGCACCGGCCACACTGTCACTCCGGGCATAGTTGGAAGTGAATTCAAGTCACTTTCAATTCCATGACCCAGATGAGTAATGGCCAGTTCATAAGGGGTTTCTGAGGTTGCAGGGAGGACAAAAGAGTTTGTGTGCAAGAAATGTTGCTGGACTTTTTTGTGATAAGTGACCAACTAGACCCCCACTTTTGCTGCTGCCCAGACTATAGCAAAGGGGCTGAATTTTGCACAGGGATATTCGTCTATAGATTTGCTTTTGGGTAGGAAAAGGGGAGCTGGCATGGGGTCGTAGTCTGAGTGCTGGACTAGGACTCCAAGAGGCCAGGGTTCAAATTGCCATTTAGCCATGGAAGCCCACTTGGTGCCATTGGGCAAGTCACACTATTCTCTCAGCCTCATAAGGTGGCAACAACAAATCTCCTCTGAAGAAATTTGGTCAGGAAAATGCTAGGACAGTTGTGAGAGTTAACTTGAAGGTGGACCTAAATACCCTATAGGCACCAGATCCCATCTGGTTGTGAGAGATAAGCAGGGTCAGTCCTGGTTAGCATTTACATGGGAGACTGGCAATCAATCTCAAGTACTGTAGGCTATATTGCAGAGGAAGGTATTGGCAAACCAACCTCGGCATATTCTTAGCCTAAGAAAACCCTATGAAATTCATGGAGTCGCCATAAGACACACACACACAACTTGAATACATGTAACAAGGAAAAGGCATGGATAAATCCTACATGCAGATCACCAAGTGCAAACTCAAAACTTGGGAGAGTTCAAGGTGTTTGAAGTCACCTTAAGAGACCTTAAGTGACACAGAACTGGGCTAAACTCCCACAGGGTCTGGCAAGGGACCAAATGCCCAGCTTCTCTTGCCCTACAAACCACATCTCCAGTTGACCCCCTGGCCCTCCTTCCCGGACTCACGTCTGCTGGCTGAACCTGCTGCTGCTGGCCCTGAGCCCGAGGGCCCCGCACAAATCTCCGGCGGAAGAAAAATGGTGGAGGGCGCCTTCGCCGAGGGCGCTGCTGCACATTATCATCAGCCCTCTCCCCTTCGCTGACCGTCTCGGCGGCCCCTTCTGTCCGGGTAGCTTCCTGCTGCTGTTGGGCCTGCCGGGGCCGAGGAATGAACCTGCGGAAACGGCGACGGTTGGGAGCGTAGCGGCTGCCCTTCACAGGAACACCGCCCGGGCCAGTTACGTTGGCTGCCTCGGCACCCTGCAGAAGATGGGGAGGAAGATATATGAGCTTCACAGAAGGTCCATGCAGCCTTGGCCGAGGATGGGCTACAGTCTCCTCCACAAACTACCTTCTCTCCTTCCACCACATCGAACTCCACCGTTTCCCCATCTCCAACGCTGCGGAGGAATTTACGGGGATTGTTTCTCTTGATCGCCGTCTAGCAAACAGAATACAAGAATGAGCAACTATGTTCACAGTGGAATGCTCACGGTCATGCCAATTCTCCTTCTGAAATGACTATTGAATTGTGAGTCAACACTGACCAAAAACCCACATTTCATCTGATCTACACTAGTTGGGACTATGAATAGGATTCACTTATGCATGGCACAATCTTGGGTTGTGTACTTATGATTCCTACAATATGCCTACTCAGTTCAATTTGCAAACTACGGGAGACTGTTCTTTCAAGGGTTGTTTTGCAGAAGCAAGCAATGAAGATTTGGATCGACAAATGGAAGCATTTTCTTTATAGAGAGATATGGATTTCACTACTACTACTAAAGACAGCCAGCATCTTAAGATGCTTTTAGAAGACCAATTTAGGAGTGTAGCACTAGTAATACTTTCTAGTCATGGTGGGTACACATTATTCCCAGGATGAGAGGTGGTAGGGCACCACAGAATGGGAAAGAACTATTACCCTCATGGCATAAGACCAGAGTTAGAAAGGACCCCAGGTCTTTTGCTGGTGCTGGAACAAACAGTTACAGCATCCCTGAGAGGTGACCATCCAAGCTCTGCTTAAAAACCTCCAACTAAAGAGAATCCACAGGCATCTCATTGACTACTGTACAAAACCAGATACGGCTTAGATAGGCCATTAGTTTGCTCCATGGGGCTCGTTTCCTACTGGTTACATACAGAATACAATAATCCATGGAGAACAAAGTGATTCTAAGTTCTCAAAAGGCCATTTTCTAGATATTAGTGTCGCTCTCAACTTAGAGTTGCACACCTGTTGGTCAACTTATCCCTCCAAATTAACAGGGACAGCACTGCATCCTTAAGCTAAATGCATATATAATGGGGCCTGGATTTCCTCCGATAGACAAAGAGAGACTTTGCAGTCAGTATCAGATAGTCCTACAGGTGCTATAGTATAGAATTCAAACAGATTCTAGTGGAAAGACTTTCCAGAATCCCCAGCCCAGACTTTTGCTTGTCAGCTCTGCCTTAAAATAGGAAGTGAGAGTATGGTGGCTGAGATATAAGCCTAGAGTATGATGAAGAAATGGCAATTGATTACTTTGCTGGAGATATGGGTCTTACCTGGTGCACAAACACATCCTCCTTGGTATCATTCCTGTAGTGAGGTGGGAAAAAGCAAATATCAAATTTAGCATACTTCTAGGTGGAGGGTCCGCATGTCAGACACGTCCCTTTCTAAAAAGAACTTGCAACTAATTATGAGGATGTGGGAGACTTCATGAAATCCACAAGCCCTACTTTCATCTCCCTGAATTTTGGTCAAAATCATCTCCTCTTCCATCACCAATAAATAGCAGCTGGAAGGGCACTGACACTTCTGCAATTGGCATGTTATTCTCAACAGCCACAAGCCAAGTCAGATTCCCATGCTTCCATGCCAACCTGACTTAAGTTAAGGAATGTTATCCTTCCAGCTGCGCTGCTTTCTCTTTAAATTAAATTAAATTAAATTTTTAAATTAAATTAAATTAAATTCTTTAAATTAAGTATCCAGCTCATTTCCACTCCAATATCAACTGGAGGTAATACAGGACAGAGATACAGCCATGTTGTCCACAAGGCTAAACCTAAGATATTTCTGGTTATTTAAGCACTTGAGAACAATGTAAACTTCAGTGCACCTGATGAGGATTTTAGGAGTAGTTAAGAACCAGAGAACCAGCAGTTTGAGTGCTGGACTATGAGTCTGGAGGCCAAGGACTGAATCCTTGCTCAGGCATGGAAACCCACCGGGTGACTTAGGGCAAGTCACACTCTCTCAGCCGCAGAGGGAGGCAAAGGCAACCCCCCTCTGAACAACTTTTGCCAGGAACATAGGGTTGCCATAAGTTAGAAATGACCTGAAGGCACACAACAACAACAGCAAGAACCAGACAGTCTAATCCCTCCCCCCTGCAGAACTAAATTAAAAACAACTCTGATAGAAGTTTAATTCTTCTCAACTTGGAACTGAATCATCTTACTGTTATTTTATCAGTGGATATTATTTATCATGATTATTAATTGGGAATTGTAAGTGCTGTGTTGGAGGGAGGAATAATGGGTTTTATTTAGTATTTTATTGTACTCTGTAATGTATTTTATTCTCATTGGAAGCCGCCTCGATCCAAACAGAGGTGGGATATAAATAAAATTTATTATTATAACACATTTCTTTTGTATACAGACACCCTAAGAAGGCATCAAAACACAAGCCACAGAGAATGGATAAGGAACCTCAAGTCCTAAGCTGCCTTGTTGGGAGTTGTCCAAGATGAATTGCTTGGCTTAACCAGCTATAGTACTTGCACCGGCCACACTGACACCACACTTCTCCATGGCAAATTAGATCTGACTAACTAGCTGAGATTTCTGAAATCACACAAAGGGTGGTAATAATAATAATAATAATGTATTATATTTCAAGGATCAAATGCACAAAGGATTCAGGCTTGTTAATATAACTGCTTGGGCTTCAGTACATTCATTTATAAGCTGATTTTCAGGGAAGCTTGCTTAAGTTTGCTCAAGGCTTTCCCAGGTGTTATCTAGGGTGGGGCCCAAGGACCTTTTGCTGCAAAAGAACCACAGCCGGGTGCTCAGCTGACCAGCTGCCATGGTGTCAAAGTAATCTTTGCTCTTCTGACTCAGTTGCTTCTCCCGAGGAGGAAGCGGGGCAATGAGAAAGAGATCTGAAGCTAAGCTCCATGCCAGGCTCACAAGGGCCCAGCTCTTCTAAAAGCAAGTGCATTTGTATCTGACCATGTGCAAAGTGCATTTCCCCTCATTGAAGAGTTACACCCCATGCTCAGAACTGACCATACAACCTCTGGTCAAGTGTGGGCCATTAGCCCCTCTCTTTAGATTTGAAAGAAATGGGAATGTACCAAGGGAACATGAGAGGGATCTAAGCAGTATGATTTAAGGCAAGGCAAGGGAATTACATGGTTCTCCAAAGCTGGCTGAACTGCAACTCCCAGTAGTCCTATCCCAGCCTAGCCAAGCGTAAGGGCTGCTGGGTTCAACAACATCCAGAGGACCATGCTTTGCCCACTGCTAATTTAAGCCCAGACATCTGAACAGATTACATTCAGATTTCTGGCTTTGGGTTAAATTGCAACCGACTAAAAGCTCTGCATTTCCTCACTTGCAGTTGGCATTCAACCCCATCTGCTTCGGACATCACAGGACGGCTGAAGAGTCCGGTTCAGGAGATTCCCGAATCCCCCAGGCTTTCTGGGACATGGGGGGCTCACCTGTTTATAAATCCATAGCCATTGCGGACGTTGAACCATTTCACTGTGCCTTGCACCTGAGTGGCTGCAAACCATGGCCAAGGAAGAAAGAACATCAGTGACAATCTCAAGAGGCACACAGACCACCAACTTTCCCCCTCCCAGAAAAACCCCTGAATTTTAAGCAGACCCCTCAATCACTTCAGCATCCTAACTCCACCACCCGACAACGCGGATGGAGATCTTGAGGGACTGCAATTCCCAACACTCCTCACCACTGGTTCTGCTGGCAGTTGCAGTCCATGGCTTCATAGTTCCCATCTTGTCTTGCATAAATTGTCCAGCTCAAGGGACCAAAGCAAGAAACCTGCTTTCAAAGAAAGACCACTATTTCTTTCAATCCACTTCTCAGTTCTATTCTATTCCTTTTATTGTTTGTTGTATGCCGTCCTTGAAAACTGAACTGAGCATTTCTTCCTCTGGTTTTCACTGAAGCCGTACTGCGTTCTTGAGCAGCAAGTCAGTTCCACAAGGGACTTTACCAGAGAGACTGAGCTCCAAAGCACACTGCAGAAATAATCCACTTTGAAACCACTTTCACTGTCCTGGCTCAATGCTATGGAACTGTGGGAACTGTAGTTCTGTGAGGCATTGAGCCTTCTTGTCAGAGAGCTCTGGTGCCACAAGGAACTACAATTCCCAGTATACCCTAGTATCAAGCCAGGACAGTTACAGTGGTCTCAAAATGGATTATTTCTGCAGTGTGTGTTGGACCTTAGGGGCTCTTCAGAACGGCCATTAAGGCCAGCCTGGGGACGGAGTCAGGGCATCGTGTCCACATGATGTACACCGTGCCCCAGGGCATCATGATGCTGTGTGTTGCTCCAAACAGCGTATGACGTAATGGCGCCCCTCCTGCACTTTGTCTGCATGATGCAGCGCTGAAAGAGCACCGTAGAGCCGCAGTGCTGTGGCTATTGCACCCTTCCCAGGGCGAAAAAAGGCGCCCTGGTGGTGCAGCCACTCACCAAAATCATAAGGTTGCAAGTTCAATACCAGCCAAGGGCTCAAGCTCAGCTCAGGCTTGCATCCTTCCCAGGTTGATAACCTGGGTCAAGGACCCAGCTTGTTGGGGGCAATGAGCTTACAGTTGTAAACCCCTTAGAGACTACTTAGCTCAGTAAGAAGCGGTATATAAATGAAGCTGCCATTGCTATTGCTCCTTTTTGCTCCCAGGAAAGGCTGGATTGGGGGCCGCGGCATGCGGTTGCCACAGCCCAATCCGGCTAGGAAAGGGGTGGCGTCATGGCATCCCTTAGCCATAGAACTAATAAGTATGGGTGGCACTTGGCTAGAAGGGCCAGTCCAGGAATTTGGGGGAGATTTTTGATCCCTATAGTAAGGCCAGAGACTTCCAGCAAAGAGGATGCACCTCTGAGTAAGCGGTCCACCAAGCCAGGGGCACAGCTTGGTTGGTACTAGGCATCATAATTTTCAGCGCTTCATAAATAAAGGTTAATAATAATAATAATAATAAAGCCCCTGGCAAACTCAGTTACAGTATGGCTGCATCCACATTGGAGAAATAACCTGGTCTGGCACTGCTTTGACTCTTTTCTGGCTCAAGGCTATGGAATTCTGGGAGTTGGAGTTTGTTGTGGGTGGGCCCAGAGTGGAGCTCAGCCCACCCACAACTCCAACTCCTAGAATTCCATAGTCTTGAGCCAGGGCAGTTAAAGTGGTGCCAAACTAGGTTATTTCTCCAATGTGGCTGCAGCCCTAGCAAGGAGGGGAAGTGCACAGCTAGCATTTTCCCCAAAGCTCTAGGAATATTCTCCCATAGGAGAAAGAGGAAGGGTAGCTCAGTGGTGCAGAGCGCATGCCCTCCCAGAAGGTCCTGGGTGCAAATCCCGGTGGCGCCTTCAGTTAAAGAGCCAGGCAGGAAAGGACAGGACTGTAACTACTTTCCTTTAATTAGCTCAGGATGCTGAGAGCGGTAGTCCCCCAAAGTAATCTCTCTCTCTTCCTCCACAGAAATTTGGGCAGATATTTTATTTACAGTATTTATTTAACAGGACACCATTCTCTTTCTGGGGGTCTCAAGGCTACTTCCAGAGCAATTTCAGGATGCTGGGAGCTGCAGTCCTCCCAAAGAAAACCCCCCTCCCAGTTTTGGCCAAAACTTATTTCATTTCATTTGGACGCCGGCTTTCTCTTAATGTGGGACCCAACGCAGCTTTCAAAGCAAATTTTAAAGAAAAAAACACTTTACAAGATAACTTGGGATGATGGGAATTGCAGTCCACCAAGTAAGCTCTCTCTGTCTCTCTCAAAATTTTGGCAGAGACTTTATTTCATTTGGACACTGCATTTGTCTTTTTAAAAAGCCCACCTTAACAGGACACTTCAGGATGCTGGGAGCTGCAGTCCTCCCCATAGGAATCTCTCTAGAAATTGCGGCCAAGACTTTATTCATGTATTTCATTTGGACACCGCCTTTGTCTTTGCGTGGCATCCAAGGTGGCTTCTCAAATAAATGAATTTCTTTAAAACCACCTTCACAGAAGAACTCAGGATGCTGGAAGCTGCAATCCCCCCAAAGTAATTTCTCTCTTTCCAGAAGTTTTGGCCAAAACTTTTATGTCCTTAGCAGAAGAACTCAGGATGCTGGGAGCTGCAGTCCCCCTGAGCAATCTCTCTCTCCAGAACCTTTGACCAAAGCTTTTGGAGGCCGCCTTTCTCTTAAGGGTGGGACCCAAGGCAGCTTCCAAAGTAATTCAAAAAGGACAACTCAGGACAGTCATTCTCCCTGTTTCCCCACCTGGAGTCCAGGCCCCGCCCACCAACCTTACTAGGCCCCGCCCACCAATCCCACCAATCCCCGCCCCCTCGAGGGGGAGAAAGCGGTTTCGCCTAAGCGCCCTGAGCGAGCCCCTCCCACCCTCTCATAGGCCCCGCCCCTCACCTAAAACGCGCTTGGCAGCCTGGCTCCGAGGAGCGGCGAGTGCGGCGTTGCTGCTGCTGCTGCTGCTAGGTGCCCCTCCGGCGGCGGCGGCGGCGGGCGCTGAGGGCTTGGCCACCCCGGCCGCGGGCTCCCCCGCGGGGCTCTCCCCGGGGCCTCCGGTCACGGCTCCCCCTCCGCCCCCGCCGCCGCTCTCCGCTTCGCTCAGCATCCCCTCCGCCGGCGCTGTCCGTCCGCCTCGTCCCGTCCCGTCCTTCGTCCGTCCGTTGGTGCCGTCGAACCCCGGGACACTCCCTCGCGCCGCCAACGCCCAATCAGCAACGGCCGCTCGCCTCCCTCTGTCTCTCTCACTCCCTCTGCCCCGCCCCCTCCCTCGAGCGCGCCCGCCCACGCGCCAATCCTGGCCAATCAGCGACGCCGCCGCTCGCCACGCCTCAGAAGAACGCTCCGCCCGCTCCGTCGCTTTCGACTCACCTGGGTTTTTATAGGCGCCGCGGACACGCCCCTCCGCTGTGGGAGCCACGCCCCTGCCGCGCTCCTATTGGCTGAGGCGCGCCAGGAGCCGGCTTCAGGTGCGCTCGCGCCACGTGGGTGGCCCCGCAGCGAAAGTGAAAGGGAAGTTACTTTTGCCAAAGGAAAGAAGTTACTTTTCTTTCTTTTTAGTTGGTGGAATTGCAGGACTGCTATCCTTCCTTCCAGGATATAAAGGCAGAATAAAGAAAATGTAATATTAATAATGATGATGATAATAATAATAATGGTAGGGGGTGATGGGACTTGTAGTCCCCACATTGTGGCTGCGATGGCCGCCTCGATATATTGGGAGAAAGGCGGGATACAAGTAAATATAATAATAATGATGATAATAAAAATTATAGCGGGCTTATGGGAGTTGTAGTGGGGGCTGGGTGATGGGATTGGTAGTCCCCAAATTGTAGCTGCCATGGCAGCCTTGAGTCCCTGTATTGGGACAAATGTGGGATATAAGAAAATAATAATAATAATAATAAAAGGATGATGGGAATTGTTGTGGCTTCCAGGTGATGGGATTTGTAGTCTATGAATTGTAGCTGGGGGTGGGTGATGGGATTTGTCAAGGCTTCTCGATGATGGGAGTCGCAGTCCAGAAGTTCTATCTGGGATGGTTGGGGATGCTGGGAGTTGTTGTCCAAGTGGAACCCTGGGATCTGTAGTTTATCTCCTAAAACTACAGATCCTAGAATTCCATAGCATGGAGTTGGGGCTTTTAATGCTGTGTCAAACTGCATCAATTCTGGAGTGTAGATGCAAGGGGCCTTGTTTCTGAGTAACTACTCTGTGTATCACAGGGACATCTCTCCTTCCCCCATCCTCACAGTCACCTTAATACCAGGAGCATAATAAGATGCTTCTAGAAGCTCTCTCTATGCTTACAGTGTTGTTTACATAGCTTTGCAGTGTTTTGTTTTTATGGCCTCCCTTCTTCGTTTTTACTATTGATCGGAATAGTACCTATTAGCACTTTGTGGCTTCTGCAAACTTATGGGTTCGCCCTCTCCTGTTTTCATTAGTATCTTTATTCATTTGCTGCAGCGCTTCCCAAACTCTGGTTGTTTTGGACTTCAACTCCCAGAATCCCCAGGTAATTTGGCCAATAGTCAGGAATTCTGGGAGCCATGGACCACAGTTTGGGAACTATTGATCCATGGCATAAATAGGTTACAAATGCAGCAGGTGGGGATGTAAGGCTGCATCCACACTGGAGAAATAACCCAGTTTGGCACCGCTTTAACTCTTTCTGGCTCACTGCTATGGAATTCTGGGAGCTCTGCTCCGCTCTGGGCCCCACAACAAACTCCAACTCCCAGAATTCTATAGCTTTGAGCCAGAAAGAGAATTAAAGCGGTGCCAAACTGGGTTATTAATGTGTAATATAATATTTTAATATATAATACTATTTATTTATACCCCGCTCTTCAGCCAAAAGGCTATCAGAGCAGCTTACAAATTGTTAATTAGACTACAAGTCCCATAATCCTACTTGGACTCCAACTCCCATCATCCCCAGGGCAGCCGTTGGCTGAGAGTTTTAATACAACGCATCCTGGGGGTTGTCCAGGGTTTGGGATGGCTGCTACTACCTACCTTTACCTGGGAGTAAGTTCAAAGTAAGGTGCAGTTGGGGCTTACTTCTGAGTAAACCAAGCACATTACGTTGTTCATACATAAACTCATTAGGTGCAAAACACACTGCAGAGCTAACCCAGTTTGAGACTGCTGTAACTGCTTTGATTGAGAGTTCCTGCATGGCAGAAGGGGGTTGGGCTGGAGGGCCCTTGTGGTCTCTTCCAATTCTATGATTCTGTGCCCTGTCTCAGTGCTAGGGAATTTTGGGAACTGTAGTTTTGTGGGACATTTATCCTTCTCTGCCAGAGAGCTCTGGTGCCACAGTAAACTACTATTCCCAGGATTCCCTAGCATTGAGCCTGGGCAGTTAAAGCAGCCTCAGACTGCATTATTTCTGCAGTGTGTTTTGGATCTTAGGCTGATTCCACACTGTAGAAATAATCCAGTTTGACACCACCTTAACTGATGTTGCTCAGTACTATGGAATTCTGGGAACTGTAGTTCGTTGTGGCACCAAGAGCTCTCTGACAGAGAAGGCTAAATGTCCTACAAGGCTACAGTGTTCATAATTCCATAGCATTGAGCCATGGCAGTTAAAGTGGTGTCAGACCAGAAATAAAGCACTTTGGCAGCACTTTAACCACCAATGCTCAGTCGAGGTGAAACCTGATTAAAGGGCCATTATACCCGAATAACCAGGCAAGAAACAGCAGCAGATTGCTGTTTATTCCCTGGTTATTCACAGGATAATGGCTCCTGTGTTAACCTTATTTTAATCACGTTTTAAGGCCAATTCCACAATTTTCTTGGGTTAATCTCTATTTAAAGCCCCAGTTCCCCCCCCACGAGATAAACTTTTTAGGGTTAAAGGGGCCCTGGCCACCACTTGCCCATGAATCCCTCCAGTTCTTTTTTGGGTCCTGTATTGGGAGAATACCGAACGCCAGCATGGCATAGTGGTTTGAACTTCGGAGTAGGGCTCTGGAGACCAGAGTATATAAGAGTCATGTCTGCTGGGATATTGCAAGTTCTTTGACATTGTTTTGCTTTGCTTTAGAGTGACCCTTTGCAAGATGCCCCTAAGTTTTGCCCTTGACTTATCCATGGGTTATATCGAAATCCATAATTTTGGCCCCGAAACTTGCCCAGGACTTATATACAAGGCCAACTTACAGTTGACTGCTGACTGCGGCAAGGAATCTTTCCATTTGGCCGTTTTGATTTGTTCCAGTTTCAGCAGCATCTCTGCCATTTGTTTAAAAACAGGAGATTGCACTGGGAAGGCTGCATCCACACTGGAGAAATAACTTAGTTTGGCACCACTTTAACTGCCCTGGCTCAAGGCTATGGAATTCTGGGAGTTGGAGTTTGTTATGGGGCCCAGAGTGGAGCAGAGCTTAAGGAAAGAAGGCCCCACAACAAACTCCAACTCCCAGAATTCCATAGCCTTGAGCCAGAAAAGAGTTAAAGCGGCGCAAAACCAGGTTATTTCTCCAGTGTGGATGCAGCCATGCAATGTTGGCACAAGTCCCATCAAAGGTGAGCGACAAGTAGCAGCAAAGGGAAGGGCCCACACCCTCATTAGCCAATGTTTGCCCCTGGTAGCCACAACGCCCTTTTTGCAAAGGGAGGTTTTGTGTGTGTTTTTGTCTTGAAGGGTGAAGGTGAGTTAAGTCACTTGCCAATGTCCACTTGTCTCTGTGTAGCTAGTCCAAAGGCACAGGTCTCCCCCCTTGTTTTGTATTGCATGATTTCTGTCTAATCCTTGGATGATCTGATCCAAGCCTTGCTTGCTCTGCCTCCTGGCGTACAAATGGGCATCCTGCATACTTTACTTGCAGACATAGTTTTGTTGTAAAAGAGAAATGATGCTTCTATTATTATTATTATTATTAACCTTTATTTATGAAGCGCTGTAAATTTACACAGCACTGTACATGCAATCTTTTTAGTTACGGGCTTACAATCTAAAAAGACATGACACAGAAGGAGAAGGGAGTGGTGGCCGGAAAGTATAACATTTTGTAATGTGATACTTAGGAATATCACAAGTAAGGTATATAAGGCTGAAGGGTGGGGTATAAATACTGTAAATAAAATAAATAAATGAATAATACACTCATCCCTCCATACTTGCAGATTTGGTTATTCATGGATTTTATTTATATGTTCCCTCTAGGAATATCTAGGGCAGTGATGGTGAACCTTTTACAGACCGAGTGCCCAAACTCCAACCCAGACCCCACTTATTTATTGCAAAGTGCCACATCCCTCTGGCTTTCTAGTAAGAAACTCTGGCAAACTCTGTGCAAGGGAAACAGCATGTGTGCCCACAGAGAGGGCTCTGAGTGCCACCTCTGGCACGCGTGCCATAGGTTCGCCATCACTGATCTAGATCCTCCAGTGCAACTCTGTGGTCAGCTTTAACTAAAAGTTGCACTAAAAGACCTAGATATTCCTAGAGAGACTACTCTACTAGGCCTTTGTAGCTCCTCCAGCGCAACTCTATGGTCAGTGTCTGTTGGACGTTTTATGATTATTACTATTATTATTTAGTCTTTTTAGTTGTTGGACGTTGACCACAGAGTTGCCCTGGAGGACCCTAGAGATTATTCCTAGAGAGGTGTCCTCTCAGGTAAAAACATGGTGTTTTTGTTATTTGCGGTTTCCCCATATTCATGGGGGTCTTGTGCCCCTAACCCTAGCGAATAGGGAGGGACAAGCATAGTAACAACAACAACAACCTGCCTTTCAACATGGAACATCAGTTAAAACATACTCTTTTAAACTCACACATAGAAGGAGATCGGGAGTTTATCCCATGAATATCCTGAGGAAATCGTGGAACTGTGCAAAACGATTTCACACAAAACCTGCCGTTAAAGTGGTCACAAAGAAGCATTAACACACATCTTTTTTACTTTTGGGATTTCAGCGACAATGCATTTCCGATATCACTTTATTGCACAATTGCACGTGATAATCACTCGCGCAGTTACTCGCCATTTCCGCTTTATTTGTGGGATGCTTTAAAAGCGCCTTAGTCTCTCTTTAATGCCGAAATTAGCCCCAACTCCTCAGACATCTTATTCAGCTGCCAAATATCTTCCAGCAGATCGTTCCACAGTTTTGGGGTGACTGAAAGAAAAGTCCTCTGGCTAACTCTTGCTAACTTAGTCCTGGCTGACTGGAATAAATATCTATGGACTGAGTGTTGGACTAGGACTGTGGAGACCAGGGTTCGAATCCCTGCTCGGCCATGGAAAGCCATGGGGCGACCTTAGGTGAGACACACACTCTCAGCCCTAGAAAACCCCATGACAGGTTTGCTTTAGGGTCACTATAAGCTGGAGATGACTTCAAGTCACACAACAAGAATATTGCGCTATACATTTGTGTTAAAAAGCACTCATGGCGATGTTGTTGTTGTGTGCTTTGAGTTACGTTTGACCTACGGAGACCTTCAGCTGGACCTATTGCGGGGTTTTCTTGGCCAGATATTTACAGAGAGGCCAAAGGCTTTCATGGCCGGCATCCATAGTTTTTGTGGCTTTTTCAGGCTCCATGGCCATGTTCCAGGAGAGTTTGTTTGTGGCGTTTCACTGGCATCTGTGGCTGGCATCTTCAAAAGGAGCAGCACAACAATATCGAAACATGGAAACAATAAAACCACATAGTAATATGTGGTCATAACAAGGTAGCGCTTTATTAACCCCCTCAATACAACATTTTAACAAGGACTCTGTTTTATAACCAAATATAACCCTCCATAACTGTCATCTGCCGGCCTGAGAGGGAGTTCACCAGGCGGGTCCAGCTCCATCAGGGCTAGCCTGGAAGAAGGAAGAGCCCTCCCTCCAATCCATCTGCCTTGGTCCAGGCCTCAGAGGGAGAGAAGAACCACTGGACCTCATCCCCTTTCCCTCCACCATTCCCTTCTCCTTTTGTTTCGTGTCTTTTAGATTGTAAGCCTGAGGGCAGGGAACTGTCTGATTAAAAATAATAATTGTAAGCCGCCCTGAGAGCCATTAGGGCTGAAGGGCGGGGTATAAATACCTAAATAAATAAATATAAACAGAGGTCCCCACAGATCTAGAGTTAGATCAGGGCTGGATCCACATGTTATTCCAGATGTTGGGCTGCACTTCCCAGCATTCTTCATCACCAACTGGCTTGGGCTGCTGGAAGTTGCAGTCGAACAACGTCTGGAAGGCCATTCCTACCTTTGCTTTATAATAAATATAAAGGCAGGAGAGGAAAATGCCAAACTCGGGGGTCTGTAAAGCAGATAGCCAGGCTTTAGCGGAAGAGAAGAAGAACAGTATACACTCATCCCTCCATATTTGCAGCTTTGATATTTGCAGATTTGATTATTGATGGATTTTATTAATATGTTCTCTCTATTAATATCTAGGTCCTCTATGGTCAACTTTAACTAAAAGTTGCACTGAAAGACCTAGAGTTTATTCCTAGAGAGAACGCTCCACTAGGCCTTTGTAGCTCCTCCATTGCAACTCTAGGGTCAGTGTCTGTCGGACGTTGACCACAGAGATGCCCTGGAGGACTTAGAGATTCCTAGAGAGGTGTCCTCTCAGGTGAAAACATGGTGTTTTTGTGTTATTTCCATATTCACGGGGGTCTTGTGCCCCTAACCCTAGTGAATTTGGAGGGACAGGTGTATTTATGAGAGCCAGGATGGCGTAGCGGCTTGAGTATTGGACTACAGCTCTGCAGACCAGGGTTCGATTCCCTGCTTGGCCATGAAACCCACTGGGTGACCTTGGGCAAGTCACACTCTCTCAGCCTCAGGGGAAGGCAATGGGAAACCTCCTCTGAACTAATCCTGCCAAGAAAACCCTGTGATAGGTTTGCTAGAAGTTGGAAATGACTCAGAGGCACACAACAACAACTAAGCGTAGTTTGAGCGTTGTAGTATGACTCTAGAGATCAGGGTTCGATTCCTGATGCAGCCATGGAACGCACTGGGTGACTTTGCATGAGTCACACTCTCTCAGACCCAGAAAACCCTGTGATATCTTAAATTTAGGCGGTGCATCTAGGCCAGTGGTCCCTAAACTGTGCCCTTTAAGAGATTTTTTGGTCTCAGCTCCCAGAAGCCTCAGCCATGTCAACAAATAGCCTGGGATTCTGGGAGCTCAAGTCCAAAATCCTTTAAAGGGCACAGTCTGGGGACCACCGATCTACACTGTAGAAATAATGCAGTATGCCATCACTTTTAAGTGCTGCAGCTCCATCCTGTGGAATCCTGGGGCTTGTAGTTTGTCAAGAACTTCAGCCTCCTCTGCCAAAGAGTGCTGATGCCTCACCTAACTACACATCCCAGGATCTGGTTGGATGGAGCCATGGCATTTAAAGTGGTGTCAAACTTCATTATTTTTTAGAGAGTGCATGCTCTCAGGAGAGTCAGTGTGGCGTAGGGATTTGAGGGTTGGACTAGGACTCTGGAGACCAGGGTTCGAATCCCAGCTCAGCCATGAAAACCCACTGGGTGACCTCGGGCAAGTCACACTCTCTCAGCCTCAGAGGATGCCAATGGCAAGCCCCCTCTGAAGAAACTTACCAAGGAATCCCCATTATAGGTTTACCTTAGGGCTACCATAAGTCGGAAATGACTTAAAGGCACACAACAACACTTGATATTTCATACTTGATGTTTTTAATTTGTTGCTTGCTTATTTTATTGACTCCTATCATCTATTGTTATGTTTTATTTTATACGTATATTGTTCTAATTTTGTAGAATGTATGGCATAGTCAGGTTTCTTTTTGTCTATTTTGTTGATTGTATGTACAGTGCTGTGTAAATCTACAGTGCTATATAAATAAAGTATAACAACAACAACAACAACGTCATAAGTCCGAAATGACTGGAAGGCAAACAACCACCACCGCCAAAAGTGTATTAATGTGTAACTTTGAGGAACCCCTCGCAGGAATGGTGCACATTGGATCGAGAGTCCATGGCTCTTGGCTGTGTCCTATGAGAGATTCCTTGACAAATTCTGGACACAAACAGCAGCTGATAGCAGGAAATCCAAGGCCTGGGATTTGGGCAGAGGTGGGTGACATGAGGCTGTCCAGATGTTGTTGGACTACAAGTCCCAGTTGCCTCAGCCAGGGAACGGTAACCATATGGCCCTCCCAAAATTGTGGGGCTGCAACTCCCAGCATTCCTCACAACTGTCCGGTGTGCAACAGTTGTTTCCTTCTATCTTTGATCACAGGGTTTTGCAGCCAGCGAGTTTGTTGGGCGCGAGAGGCTGTATCCACACTGCAATTTGACACCACTTTAACTGCTATGGCTCAATGCTATGGAATCTTGGGATTTGTAGTTTTGTGAGAGAAGGTTAAGAGGTGATATGATGATAGCCCTGTTTAAATACTTGAAAGGAGGTCATATTGAGCTGAGTTGTTTTCTGCTGCTCCAGAGACTAAGACCCAATGGAGGAATGGATGCAAGCTGCAGGAAAAGATTCCAGCTCAACATTCGGAGGAACTTCCTGAGAGTAAGGGCTGTTCGACAGCCAGGGAACAAACTCCTTCCTTGGAGGCTGTCTTTAAGCAGAGGCTGGATGGCCAGCTGTCCATGGGGATGCTTTGAGGGAGAGTTCCTGCATGGCAGAAGGGGGCTGGGCTGGATCAGGGCCCTTCTTGGGGTCTCTTCCAACTTTATGATTCTATCATATCTGTCACAGAGCTCTGCTGCCATGGCAAACTACAAGTCCCAGGATTCCATAGGATGGAGCCATGACAGTTCAAGTGGTGTCAACCTGCATTAATTCTGCAGAGGGGCAGCAGCTTTAGGCATATAATTCAGGATGGAGGAATATTGAATATATATATATATATATATATATAGTATAAATACTGCATGTCCTGTAACTTAATTACGTGGGACTAATTTTGAAGCGAGTGAGGCGTATGGCAAACGTACGGTGAGTATATACGGTATATGTGCATTACATGTTTAAAATTGTAATATATATGTAAAATGAAGCCTCTTCTGTAATCCGCCCTGACTGTTTGTTTATTTGTTTGTGTTAGGGGCATAAAAATAAACAAACAAACAGTCCTGTTTTCAGAAACCCAAAGCGATGGCAGCCTTCGTCCGCAGAATCAGCACTTATAATGCTGTTTTATTTTATGGAATAATAGTTCCACAAATTATTCCACAAAAATATACATACAATAATTTAATAATAACTTAAAATATTATTTTTAATTGTATTTTAAAATTGTTTTTAAAATTGTAAAATGTTTGTAAAATTGCAAAAAATATTAAAATTAAAAAACACATTTTAGAAAATTATTGTAAAAAATTGCATTTTTTAGAAATTGTAAAATTTGTCATTTTTTTTAAAAAGCCTCTTTTGTGAGCCGCCTTGGGCCAATTTGACAGAAAGGCGGCATATATAAACAAACAAACAAACCGAATTAACAATTACTGTATGTCATTAAAATATAATATGCTTATAAAGCACGAAGTTATAGCAGTTTAAAATGGAAGCGTTGGAGTTTGCGTGAGTCGGAAAAGCTGCCAAGTCGGTTGCCTTGGCAACGGCGGCGGCCATTAGTCCGCCAAAATAGCCGCCGAAAACCTCGTGGATGTTGAAAAAAGAGACGCTCTGTATCACCGGAAGTTCAAGCTCTATGGTAAACCGGTTTTTTTTAAGGGCCTACATAGTCGGAGCGCGCATGCGCCTTCTTAAGAGAAGCAGGTAGTGCCGAAGTGAGGGATTTGCGCATGCGTGTTAGGAACAATGTGGGAGAAGGCGGATGAGGGCGGGGAGACGAGTCACTCCTGCGCCTGCGCACACTAAAGGCGTATCCCTCGTCGTTGGACAGAGACTCGGGACTGGGACTTTAAAGCCCCGCCCCTTTTGTGGGGGGCAAGAATCAGGCAGAGCCGAAGCGAGGCATGCGGGACGATTGGCGCATGCGTGTTGAGAGTAGGAGAAGGAGGGGAAAAGACGAGTCACTCGTGCGCCTGCGCGCAAGTATAGGCCTAGCCCGCGTCGTTGGCGCGCATGCGCAGTGGGGAAGCAGACAAAGCCCCGCCCCTTTGACCCCCTCCGGCGCAGGCGCGGTGAGGGAAAGAGAAGCGGGAGCCGCCTCCTTTTTTCCCTTTCCTGCGGCGGCCGGCTGCGCATGCGCGAGGCGGAGGAGCGGCGAGTGCGGAGCGGCGAGTGCGAGGCGAGAGGAGTGCGCGTGCGCACTGCGGGCGGGGTTGCAGCAGGAGCGCGGCGGCGGTTGAGGTGAGTCTCCGGCGGCGAGGAAAGGCTCGGCCCTCGGAGCCCCGGGACGGAGGCCGCGTGGCTGACCCCCCGCGGCCTCCGTCCCGGGGCTCCGAGGGCCGCGCGCCCCAAGGCGGCATGCCCTCTTACTCGAGGCCGGCGCCTCGGCCTAGTCCTGGAGGCCTCGGCTGACTCAGCGCTAGGCCAGGAATTGGCGGGAGGCCGGGGGTCGGGGAAAGGTCTTATTACCTCAGGCCCGGGCTTTGGGGCGAAGGTTGGGTGGGCCTATATCTCCCCCCCCCCCTTTTATTTTTCCACTTCGAGGGAATGGAGACGGCGCCCCTCGAGCCTTTTGGGGGGGTTTCAGAGGCAAAAACAGAAGAGTTCTGGGTGGAGGGGAAGGGCTAGCAGTGACACGTGTTTTGGGGGGGGGGCTGGAGGGCAGGGATCAATACCTATATATATACTAATAGGGGTATTCTGTGGGGGGCTGACCAGTTGTAGGCATTAATGGCCCATAGTGTTATTCTATGGGATGGGACTGACCTTCATGATATTCGGAGGAGGGTTTCCTTAGTGGGGGTGGGGGGGTGCTGACCAGTTGCCCCACCCCACAGACTCCCCCATCTATCTATCTATCTATCTTAGCGTGGGGGGGGTGCTGCTGACCAGGGGCATTAGTGAGATATCATAACGTTAACGATATGTATTAATAGGGGATGTCCTGTGAGGTGGGGGCTGACCAATTGTGGCCATTACATATATGGATAGGTGGTCTTTTATGTGGGGCTGGCTACTTGTGGGCGTTAAGGATATGCACTATTAACTGTAATAGGTGGAATTTTATGGGGTGGGGGCTGGCTGGATGTGGGCATTCATTGTATGAATGTGGTTATATGGAGTGAGGGTGACCCAATGGGAGGCATTAATGATATGCATTGTTATTAGTAATAGGGGTGACTCCATGGTTTGGGGGCTGGCCAGATATGTATTACTGGTGATCATGGAGGTGGTTCTCTGGGATGAAGGCTGATGATGAGTTTTGGGCATTAATGATGATGATGATGATTATTATTATTATTAATAGAGATGCTTCTGTGGGGTGGGGGCTGACCCATTGTGGGCATTAATGAGATGTATTAATAGCTGTTGCTATGGGGGGGGGGACTGAGCAGTAATGGCCTTTAATGATATGCATTATTAATAACAATGAGTGATATGGGAGGGGGGCTGTCCAGTTGTAGGGCATTAATGATATTTGTGTATATGAACAGTGTATGTCATTTGTGTTTGGAGGGGGAGGCAGGGTAAGGAGGAGGCCCAGGACCTTTGAGGTGGAGTGGGTTCTTGGCCTTCTAAATCCCCCAAAAGGGACCTCAGATGTGCACCATCACATACAGCCCCCCCCCCCAAGTTGCATTGATGTTTTTCTGTTGTCATCTGAGACCAAATGAAACAATCCTGCCAAGAGTAAGAAAGGGGTTAAAAGTCTTCCAATATTCTTTGGAAACACTGTCATTGACTGATACAAAAGACACACACACCCCAAATCTTTTCCAAAAGCACTAAAAGAAAGTGCCCAGGAACATCAGCCACTGAAGCTGAGGAGCAAATGAACGGATCAAACGGCGTGTGGGGCTTTTGATTGTGTTTATTTATTGTATAAAATGTATTCGAAACAGCTATAATATTGGGATAAAGGGGTTTCCCCCCATTTCAGGCCTGTGTAATTCGTGTTGGGGGGGCTTTTAAGGAAGAGATGGCCCAGGACCTTTGAGTGGAGCTGCAATGTGGGAGAATGTTGTTGGAGGTAATTGGGCCAAAGGGGGGGGGGGTTCCAACTCCCAAGCGAAGGGTCTTTTTAATAAAGGGAAAGTTAAGGGGGCTTTCTAATAGGGGCAGGAGGCTTCTTTTGGGCCTGTTTGAGGAGCAGCTTAAAAAGCATGTGGTCTGTGGTCAAGAAGAGGATGAGGTCTCAGGGTGTCCTGGGTTTTTGGAGGGTGCGCTGAGGCCTCTAGGTGAGATCAAGAGAGAAAATATATGGGAGAGCCTCTGGGAGTTAGGGCATTTCTTGGGGGGTTGTCTGTGGAGTGGGAGCTTAGGAAAAAATGTTGGGGGGGGGTTGGATGAGGAAGGGGAGAAGTGGCTTTTTTCCCAACGGCAGATTCAATTTCGGGTTGCCATTTGGGGGAGGATTGTGGACTTTCTGGTTGCTGGGGGGGTTTGTGGCAATGCACAGGTGTGGTGTGACCTTTTGGTGGCTGGACTCCTACAAAGAGGAGAAGGTGGCCCATGAATGAATGGAGAAATGGCTTTTGGGGAATGTGCAGCTGTGGCTTTTCTAGTGTGCGGCAGGGAGTGGGGAGCGTGTCCTGACCTGAACCTGAAGAAGCAGAAGGTGGGTGTGGTGCTGATGTATGGGGTGGGGGGGGGGCTGCAGTCGGGGATATCCCTTGGAGAGCAGTTCTCTCTGTGGGAAAGTGATCAAAGGTGGAGGTTTTGCCAGGGCATGTTGGGTTAGGATTTGCTGGGCTCTATGGGTGCTGGTATGTCTCAGGATAGGTGCGCGGAAGACAGAGAGAGCATGAGACTCTTAGGAGGTGCCACGTGTGGGGTTTTGGTGGATTCTCCCTAAGGCCAGACTAGGGAAAAAAGAGGGAGAGGAAAGGTGCGGCTAAAAGTCTGGCTTAGAGGAGGAGAAGTGGAGCCAGAAGACAACCCGTCCAGGTAAGTTGCCTACGTGATTCCTCCATTTTACTACCATGTAGGTTGCTATGCCTTGGAAGGAGGTAAGAAGAGCTGGTTTTTGGGTAACTGATAAATGCATCATCCCTTGTGATGGGGTTGACAGGAGAAATTGGGGTCTATGCATGTGTATATATGTGTGTCCTGTACCCCCTTAGGGTTAAGAATGAGCCACAGCAGGAGTTAATATTAAAGCAGAGGAAAGTTTGGGGTTTTCCAGTATGACTTAAGGCACCGCAAGGGAGAGGTTGAGGGGGATAATTTACCCGTACATAAAAGGAGTGGCATGGAAATAAGTATTAAATGTGAGAGATGAAAATGGCTCCTTAAAAGTTTCCTGTGACTGGTAAAAAGGATAGATGTTAATGCATTAAGGCATAACTAATGCATTTTAACCGCACAGGAGTGCCACATACCATTCTTTTCTGTTTTGTCTTGGTTTAAGTATTGGGAAAAGTATGCAGAAATCTAGCCTTTCCAGGTACCCATCAGAATCTAATTGGGGAGAGGGTGATGCAGTTCAGTCCAGTTGGGGTGGGTGGCAGCCATGTGCTTCTGTAGATTTCGGTGGTGAGGATATTTTCTTACACAGAGCAGGGTAGATAAGTTGCCCAGGACACAGGCTGATTCCAGCTTAACTTTTGAGTGGAAGATCTGCAAGGAACCACACTCTTCCTGCAAGGTAGACAAGGCCATTTGGAAGCCAGGCGGTTTAGCTGTGCTGGGAAAGGGACTCAGACCTGTAAACCAGCCCCCAAACTTTTTGCTTTGCTGTAAAGACAGGCCGAAAGGGGAGGTTGGTAGTTCCTTCCTCAGTAGCAGCCTTATGGGCAACTCCTGTCCCTCCTGCCTTGGCGAATCCCATTCACAGCAGCCCTCCATTTGCTGTCTAGGCAGAGCCTTTGGACTGGGGTGGGTGGGGTGTTGGCTGGGCTTTCCTTGCATAACAGCCTGAGAGAAAGGCCCGTCCCTGCCCTGCTGGGTTGCTGCTGTTGCTGAATCGGCATGTGAGAGGTTGGGGACAACGTGTGAAGGATTATGAGGAGTTTGGGGGCATGTTAGAATATTTACAGAATGGTAAGACCGTGCATCTGTGTGTAGGGTACAGCTCTTTCACAAGAAATGGCTTTGAAACAGGGAGCCTTAAGAATTGGGGCCCCTGCTCTGCGCAGGAGTGTAAGCAAGGGACGTCTGCCCTTCTCCCCCCCCCTCGCCCTGCACACCAGCCACGTGGTTGAGTCTGGCTCTCCGCAGTGGCAGCTTAGCTGAATCATGCTTGGTGTTGGCAGGAAGAGAGGGAGTCTCCCTCCAAACATGTGGCATGGAGGGCCGCCACTTGCTTGCCCACTTGCTGGCGAAGTGCCTTCAAACTTCCTGTCTTCCCCTCCAGCCCCCTTCCCACTGTCCTTTTGCTGCAGACAAAATTGTGATGATGGTTTGGCTGCCACTTTGGGGCTCTCCTCAGTGGAGACATGGCTGCCCCCGTCCCCCTCTCTGTCATTCCAGGCGAGCCGGCCGGCAGAGCAGTTGTCCTTATCAATTACTGGAGCGTAGCAGCGATGGTAGGCATATGCCAAACCTAAAGTGAGCTCAGGAGATCTCTGGAGAGGGCAAACACGCCATTTCATCAGGCCGGGGCCCTGTGGTAGTTTGGAGCAGCTGTCTTTGTCTTCACGCTAGGGCGAGCCTGCATCACCTCCTCAGGAATCCAGTCTAGTTTTTCCTGCTCTGATGTAAGATGGGGAAGGGTTCCGGATGACTCGGAAGCCATGTGCTTCCACCAGAAGAAACCAGGAGGCCTCTGGCCTTTATCGGTGATCTTCTGGCTCCTTGAAGAAACCTTCCCAGAGTCAGTCTAAAATTGTACTTTGGAAGACCTGGCTAAAGAGAAAATGTGTGTGCATGCGTACACCCTTATTATTTCCTCTCCAGGGTGCAGGGACTTAGCAGTCTGCCTTATATGATTTCAGAGCCTTGGTTCTGCTACTCCAGTGTTATCAACTATGGCTCTCTGGATTTCAGGCAGGATGTTTTCCCAGCCCTACTGGTAATTCCCTCTTGTTAAAATATTTATGACCCACCTTGTAGCAAAAGATCTCTGCTGCTTGCCAATAGATAATCCCTCCTAGGGGGGTCTTCCCTCAGAGTATTAATCTGGCCAAACCCCGTTTAGCCTCAAAAAACCAAGCAAGATCTGGGTGTGTCCATCCTTTCCTTTCCGGGGGTTGAATGTGTGACAAGATTCTATTGAGGTGTTAATGTAGGTGTCTAAGCACCATGTGGAACACTTTTTATGACCAATGGCGCATTGTCCTCTTGCTGAAACTATTGCCTGGTTGAAATGCTCCTTTTTTTAAAGTGGAAGGTAAGATTCAAAACAACAGGTTAATCTCAGCCTTGAAAACATATTTTTTCTCAATTTTGAGGGGGTAGGGGTTGTTTCAGTCTGCTGCAGCAAAAACAATGAAGAGTCATGCGGCACCTTAGACCCAAGTTTTATTTGAAGCACACATCTGATGAAGTGGGCTGGGGTCCATGAATATGACAAATGACATTATTAGTTTTTAAGATGTTACAAGACTGACCTATAAGGTGTCCTGTTTTCTCTCTTCTCTCCTCCTATAGTCACAGTTGCCTTGCAGCACAACATTTAGCTTCCAGATTTGGGGGAGGAAATACAGTACATTTCAGGAAAAGTTTTTGCAGTATTTGGCAAGAGTCAAGTCACAGAGTGTGCTTATGCCCTTTAAAAAATCCTGGATGATCATATTGTTTGCTCCAGTTGCACCAAAATGGCTCTTTCAACTGTTTCTTTATGAAACATCTTGTGCATCAAAAGTGATCATAAAACAGAAGGCCCTTGAAGCAGGATCTATTTTGGACAAGAAAGAATCAGGCTAACACAAACCTGGGAAGCAGGAGCTCATAAAGTCTACTGAAGTGCTGGTCCTGGGCTGTGGTCTTGTAGTGAATCACCGTGAGACCCTTATACCTCTGCTCCCGGAGAGATTTGACTCAGGTCGCCAGCAGTGCTGGAGGTAGAATGGGGGAATCAAATGGATTATTTGCCTTTTAGAACCCAGACTTTTAAAGAATTGACAGTATTACCGATTGCTTTAGCTTCTGTCGTGCTATCTTCCCTTTGGCAGGTGGGAACTGCAGTGAAGCTCATGGCTCCATAGCATGTAAACTGCCCCCAGGTAGAGCCAAACTGATGAAACTTTGGGTTCTCTTGACTTTCTTGCCTATGCTTCTTGGGTTTTCAGGCTGGTATATAATTGGGTTTGCGTTGTACACCCTAAGGCTACATGCAGTTCCTCCTCTTCCACTTTGAAACAGCAGACCGTTTGGCCACACATACCCTGGGGAGTAGCCATGGGTGTACTGTACTCTCTGCTCCCAAGAACAGTTGTTAACATAGTACTGGATGGTCTAATGGAATGAATTGGTGGCAACAAGATGAGCTAGCTGATTACCTTGCAGAATTCATTGCCACAGGATATTGAAGATCCCTGGTATATCCAGTTTTCTCCATGGAAGGTGGGCTTAGTATGTAAGTCGTATTGGCTCCATCTGTTCAGCTCCCTTTCTGCTTCTCAGCTTTTCAGGTACACTCTGTGTGTGTGTGTGTGTGTGTGTGTGTGTGTGTGTGTGTGTGTGTGGGGGGGGGGGGGGGACGGGACTCTGAGCAGTCCACAGCCAAGTTTTTAGAAATTCAATGTCCTTTAGGTAAAAACGAAGAAGTTCTAATTTTATCTGATACCAAATTCTGTACAGGCACACTGTGGTCACATGAAACATGCAGCATCATATGTGCCTACTTGCCAGCATTTGTTGTCCTTATACCTTGTTCTGAATGAAAGATCTTAAAAAGTGTACTGAGGTTAACATTATTTGGCCATACTGATGTAGACCTGCAGCTGAAAAGCTTCAGGCTGGTATGATCTAAGAGATCTATTCTTTTCTTAATCTCCTCTAGTTTCCATAACATCTGATCCACCATGGCTGATGACCTTGACTTTGAGACTGGCGATGCCGGGGCCTCCGCCACCTTCCCCATGCAGTGCTCCGCTCTCCGCAAGAACGGCTTTGTGGTGCTCAAAGGGCGTCCCTGCAAGATTGTGGAGATGTCCACTTCCAAGACCGGAAAGCACGGTCATGCCAAAGTAAGTGGGCCACGTCCTTCTGGGTGAGAGGTGTGGAGGCTCAGTTCTTTTGTCATGTGTGTTGTCTGTCTCTGCTGTTTCTTCCATCTGGCAAGATGGACACTTATCTCTGAACATCTGAGGCATGCTAAATTGCTTGATATAGAAGATGTGTAGTGGGGCTTGAACTTTTGCCTGGCTGCTGTAAGCCTGATTTTGGTCATGGGCCTCTGCTGACTTTAATGTGTGAGATGGCACACATGAAATTTACAGCTAGAGGAAATGCTTGTCACTTGAGCACAATAGGTAAGATCCAGCTCCGTATCAGTCCTTTTCCACATCTTGCCCCTTTGGGACTCAACAATGGTAGAGTAAAGTGAAATAAATGAAATGAAGTAAATAAATAAAAATGAAGCAGATAATAAAATTAATAGTAGAAGCCATGGCTAGCAGAATTTTAGCTGGACATTCTCTTCCTAACTAATGTATGGCTCTTCCGGGCTGGAGTTTGTTCCCTCTGATTTCTGATTCAGGTCTTTCTGTGCTCATCCAGTGTTTTGCATCCCTCACATGCACAGGAATGGGGTCAGTAGACTTGTGGTTTTTTGTAAACATCTGAAAAAACTTGAAAATGGTATACAGACATCCCTAAGCCCCATAAGAATTTAATGAAACTGACTAGGGAATGGAGGTATTGGAAAGGGAGAATGGTGAAAGACAGAGCATAGATATTTAAAAAGTAGAGCAAACCGTGGCTTTGCTTAGTTAGTTCATTTCCTGGTTCATACCAAAAGCCTGTTTCGGAAACATTCCCAGATGGAAATCAGAGATGCCTCATAGACATAGAAACTAACTCTTTTAATATACTTGATTTTGAACATTCTTATGCCCAGACTGGCTCTCTTTGGTGGGCATGGGTTACAGAGTGGGGCTGTATTGGAGAAAGCAGCTGGGTGAGTAGAAGGGCTGAGCCCTCAGTGGAAGCACTCTTGCCATCCACTCCGTTGTAGGTGCAATTTCTTCCTGCCAGTGCACTCAGGATTGAGCACAATATGAAATGACAAAAAAAATAAGGCTGTTGATAGAATAATAAAACTGTTGTCAGAATTTTTCCTTGCTCTACCTGTCTCTGTCTTTTAACACCCTTTTTCTCAAGCTCCAGAGATCCCTTCCAGTCAGTGTCCTGCTCTGGCCATTTCAGCCACCTGATCTCCAGGGCATGCTGCCATTTTGCTCCTCTGTCTCCTGGTATCTCTTTCCAGTCCCTGTGTTCCACAGAGCGACTCTTGCCCTTCAGGGTCTGAATGAGAGACGCTTGCAAATCCGTCAGTGGCATTACTTCCTTATCTGGAGAGGGAGGTACATGGCTCCTGAGCATTCCCAGTCCTATAGTTTCCCCCCTAGAGTTGGGTTTTGTTCCCAGCTAAAATGGGCCAGTTGACTCAAAGGAACTTTTGTAAGTTTGACTTTCCTATTGATTACAATTTTGATTTTGGTTCATGCATTTTGTAATAGATTCTTTTTCAGGGGCCTAAACCAACCAGTTTTGAGTTTGGATGAGCATTTTCTTTGCCTCTTTGAAAAAGGATTAGGACACACTGGGCTAAATGGCAATCTCTTGACCTAAGAGCCCACCCTTTTCTTCTAAAAGCAAAATTGCCATCCAAAGCATATGCTGACTCTGGTAAACCCCTTCTGCAAAGTGGGATGTTTGCCAAAGAAGTAGAATTGGGTTTTTCCTCCCAAATGCTGTACAAAGAGACATGTAGGTTCCCTGGGGACTTTTGAGCCAGGTCAGTGCGGCAAAACATTGCCATAACTCACTCACATAAGCATACAGTGCTCAGATCCTGCCAGACATCCACATCTGAACATTTGGGACCAAGAGCCAGGCCTAGGTTACACTGGTTCTCTTGAGCACAGTTCTCCTTCCCTTTTACTTCAGAAAAACAGAGGGGCCTTTTTCAGTCTTTGTTCCAGCATCAGGGCACTGTTAACGGCGATAGAAATGGGGCACAGGTTCCTTTCCTTGAATTGCCACTCCCAGAATTCCATCGTAGCTGTAATAGCCAGGTTGGCTGAGGGATTCTGGGAGTTATAGTCTCTAAACCCCATCATTTCCAAGCTCTGTGGAGTGTGCACTTGGTAGTCTGTCTTTTGGGACCTCTCGGGTGCCAACACTTGGGATACTTAAAACCACGTCGCCCATTTCTGTGGGCTAATTTTGTACCAGTCGGCACTACTCAGAATATCAGGGTAATTTTTCTGTTTTCACACTTCTTTAGTTTCTGAAATGCTGACTTTGAAACTGGCGAGCCAGAGGGCCAGGGAGTGTTTGAGGAGATGCAACTTGGTTGCCTTCCCTCACCCTCACTCTCTGCCTTTCAAAGCAAGCGGAGTCTTGCCAAAGGGCATTTTAAAGGCTAAGGCGCAGCAGGGAAAGTGAAGGCTAGCCAAGGGACCCAGATGCTTGAGACGACAGCGCAAGGCACCAAAAAGCACGATCCAGGAACCGACAGATAAGGTGGCGCTGGAGCCCCGAGGGGTGTGACGTGAGCAACGCTGTCTGGCTGCAAGGAAGTAAAACAGGCTGAGCTCAGATAGAGAAACCTTTCTTTTGATATGTCTGCTCAGTGCAGGGAAGATGCTGAGCAAGTCAGGATGTAAAATCATTAAGCAGCTGCTCCGAAGTGGCTTTTCTGTGGATGTGCTGGACTGCAGGCTCCCGTAATCCCCCCAGTCAGCGATACTGTCTGTGGGGATTATGAGAGCTTGCAGTCCAGCACATCCAGAGAGAGGCTACTTGGAAGAGGCTGTTACAGGAAAAAAAACCAGACGCAAGCTATTTTTGCTTGGAGGAATCATTGATACTTTCCAAATATTGTGTTTATACCTATAGGGAAATGGTGTCCATATCTCTTTTTTCTTTTTCTTCTTCACCTCCCTTCTCCTTTCTTCCTCATAGGTGCATCTTGTTGGCATAGACATCTTCACTGGGAAAAAATATGAAGATATCTGCCCTTCAACCCACAACATGGATGTGCCCAACATTAAGAGAAATGACTTCCAGGTAGGTAGAGATGGGAGTTGGTTTAAGGAGAATAATTTCTAAAACAATAAATAGGATATTAAAAGCCCCAGAAAGTTAAAGCTCACTATCTTACTGAGTTGGAAGAATAGTTTGTTCCCAGTTTGGGGTAACCCAGGCTTATATGGCTTCTAAATAAGTTGTTTGGCTCATGAAGGCAAGATTGCTGTGGTAGCCATCAGGGAGAGTGACTGCAGCTTTTCCGTTAGATGCCCACAGGGCTCTGTCTTGGGCCCAGTGCTATTCAACATCTTTATCAATGACCTGGATGACAGAATTGGAAGCATACTTATCAAATTTGCAGATGATACCAAATTAGGGGGAATAGCTAATACCCCAGAGGACAGGATCAAGATTCAAAATGACCTGAATAGACTAGAAAGCTGGGCCAAAGCTAACAAAATGAAATTCAACAGGGAGAAATGTAAGGTATTGCACTTAGGGCAGAAAAATAAAATGCCCAGATATAGGATGGGTGACACCTGGCTGAATGAAACTACGTGTGAAAGGGATCTAGGAGTCCAAGTAGACCACAAGTTGAACATGAGTGAACAGTGTGATGCGGCAGCTAAAAAGGCCAATGCTATTTTAGGCTGCATCAATAGAAGTATAGTGTCTAGATCAAGAGAAGTAATAGTGCCACTGTATTCTGCTTTGGTCAGGCCCCACCTAGAATATTGGGTCCAGTTCTGGGCACCACAATTCAGAAGGACATTGAGAAACTGGAGCCATGTGTCCAAAGGAGGGCGACAAAAATGGTGAAGGGTCTGGAAACCATGCCCTATGAGGAACGACTTAGGGAGCTGGGGATGTTTAGCCTGGAGAAAAGAAGGTTAAGAGGTGATATGATCGCCCTGTTTAAATATTTGAAGGGATGTCATATTGAAGAGGGAGCAAGCTTGTTTTCTGCTGCTCCAGAGAACAGGACCTGGAACAATGGATGCAAGCTACAGGAAAAGAGATTCCACCTCAACATTAGGAGGAACTTCCTGACAGTAAGGGCTGTTCGACAGTGGAACACACTCCTTCCTCAGAGTGTAGTGGAGTCTCCTTCGTAAATAACAAGGGCTTGCCATCTGTGAATGCTTAACCCATGAGAGCCCACTGTAGAAGTGTTCTAGGGGAGAGTGATTTTTAGTGTCTTGCTGTATGCAATCCTAGAAATTTGGTGACTGAAGAAAAATTTTGTGGCAGGGAGGACAGCGTCCTAATTTGGTGGACAACGCCTTCACTCTACCCCCCATAGCTACGTTTCTGATGCTGACATAGGCCAAATTGAAAATGGTGGTGATTCAAGAACCTTTTTCAAGGCCTTGTACGGCCTGCACTGTTGCCCCTGAAACAAGATTGTAAGTGGGCAAGTCACAGTCTCAACCTTAGAGGATGGCAGTGGGAAATCCTCTGAAGAAACTCGCCAAGAAAACCCCATGATAGGCTACCCCTTAGGGTTGCCACTCTGAAACAACTTGAAGGTGCACAGCAACAACAAAGTGGCCACAAATTGCTTCATGTTCAGAGTTCTCCTTCCCCTCCCAATTTTCCATCCAGCTTATTGGGATCCAGGATGGGTACCTCTCCCTGCTCCAGGACAGCGGAGAGGTCCGAGAGGATCTGCGCCTTCCTGAGGGGGACCTGGGCAAGGAGATTGAACAGAAATATGACTGTGGCGAAGAAATCCTGGTAAGAGGTGGCACACTGTCTGACTGTCCTCAGGAGGGAGGGGGTGCTTGTTATCCGGTGTTTGGGCCCAACTTTCTGCTCTTGTGTTTTATGCGCGGCATTTCCCCCTGAAGATATTTGAGGTGGCGAACAAAAAAATCAGTGATGTTAAGAAGGCAGCCAGCAATAGAAATACCTGTGGTATTTCCCATAAGCTCTATTGCGGTTTCCACCAGCTTGTGGCAAAAGTAGTAGCAGTGTCCTTGTCGAATGTGAATAGGTGGTGGAGCATGTGTGTGTGTAAGTGTGTGTTAGAGAGAAGGGCTTTGGGTATTCATCCCAGTGTAGAGCAGGCACACATGGGAAGTGGAGGACCCTTGGGGGTTCTGTTCTTCAGCCCCGTTTAGCCTGAGGGCTATGGCAGGCAAAGACCTTCAGGTTTTAACTGGTTGGTTATAGTACAACAGGTGTGCTGGCTCTTAATGGGATTTTAATTGTTTAAAATTATCATTTTTAACTGGATTGAGTTCAATGCTTTTTTAAAAAATCATTTCCTTTTGACTTTTACCTGTACAGTTGACCCTCCCCATTTGGGGCTTTGACTTTTGTGGATTTTATTATTCATAGATGCAATTAATAAGTTCTCTCTAGGAATTTCTAGGTCCTCTAGAGTCACTTTGATGGAAGTTGACCATAGAATTACAGTGGAGGACTTAGAGGTTCCTAGTGGAAACACTTCTCTAGGTATTTGTAGGTCCTCCAGCAGTATTCTAAGGTCAGCTTCTGGCGAATGTGGAGATTCCTAGAGACATATTCTCTCAGGTTAAGTTTTTTTATTTGTGGGTTTTCCGCTTTTGCGGGAGCCCTGTGCCCCTAACCCCAGCGAAGGTGGAGCACCCACTGTGTTGCTTTAACATGTGTTGTAAGCTGGTTTGGCTCCCATGGGGGGGAAAGTGGTGCACAAATGAAATACAGTGATGCCTTTCCTTCCCAGATCACTGTATTGTCTGCAATGACCGAGGAAGCTGCTGTTGCTATCAAGGCCATGGCTAAATAAAGGAACCACAGGTGAGTCTGGGGCAAGTTGGAGCAGCGGAGAAGGAGATGAAGCGAAAGGGACCAGCAAGTCACGGAGCTGCCTATTTGTGGTGCTCCAATGCCTTGTGCCCAGCGAGAAGGACCATCCTCTCTCTCACTCCCGGCTTCTTCTCTCCCTTTCACTTTTTGCTTTCAGGGCGGCAGCAGCAGCAGCAACAACAGCAGCAGCCCCAACTTGTTATGAACCAGAGAGGATCGCAACCCGCAGGCTGTCAGATTTCGCTCCAAACCACCCAGATCTTTTTTTTTCTCTTCCCCCTCCTTTAAAAAAAAAGAAAGAAAAGAAAGCAGAACCTTCCACTCTCCCTTTTGAATTAAACAAAAGAAAAGAAACTTTTTATTTTGTGGTCTTTTTAAAGGAAAAAAGAAAGCAAGCAAGCAGGATGCTAATGTTATTTCTTTATTATTATTATTATTATTATAATATTATTTTTCTTCTTGTTTGGCCCTCCGACCCCCTCCCCTCTCTTGGGTGCTAGTGACACTACAGCTGTTTTCTGGTAAGAGAAGTTGAGAATTTGCACTTAAAGGAAAATATTTAAACTGCTAGAAGGAGGAAAAACAAAACAAAACCTTTGCAAAAGACTCATGTTTAATTTTTTTAGTTCTAATGCTTCTATCTAGAGGTGGTGGTGTTTGCTTGTGGGGTGGGGGGAGGAACTGCCCTTTTTCAGGAATGGCGAAGTGAGCAAAGTACTGTGGCGAATTGCAGAGTCGCGCGCTTTAACCCCCTTCAGGTGTGTCTTGTCCTTGTGAGTGTTCCTTGTCGAGGCAGGAGAGGGCAAGTACAGCTCCCTCCCCACTCCCCCCAAAAACGGTGGTTGCAGCAATTTGGTCAATTCTATTGGACAGCATCCTTTCTTGTGCTTCGAGGTTATATCCATTCAGTGTATTTTCTTTTGGGGATGGCTGCTCTGGTCGCTCAGCTTGCTTAACCCCTCCTTCTTTCCAGTCCCTTCTGGAACACATCTGACCATTGCCTCTTACCTGGACAGAGCAGGGGTGAGGGGTCCCTGCCAGGCATGGAGCAGAGCGCTCTCTCTCTCCCGCTGTGTCTCCAAAGTGGCCCCCGAATCGCCCCTGGCTGTTTGGCAAAAGACGCACACCCACCTTCGGCTCCCATGCCACCGGAGCCTGGGGTCCCTGTCAATCATGTTTTAGTTCCTTCCCCCCCCTCCAGTGCTGTAGTTGCCTCTGAGCCCTTGGCGCTAGCCACTCGCACGCCTCCCCCCTCCATACAGAGTAATTGTATCCCCACCCAAGAGCTGTTCAAGGTAGGGATCTTCTGGGGGAACAACTAGCACCCCAAACTGTTTCCTTCGTTCATATTTACTCTCTGCTGTTCACAGGCCAGCGCTGTGGCTTCCTTCTCCTCCTCCTCCTCCTCCTCCTTCCCCTCCTCTTTCTCCCCCTGTTAATCCAACACATTTGTTAATCAACCTCAAATAAAAGAAAACAAGTTTAATATGAAAAGCTGTCCGGCCGTGTCGTTTGTAAAGGGGCCCCTGAGGTGGACCTTCGTGGAAGGCTGCCAGCAGAGATGACGCAGCTCTTCTGCATTGGGGACCATTGGCAAAAGCAGGTTGTGGGTTGTTGTGGAGGCTTTCAATGGACTGTGAAGAAGTCAAATCAACTGGGGGCGAGGTTTAGAAAAGCACTGTTGTTTTAGCATTGGCCACTTTAGTTGGGCTCCCCGAAATCTTGGATCAGTGGATGCTTCTGCCCAAGGGGAAAAGGGGGGTTCAAGCAGCTCTAAGCCACCCAGGAGTATTTTTAAACTCCTCAATGAAAACCCTAAAAGCTATATATTCTCGACTATGTCGACCTCATGTATAAGACATGGGCAGGTTTTGCAGCCAAAATTATTGATCTTGATATGACCTGTGGGTAAGTCAAGGGTAAAACTTAGCAGCATGTAACAAAGGGTCTAAAGCAGTCATTCCCAAACTGGTCCCCCAAATGTTTTGGACATCAGCTCCCAGAATTCCTGACAGTTGGACAGGCTGACTAAAGTTTCTGGGAGTTGAAGTCTACCTGGAAAGTCATAGTTTAGGAACTGCTGGTCTAAAGGATGAAGCAAATGAAAGCGATGCCAAAAAACGTCAAATTCTGGCAGGGGCATAACTGTTGGCAATCTAAAGCAGGGATTCTCGATTTTTGGTCCTCCAGGTGCTTTGGACTTGGAACTTCCAGAAGCCCCTTTGGCCAACAGCCAGGAATTCTGGGAACTGAAATCCAGAACACCTGGAAGGCCATACTTTGGAGTAGACAGCGCTTTCAAGATTATGCTCAAGGGATGATGGTTCCTTTTACAATACTTGCACTGACCCAATTCTTAGGGTTTTATTTTAGATTTTTTGACTAAACTTTCTAGGCTTACACAGGAGTATATACCTAACTCTTGCTGTAATAGAAATAGAATCAGGTTCAAGTCACTTGGCACAAAAGATTTCTTGTTTCCATCCAGTACACCAGGGGTAGGCAACCTTTTTGAGCCGGGGGCGGGTTGCTGGGGGGGGGGGGGCAAAGCCAAAAAATAAATAATTAAATGTTTTTTAAAAATTTGTGGAGGACACGCAAAACAAATTGCTGATTTTTTAAAAAATGTTAATATAAATGCATGTTTCTGAGGTGTCTACAGACAATTGCCTCCCTTGCCCCTGCGTGCGAGAGGCCAAAGGTCCTGGCGGCAATCGGCGGCAGGACCGGGCTGGGGCCGGTCCCAAGGCCTTGCTGGGCCGCAGGTTGCCTACCCCTGCAGTACACTCTTTCACACTGGACTTCCTATCCTGTGGTATCCTGGATGTCAATTTTATAAAGTCCCCCTTGCCTGAACTGCAAATCCCAGGATTCCATAGGATGTTGCAATGGCAGTTATAAAATGGCACTGTAAGTGCCATCATTGTGTACTTTGAAGATCCCAAGAAGAAGGGGAGCAGGATGGGCAGGTGAACTGCAGGACTGATCTGTAAACAGTTTAAGCAATTTGCATACAATCAGATGCATAAGAGGTATTTCGTAATGCCCAGAGTAAATTTGGGGAGGGGGGTGTCCTTGTGGTTTACCTCATGGAAAGGTAACTGCCTGATAGCTTCACAGACCTGTTTTGTGACCTGACAACAGAAGGTATCAAAATGCAAGGAAAGCTGCTGTTGTGAACCTCCGCTCCCAGTGGTCAAGCCAAACTCTGCAAGAAGGAGTCGGTTCCAACTCCCAGCTGATGGCTTTTATTTCAAAACATTATGAGGCTGAAGTCTTTCTTCCAAAATACAATGGTTAAGGAACATCTGTGAAAAGTCTTATTAAAGTTACCTGCTCCAAAAGAACCTGTAGGCCTACAACAAATTAGCTTGGATGGATTCAAAGATACAGCCATGTTAGCCAGTAGAATCAGTATGCAGACAGATCTCGTAGCACCTTTGACACTATCTGAAAGAAGTTGGCAGCATGGATTTTCCTAGAGTTTAGTCTACTTCCTCAGATGCATTTTGTACAGTGCGTCCTTGCCTTACGCAGGGATCCGTTCCGGATCCCGCCACGTAAGGCGAATTCCGCCTATGCTCGAGCCCCATTGGAAACAATGGGGCTTGTGTGCGGGGGCGCAACGGGCGCACACGCCCGTTCAATTGAATGGGACGCGCCGCCCCTTCTGCCCCGCGGCTTGAGCGTGTATGCTCAAGGCCACGTATGGCGTGGGCACACTGTACACCAAATGCATCTGAAAGCACACGCTGCCAACGTCTTTCTTTCAGTCTCAAAGGGGCTACAAGATCTCTGCATGCTAGTTTGGATGGAGCTGAAGCTGCACTTGTTCCATCTCTTTCAAGGCTCACCAGTTCATGCTGTTTATTTGAACTAGTCTCGTCTGGGGGGGGGGGGGGGGATGTGAGGTTGCCAACAAGGAGACTTTGACCCAAATGCTACACACAGGCTCCAGCTCAGCAAGCGTGGAAGCCAAGGTCTCTCTTCAAAAGAGCAAGAGGCTCTTTCTCCCCCTGCAATTGCTGTCCCACCACAGCCAGTATGGTTCAAAACCCACCAGGTGACCCCAGGCAAGTCACACACTCTCAGCCTCAGAGGATGGCAATGGCAAATCCCCTCTGAAGCAAACAGCCAAGAAAGCCCTGTGATAGGTTTCCCTTCGGGTTGTCAAAAGTCAGAAATAACCTCTGAAATGTGAAGACACGCAAAGGTGATATGACAGCCCTGTTTAAATATTTGAAGGGGTGTCATATTGAGGATGGGAATATGGACACGGATCAACAGATTCAAACTACAGGAAACATTAGGAACATTAACATTAGGAAGAACCTCTTAATGGTAAGAGCTGTTCGGCAGCGGAAGACACTCCTTCCTCGGAGAGTGATGGTGTCCCCTCCTTTGGAGGTTTTTAAACAGACTGGACAGCCATCTGTTGACGGTGCTTTCACTGTGTGTTCCTGCATGGCAAGGTGTTGGATTGGATGGACCCTGGGGTTCCTTCCAGTTCTATAGTCCTAACAACAACAACAGCCTGACTATGGCCAAAGGACCCAGATCCTATGCTCCCTTTGCACAGACTGAAGGAATAAATGTAGAGGGAGCAGCTGCTTTATAAGTCCTCCTTAGGCCCCATAGTGACCTCTGCCACCATACTGAAGAATTGGGAGGAAAAAAGAAACCAGCACCAACCTTGGCTCAAAATGAATGATGCAAAGTGTATTTGGAGTGCCATCTCCACTTTCACAAAATTCAGTATTTCAGCAAGAAAAGGGGAGGGAGGAATAAAGCTACACGCACACATACAGTCAGCCATTAAGTACGGTTATTTCCTTTCTTCTTCACGCTGGTGGAGGGTGGGGATCGCTGAAGAAGCCACGGGGAGCCAAGCCCCAATGGCCCTCACTTGTGGTAGAAACGCTGCCCCTGCGGGTGCTGTATGAAGGGATGCCGAGGTGCCGGCTGGGGAGAAGCCTGGAAGCCGGACTGCAAGAGAAAGGGTTTCAAAGGGAGCAATGAAAACAGTTCAGAACCTGTGGGGCTGGCGGAAATGCACTAGCTCTGTCTTCAAAATAAAAACATTAAGACACCTAGCTGGTGGCATATTTACTTTCATGTTAATTACTAACATACAGAAAACATACCCAAATCCACAAGACTGATACTTTTATGGGGCCAACCAAGATGCAAGCTTTTGAAACACCACTGGCTTCTTTGCCAGGCAAAGGTGTTAAAAACCATTTGTGACAACAACAAAAAATGATGGCTGCGCGGGTGGCCATTCTTCATTACCATCTCAACTCACAACACCAACAAATCTTGACAATGCAGGCATGTGAATAACATTGTCAAAACTTCTTTTTCTACTGTATGATTTTTAACCTCTTTGCCTGACAGAGAAGTCAGTGGAGCTTTGAAAGCTTGCATCGTGCATTTTGTGAATTGTGGACGTTATTGTAATATACATTTGCTCTGTATGAAGGCATCAGACAGCAGAAAAACAGAGGAGCTGACAGAGGACTCCACAGCCCTGTCCAGAAAGTAACAATGACATTGAAAATCCCCTTTTGTTCATGGTGAAAAGGGGCCTAAATCATTCTGCAGGCATCAAGTGGGCACAGCTGTCCCCCCAGAGATTTCTGGTTGTCGCCTCTTGGCCCCCAATCCAGAGCCTGATAAAAACCCTTGCTTAGACTACAGCTCCTAGTATCCTGATGACTTAACCCAAGCATAAAAAACATTAATTCAAGGGCTTGCATTTTGAGGGAGGTGTGCCTGATCTAGGTGGGGGGTGAACGGCTGCAAATCCTAGGTGTTTGTATCTCCTGGCAGCTGAAAGATAGCTAACCACGTATTTCTCTACATATTTACCCCGGAGGAGAACTATGAAATAATTTTCAGGTGCAAGGGAACCTCTTCATAAAAACAATCACAGCTACAGGTTAAAAAAAGACCCCCCCCCCCAAAAAAAAACCCTAGTGTGCTGTAGTGATTTTAGTACTTTTAGTGAAAGATGACTTTGAGGTTGCTCATTCATAGGGCTGCCATAAGCCAAAGTTGATGGCAGTTAACAACAACATTTATTGTGTTGTATGTTTTCTTTTAAACTGGAAAAGGCACGGCAAAAATCAGTAAAACAAAGGCAACAGTCGAACTCCTCTGCACCCCAAGGAGTCTATTTCTGGCAAAGTTAAAAAATTGTTTTGCCCCCTTGATTTTTTGGGGGGAGATTATCTATGTTTTTGGCTTTCCGGGACATTTTAGGGTCAGGTTCTAACCTAAATACCCTAAATGCACCAGATCCCATCTAATCTTGAAAGCTAAGCAGGATCAGTCCTGGTTAGCACTTCAATGGAAAACCGCCAACAAAACCAGGTACCTGTAGGCTCTATTATTTCAGAGGAAGGAACTGGCAAAATCACCTCTCAGGATTCCTTGCCTAAGAAGCCCTGTTAAATTCATGGGGTCACCATAAATCAACAGGTGACTTGAAGGCCCATACTTAGGCTTTTTTATAACACAGGAAGTGAACAGGAAAATGACTTCCAATTTTGCTGTTACAAAAGGCCTTTCCTGGGCCTAAAATGGGTTAAAACATAGTGAAAATGCTACCTACACCCCTTGAGGTGTGTTTGCAGGCAAAAAAGGTGATTTGTTTTGGGGGTTGTGTGGCCTCTCTGGGGGAAGGGTGGCTAATCTGGCTTTCCATAGTTGTCCACAGCTCCCTTAGGAAGTTGTAGATTTCTGAAGACCTATCTGGGGCCCTCAACTTCCAGTGGACCTTGCCCCAAACATAGATGGCATAGAGGGTGGTTACCATGGCTTGTTAATGAGGAAATTAACTCTGTATATGCTTAGAGGCATGGCTGTTACACAAATACGGCGTAATCTTCCTTGCGCTCCAGACTCAGCAATTTGTCCCCCTCCCTGAAGAGAGACTTACCGTGTGGGGCTGCTGGGGGGGCTGTTCCATGGGAGAAGCTGCCGGGGGACGCGGGCCGGGCCGGGTGAGTATAAGCCAAAGTGGGCTGTAGTGGGGAGACAAACAGGAGAGGAAGGAGAAGGAAAATGCCTCCCAAATCAACAAAGGGAGGAGAGCAAAACAGCTGGGAGGAGGGAGGCAGAGTGTTACAATCATCCGAAGCTCCCTTTTGCTGGAGCGACAGAAGGAAAAGCACAACAGGAATTTTGCCCAACTCAGAAGAGGGCAGGAATGAACAGGTGAAGAGAGCAAAGTCAGGAGAGGTTGGGGCAGGGGGACGGACGCACATTTAGATCTTTGACCTTACCTTGGCAGCCGTCTGCATCTGGACAGGGATCTGTGGGGCCGGCAGGAGCCCCTGGTTGGGGTGGAGGGCCTGAGGGTGCATCGGACGCAGGGTCGACTGGGGAGGAACAAACAGAATGATATCAGGTATCAAGGTGAGGTTTGAAAACTCCACACCTCTTCCTCTTCAAATCTATCACCTCCCAAATTAAGGTGGGAAATACACCCTGCACACGATTCAATCTTATCTAGTTAATTTCTGGGGCATTGATGAGCCCCCCCCAATCTACTTTATTGGATATGTACTACACAAAGAGGAGGAAATCAAGAGCACATCAAGTTGCGGGGTGTGTGTGTGTTTGTGTCAGGCCAGGAGAGGCTACTTAACTAATGGAGAATGCTGGCCAACTATTTGTACACCACTGCTGTGAAACAGATTTTAAGTGGGTTTAACAAGTTAAAACTGACAGGCCTTTTCAATATCAGCCACAGGGCCATAGAGCTCCCTTCCTAGAGAGACACATCTTGCCAGTTATCTTTCAGATGGCAAAGTAAAATGGCTCCAACCCCATCTAGCATTTGGAAAAGTTATTTGTTTTGGACTGTAATTTATTGGGTCCTCTGCAATTGTTAATCCGTTATGGTCCAAAATCATAGACCCTAAAATGTAACTTCTTTAAGTGCTACATTTCCAGATGAGCTGGGGTTGGAGGATCAACTAATAATAGTGAAACATCCACTAGATTTTGTGAGTTAATGAACAATGCCTGGGTTTTGGCAGTGTGTTGTTTAGTCTCCACCAGCTGTTTATTTGGTTCATGAACGCTCTGGCCATGCATGAACTCACCGAATCAGTAAATCCTGACTGCTGGTTGGCATGTTCCAGCTGCTTCTGGAGTGGGATGGTGGTGCTTGGAGGAATAAAACCTAGACAGATGAGAGGAAGGGACAAAGGGCAGAGAATGAGGACAAAATGGTTAAGGGAAAGGAAGATTTTGGGGCAGAGAAGAAGAAAAAATCTCTAACAACACGCATGCAAAGAACACGGAAACAACTGCCACTTTTTAGACAACCTCTAGCTGATTCCAAACTCACTCTTCCAACTGTTTTGGTTCCCTCCCTTATGCCATCATTTCATCTCCCACATCTGTCTTTGCCAGGGGCGTTCTTGCCCCCACTGGCTCATCCCTAGGCCACAAAAGGAATGGTGACAAAAGGCCCAGTTCTGTATTTCCACCCACAAACATCTCTGGCCGGATTCAGGCTTCAGAATCCTGCAGAACACTGATGGACCTTGCTGAGCAGAAAAACTCTGCAAAACAATTCAGAGACCTACCCAGACCTATTGAAGACCTCAGCTGCAAGTCCAAATAACATTCAGAGAAATCTGCTGGACAGTTAGAAGGGGCACATTCTGATTTACAGTGTGCACAAAAGAGGAGAGGAAAAGGATCAGTGGCTCTGGAGCAATTCCCTTGGGGAAAGATTTCTGGATCTTTTAGTTTAGCAAAAAGGCAAGTAAGAGGTGTATGTGTGTGCAAACATGACAGATGTGTACAAAACGATGCATGGAACTGCCTCAAAATATTAGAACATGGAAGGTCACCCAGGGAACCTGGTGGTAAATTCACACCAGGCAAAAGGTAGGGTGTCTTGACAAAATTTGTCCCCATAAGGTCAAACCCACTGGTTGTGAGAGTTTGAAAAAGGGCTAGAAAAATCAATGGAGGCGAAACGGGCTTCTAAAGGCCACTGGGCCATAAAAGCTAAATCAAACCAGGGGTTGGAAAAGTTCCTCTCTTTTGGACTAGCCTTTCCAGAAGCCTAGCCAGCAGCTGATGGGGATTAGATGCAAATCTTGGGAAAATTTACTTTGCGGCAGTACTGCAATCAGAATTTCATTCTTAGCTGGTATAGATTCTGAAAGTGATAGTGCAGAACAAAGCACAGTGGAGGGGGCAGGAGGAACTTTCCCAAGCTCTAACTGGTACTCCCAACTACTCCAAAGTGTACATCAGTTGTGGGCAAAGGGAAGATGAGGCTATTGGGATTCTGCTTTGCCATGGCGGGGAAACAGGATTATTTGGTCTTCCCTAACAATGCTTTTATGATACCTTTGATGAGATTTTGGGAGCCGCAACCAAGATTTCAGGTTAAGGCAATAATGACCAAAAAATCGGGTCTGTTTCTCGTAAGCAGATTTACTGCTTTTTATACATCAACACTAAACTGACCACTGTAAAGATCTGAAAGACTTGCATTACCTTGCCCAGCTCTTTGAAAACATAGGGCAAGGGGCATGATTTGCATCTTTCTGGATCCTACTACATTCCGTCCCACTCCCGCAACTGTGCAAATACATTTTTCATTTGAAGAAGTGGGTTAATATCCACAAAAGCTCATGCAAAAATAGAAACCAGTCTTAAAGGTGCTGTCACCTTCCCCTTTTCTTCCTCTCTTTATTTTTAATGTTGGGTGGCTTTGTTTCTGGTAAAAGCTGAACCTCTGAGGACTGTTTGGCTGCAAGAGAGGCCAGACAGGCACAGGATGCTGTGCAAGTGGGTCTCACCTGCACTCAATACAGCCCGCACTGCTTGTGACTTTGCCTTCCAGGTATGGACTCACCTGGCTGGGCTGTGGGGAAGTGGCTGTGGATGCTGTAGCCCGGTTGCTGCTGCGACAAGTACTGCATGGTTGGGAAAGCGGAGGGACCTGGAAGGAAAAAGGAGTGAGATGCTGTGAGAGATGGGGAGGCCTGGGAACAAAAATGGGGAGAAAAATCAAGGGAGGAGAAATCCCTCCCCCAATTTTCCCAACTTTTTTTCCTAGACTTTTTTTATTATATAATATTTTATTGAGGAATGATTAATAATGAGATTAAGATAGGTGTCCACATATTTACTGCCCCTAAATCATTTCTAAAAAAAATGTTTCTATGGCAGATTCTATGCTGTATCAGATCATTATAATTCCTAGTCTAGGTTTTCCTTTCCAAGTCCTTTTTATAGGAACGAGGGCACTTATGTCTGCTTGACACAACGGAAGACGACTGGAGACAAAGTAAGGTCTCATTTTTTTCTAAAGGTTTTTGTCAATTTAGGTGTATTATTATTTATTATTATACTTTATTTATATAGCACTGTAGATTTACACAGCGTTGTACATACATGTGTAAATCTATGGCACTATATAAATAAGCTATAATAATAAGAAACTATAATAATTTTTATTTGGTGGTGGTGGGGTTCTCCTGCTCTTCAAATTGGCAAAGCCTAAGCGATGCTTTATAGTTCAGGACTTTTACAGTATAGGATTTGCAGCTCCACTGGTAGCTCCATCTATTTATCTAGCTATCTTACATATAAAAGTAGCATGTCTGATATAAGAAAATTACAGTTTATTATCCTACTTGTGAGTATGTATTTTCCCTGGATAATGATTAACCTTCCATTTTGAAGCCAAGCCCTCCCTTCAGTCCATCTGCCTTGGTCCAGGCCTCGGAGGTTGAGAGGAACTGCTGGACCTCTTACCCTTTCCCGTCACCACCCCCTTCTCCTTCTGTGTCATGTCTTTTTAGATTGTAAGCCTGAGGGCAGGGAACCATCTAACTAAAAAGATTGTATGTACAGCGCTGTGTAAATTTACAGCGCTTCATAAATAAAGGTTAATAATAATAATAATAATAATAATAATAATAACTACGAACTGAACTTCAGTGTGTGTGTGTTAAATGTTAAGCTTGTAATTGTGAATAAACTGTAATTTTTACTTCATCAAATATGTTACTTATATGCCAAACCAAGTTATATCTAATGTATTACATGTTCCTAAAGTAACAAATAGATTTCAATCTGTAAAGGGGTGTGTGTAATACTGCATTTCCCCACCATGTTCCCAAATATTTCCATTCCCCATCTCCCCAGAAAAAAACTCAGGGTTTTTTCATGGCTTCAGAATCCTGGCTGTTCCCTCCCCAACGTTATGTCCATCTGGCAGGGGATTCTGTGGGGTCTTGGGATGTCATATTGAGGAGGGAGCCAGCTTGTTTTCTGCTGCTCCAGAGACCAGAATGTGGAACAATGGATGCAAACTGCAGGAAAAGAGATTCCACCTCAACATTAGGAGGAACTTCCTGATAGTAAGGGCTGTTTGACAGGAGAACACACTCCTTCCTTGGAGTGTAGTGGAATCTCCTTCCTTAGGGTTTTTTAAACTGAGGCTGGATGGCCATCTGTCGGGGATGCTTTGATTCCTGCATGGCAGAATGGGGTTGGACTGGATGGCCCTTGCGGTCTCTTCCAACTCCATGATTCTATAACTGGGCATCTGACTTGGACTGTCATCCCCAGGGCCACCATCCTCACCTCTGATCGACTGGCTGCTGGCATAGCTGACAGGCACCGTGTGCTGGCTTTGGCCCACAGTGTAAGGACTGTGTCCTGACTGGCTGCCTTGGTACTGCCCATGCTCTGGCGCGCTGGTTGGGAAAGCTGGCTGCGTGGCAAAGTGACGCGTCTGAGAGGTAGAAGCACACCAAGAGCACATCACAAATGACAAGAAAAAAGATTCCCCTTGAACATTAGGAAGAATGCTTTAACTGTAAGAACTGTTCCATAATGGGACACCTGGCCTCGGAAGGTGGAGGTGGAAGACTCTCTTTCTTTAACCAGCACACTTTCAGGAGTGCTTTAGTCATGCATTTTTGCATGACAGAGGTTTGGATTAGATTACCTTTGTGTCCCATTCCAATTTTTAGGATCTATCACTGTGCACAATGGGGCTTTATTTTCTCTTTGCATTTTGCTCCTTGAAGTGCCAAGCTCTGGTTTATTTACAGGGTTCTCTTCCCTGACAAAGTGATAACACACTCCTTAAATAAAGAACTTCAGAGTTGGCCATTTTGAATGGCAAATAGGCAGAACATTCCAAAAGAAGAATGTCACTAATCTGTATCCAGGGGGACAGCTTGGAAAAGTTACTATTTTGGAGCACAGCTTTCAGAATCTGGGAGCAGAACCTTTCCAAGCTCTGAGGGAAGGAAGGTTATCAAGCTCCTGTTGAGTTCATCTGTCTAGAGGGGAAAAGGTTTTGAAGACAACCAGTTCCTAGAAAACTTGGCTCAGTTTCTGTTTTTCAGCCCATGACATACACTCCTGGAGCCTTTCTAAGTCATGGAAGGCAATGCTGGCTACTAAGACTGAAGCAAAAACCAGGAAGAAGGTTAGTAAGACTGTAATAGCATTTCCTAGTTTGGAGCCACTAGAAAAAATAATTCTCAAGAGATCAGCCCAGGAGCTAATTGCCCAGAGAGAACACAGCTGGCCTGTTCATTTCATGGGGGGTGGCTTACTTACTGCAATCACAGGAGGCCCAAACATCTGCTTGGCTCGATCAGCTGATATCAGGGTCCCGGCCCGGTTATGCCCCCCAGGACTCCCTACAGAAAAAAGAAGGGGGAAATCACATTGACATCAACCACCCTGCCCCAGATAGCTGCATGGAAGGAATGCCTCCCCAGAGCCACAAAACTCAGCTCTTCTTTCTCCACTAGCAAGCCTAAAAGCAAGCAGAGATCCTAAATCTGCAGCAGGTCATCCGTTCTGATACACAGGTGACCCCCAAATTCAATCCACACTATCCTCAAGGAAACAGATTTAAACGTTGCATGACGAAAGGCTTTTAAATGAGCTTTCTGGAGAGCATCTTCTACTAAAGGATCTGATTCAACCAAGGCCAGAATCAGACAGTAACATTGCGCCTACCTTTCAAACAATGTTCAAGGGTTCTGTCTTAAAGGGAACAATCAATGGACATAAATAGCAGCCCAAAAGATTAAGAACATTATTTCTTCTTTGTGGACTCTGCGAATCATACAAATGAGTTGTGCTGCGCCTGAAAAAAGTTGCAAAGTTAACTTTGTCCAGTGATTCCAGAAGGTTCTGAGCTCAACTGCGCAGGCGCAGTACAACCCATTTGTATGTATTCGCAGATGACCATTCAAAGAAATACCATTACAGGTATGCAACCTGCCCTTGTCAATTGTAGGGCCATAATTGTTGTACCCAAATTGTGGAATGCCTTCCCCTTGGACTAGTGCAGAGTCAGGATATGGGCTTAGTTCATCTTAACCAAACACATACATGGCTTTCAACTATTGTGGCCATTTAGACTGTTTTGACCTGTGGCCATGTTTTAATATGTTTAAATTACCATTTTAAATTATTTATTGTTTTATCTGTACTGTGCCCTAAAACCCCATGATAAAGAGCAGGATATGAATATTTTAATTAAATAAATAAGAAAGGGATTTTACTTGGGGTTTCTAGCTCTGAAAGATCAATGCACACTTAATATAATTAACAATTAACAGCATTATTTTCAGACCAACTCTAGCCCACCTTGCAGGTTGAGGATGTGAGTCCCCGCATGTACTGCCATTCCCTGCTGGTATGCCGCCGCTGCCAGAGTTGTCATGTCACTGTAATAAGCAAGGGAAAAAGGTTCATGCCACAGAACTTCATCAATTCTCACGGGCCACGGACATTCAAAACCACTGGCCCTAAGAATGGCATCAGACTTTCTTTGTCTCAAAACCCCTAAAGTGTGTATCTGCCCCATACACAGACATGGCCATGTTAGTCTGTTTCAGCATAAAAAGAAATGAAGGAATCCTGTAGCACCACTGACACAATGAAATTTCTCCAGTCCAATTCTGATGAAATAGATGACAATCCAATAAACCTTATGCTAGAAATTTCTTTTTCTCAGTCTCAAAAGATTCCTTTATATCTTCCTACAGAATTATATGCAGCTTGATTCCACTTTAGCTACCACAGCTCCATTCTACTGAACCCTGGGATTTGTAGTTTGGCGAGGGGTTCAAGCTCTCTGATGCTAGAAAGCTCCAATCCAACCCCCTCCCCCATCTGTATCCTAGAGATCTCTAAAAGATCCTGATTTTAAATCCCACTCCAAAAAACAAACCACAACCAAATTCCAGAATTCTCAAGGTCACTGCAAGTTCTGGGATTCTGGGAGTTGTCACCCAAAAGAGAAATGCTTTCAACTTCTGTTCTCTATTGTTCCTCCGCAAATCTCATCTCATGGGACATCTAGGTTTTGACCCAAGAAGAAGGACTGGGGTGGGAAGAGTATAAGGGAAGAAATAAAGCACCCCAGTCCCCTCCCAGCACCCTTCACCTTACTGACCTTTGCTCTTTGCGTCGGCGTTTCTCTTCTTCATGAAGCACCTTCTTCAGCTGCAGGAAAAGCTGATGTTTTTCTTCTTGCAGATTTTGGAGTTTCTCTTGAAGCTTCAGGATCTGAGAGGAGGGAGGGAAGAGAGTGGGGTGGTCAAGGGTTTGTCTGGACATCTTGGTTAGGGAAACAGGGCCTTTCCAGTGGCTGCTCTCAGGCTCCCTCCTCACTGTCCTTTCATTGGTAAGAGGAAAGATGTTTTTACCCTGCAATGTTTTAGGACCACATTTCATGGGCTTTGAATGTGTCCTTTTTTTGGGGGGGGGGGTCTTTTAGAATAGACTGTTTGTTTTAAGTTTCAGCTCTCGCTCTGTGTGTATCTGCATCTTCAAGCCACATGTTGACTTATGGTGACCCCATGAATTTCATAGGGTTTTCTTAGGCAAGGAATCCTCAGAAGTGATTTCAACAGTTCCTTCCTCTGAAGATTTTAACTCCACTGATAGCTTCACTATATTTTCACCATACATTAGGTCTTGGTGTATGCTTTATTCTATCTGTTTTGCTACCCGTCCTTTCTTTTATTTCTTTCAATTAATGTAGGTTTTTGGGGCTATGTGGACATGTTCTAGAAGAGTTTATTCCTGATGTTTCGCCAGCATCTGTGGGTGGCATCTTCAGAGAAGGTGTAATGTAAGATGGCTTAATTCCTAGTTTGGGGGGGGGGAGACAGGTGGCCCTTCCACACTCCCCTTCTGTGCCGGCGGGGTTGTGTGCTTGTGAGGCAAGAGGCTTTGGTGAAGGTAGCAATGCTCCTGGCAGGGTCTCCCATGTCAGACAAGCGTTTGCCTGGGAACTAGATGTACACCTCAATCTTACATCCCCTCAGTGTAGCATATGTGTATCCATATGTGGACCTATGTGATGCTGAGCCATATACCACAACCCCTTGAAACTACCCTGCACATCCATCCCATGCTTCACAGTAAACAGGCAGGATTGGATAAGCCTCTTGCTATGTAAAATGATGACGGCAGCAACAAGAGCCCTGGAGGAACCTAGCAGATCTCAATGGCGATGGCGTTAATTTGCATCTGGCAAAGGGCATGTAACCAGAAGCTTCTCCAAGCCTTCCTGTTCCCTGGAAAGAATGGGACAGCTTTGATGGGGGTGGCGCTTTGAGTGCTGCGGAGGGAGGGAGGGAGGCAATACTAACTTCCAGTGCCAAGAAAAGGACATTCATTCATGTAAAGGAAACTTATAGACACAGATGCATAAAGTTATAGTAACAGCAACAATAACAATAAGACAGTGATGTGATATGATGTGCTGCAGGAAGAGTGCCCCCTCAAATATTAGAACCTGGTCCCAGCCGCGCACCTGCTCCTTGGTCTCCTCCAGGGACATGCGTTCCTCCATCTCTTTCTTCCTCCTCCTCTCCTGCTCTTCCTTCATCTTCTGTTCCATCATCTTGTCTACCTCTTCTTCCTCTACAGAACAGGAAGAGACGGCCACGAAGAAATCATTTCCCTGAACAATGCCTTCACAACAACCCTGCCAGGTAGGCCAGGGGCTCAGAAAGCAAGATTCCGCCTCCCTCAGGGATAGAGATTTCCAAACCTCCACAAGTTCCCCATCTCTTCCCCCTCATTTCTCTCCTGACAACCCTGTGAGGGAGGCCAGGGGCTCAGGGAGCAAGACACCCCCTCAGGGTCCTTTCTCTGCCTCCTCCATCCCTTACTCTCAGGGAGGCCTTTAGATGCATGGTCCCAAAACTGTGCCCTTTAAGAGATTTTGGATTTCAGCTTCCAGAAGCCTCATGTTGGGCAATGGTCTGGGATTCTGGGTGACGAAGTCCAAAACCCCTTAAAGAGGGCATACTAAACAATGGCAATACTTGCCCAAAGGGAAACCATCGGGGAACCCTTGCCCTGGATAGGGAATAAGAGAAGAATAGCTGTCCACAGGGAGACATAGGAGAAGGCTTGTGGTTTGTCTAAAGGGGTTCATGAGAGAATCCTTGCCCCTCTCCAGTGTCTCCCTGTCTCTCCATAGGAAAGCATTCTGCAATGATTCTCTATGGGCAAGCGCTCCCGATCCAGGGCCAGTAATCCCTCCTCATGTGTCCCTATGGGCAGCTATTCTGGAGTGCTGCCCTTGGGGCCAGGGCCGCCGTCTGTCCCAGGATCTCCCCTGAAGAGCCCGCCCGCTTTGGATAATCCTTCTTGCCCATAGAGCGACCCAGGAAGCCTATCCTCCTGGGCTTCCCCTATGGGCCAGGATCCTCCTGGGGTGTTCTAGGGGCCAGCGCCGCCCTCCGTCCCGGGGCGCCCTCCCTCCCTCCCCCCGAGAGCCGCCGGCGAGGGAGGCCGGGCCCGAGGGCGCCTTCCCCGCTCACCCTGCCGCTTGCGCTCCCTCTCGACCATGACGTGGCGGTGCAAGGCCCGCGCCATGGCCGAGCTCAGCTTCGGACGCTCCAGCAGCGCCGGCATCGCGAGGAAGGAACCACGGACGGCGCCCGACAAGAGCCTCTCCACAGAGAGAAAGACGGCGCCCGCTCCCCAGCCACGCGACACGCCCCCCACGCACTTCCGCTTCCGGGTCAAGCAGCAGCAGCGCCGCCGCCACACTGGCCCCGCTAGCCCCGCCCACATCCTTCCAGTCGTAGGCTTTCCTGTGGAGCCTTGCTCTGGAACAGGCTTCTCGACCTTTGGGCCTCTTCCGGATGTTTGGACTTCATTTCCCAGAAGTCCCACTCGGTTTGCTCTTGGCTCAGGGATTCTGGGAGTTGAAGTCTCAGAACATCTGGAGGCCCGAAGGTGGAGAACCGGCGTTCTAGGAGAAGCTTGGCCAGCAGCTGAATCAGAGACATGGAAGAGACCCCAAGGAGGGCCCTGATCCAGCCCAGGCCCTCCTTCTGCCATGCAGGAACTCCCCCTCAAAGCATCCCCAATTCCCCTTGGGCAGATGGCCATCCAGCCTCCAAGGAGGGAGGGAGGGAGGCTCCGCTTTACTCCCAGGAAGGAGTCTGTTCCACGGTCGAACAGCCCTTACTCCCAGGAAGTTCCTCCGAATGTTGAGCTGGGATCTCTTTTGCTGTCGCTTCCATCTGTTGTTCCGGGTCCTGTTCTCTGGAGCAGCAGAAAACAAGCTTCCTCCCCCCTCAATATGACATTCTTTCAAGTATTATTTAAACAGGGCTCTCATATCCCCTCTTAGCCTTCTCTTCTCCAGGCTAAACATCCCCAGCAGTTCCCTGAGTCGTTCTTCATAGGGCTTCATGGTTTCCAGACCCTTCACCGTTTTAGTCTCCCTCCTTTGGACACAGGGCTCCAGTTTCTCAATGTCCTTTTTGAATTGTTTTGCCCAGAACTGGACCCAGGATGATCCCAGGTGGGGCCTGACCAGAGCAGGATAGAGGGGCACTATGACTTCCCTTGACCTAGAGACAATACCTCCATTGATGCAGCCTAAAATCGCATTGGCCTTTTTAGCTGCTGCATCACACTGTTGACTCATGTTCAACTTGTGGTCTCCTTGGACTCCCAGATCCCTTTCACATGTAGCCTCACCTGCTGGCAAAAGTCCTCCAGAGGAGGGGACTCCATTGCCCTCCAAGGCAGCATATTCCACTGTGAAACAGCTCTTATTGTCAGGAGGTCCTTCCTAATATTGAGATGGAATCTCTTTTCTTCTAACTTGAATCCATTGGTTCTCATTCTAGTCAGCAGAAAACAAGTTCCCTCCCTCTCTACAGGATCTCTCTCTTCAGATATTTAAAGATGGCTCTGTCAAGTCATCACTGTCTTCTCTGCTCCAGGCCAAACATATGAAACTCCCCGAGTTGTTCTTCCCAGGGCTTCATTTCCAGGCCTTTGACCATCTTGCTTGTCCTCCTTTGGACATGGTCCAGTTTGTCGGGATTGGTCTTGAACTGTGGAGTCTGGACACAGAACTTCATGTTATGTCTGAACAAAGCAGACTAGAGTGACACTACTACTTTGATCTGGACACTGTTCCTACTGATAAGGCCTAGAACTGCATTGGTTTTTTTAGCTGCTGCATCACACTGTTGACTCATGTTCGAAGATCCTTAGATCCTTTTCAGGTTAATGCTTCCAAGACAGGTGTCACTCATACATCATTTATGCTTTTAATTTTTCCTACCTAAATTCAATATCCTATATTTCTTCCCATTGAAATTCATTTTGCTAGGTCCAGTCCAGCTTTCCAATCTGTTACAGCCAGTCTGAATGGTGTATCCTGTGTTAGTTGTTGTTCAAGATGCTGTGCCATTCTGTTTTCATGCTTTACTGTAAACCACTCAGCAAAACCTTGGTCAACTCTGCCAAGTATCACACGTTTGTGGCTTGCAAAAGATCTGCAAGGATCTCTATCTAACATTAGGAAAAAGGGGGAAAGGCATAAACACACAAAGACATAAAACCAGTTGAATTATGGTTTATAAACCCTTGCAAGGTGGGGGGGGGGACGACGCGCTGTACAACCTTTTAATGTTTGTCCAAAACAAAAACAAAAAAACCTCTTCAACTTGAGACAGATGTACAAAAATTAATGCATGTCATTTTCCAATACATAAAGTGAAAAAAGCAGCATAAATACCATTTAAAATATAATATAAATCAAAGGCGAAGAAGGGTGGCATTATACCCTTTCCCCCCCTTTAACAATTCACATTTTTGTTTGTTTGACAACCAACACAGGTATAAATAAATAAGGGAAGGGAGGGGAGAACAATAAATCATATACCAAGAAAGGGGACAGGTGGAGGCATCTGTCCAAACGTAAGGGGAAAAGAAAGAAAACGAACTGAAAATATTGAATGGCTGAGGTGTGCTTGTCTTATTCTTGGAGGGGAAGGGACCTGGGATTGGGGTGATTATCTAGTGTCTGGATGTTAGGTGGGCACAGCTACACAGTGGCACCTATTTTGAGTCCATTTGCAGTTGATGTGAATTCATCTGCCCGCTTCAAACCTTCCAAATGGGTTAAACCGGCTGCGTTAATTAAAACACAAGCAAGCGCACCGTATCCCCTTTCCCCTTCCTTCCCTCCCCACCTTGATTGTCCAAGGCTTTCTCGGCAGAGGGAACCGGGTTGGGGTCTGGAGAGATTGAGGGAACTTCCATTGAGAACAACGCCAACACAAACAGGCTAAAAACACCCACGTGGACTAAGAAGCCAAGATCCCCACCCCACCATCCCCAATAATAACTCAGAATCTTCCATCTCCAGGAAGAAGTGGTGGGATCAGCCGCTCTGTAGACCTCGCCTGCCCAGGCCAACAAAACACATATCCTTCTAAAAGGTCTAATCCTGCTGAGGATGCAGTTCTACCTACTTCTCTTTCCCACCCAGAGAAATTCCTCCAGTCAATACATAAGGACAACTTACAGGTTGGAAAGGCCTTTAAAGAGATGGAGAGCGGGGGGACAGGTGAGGAAAGACAGGTTTGTCAGTACTGAAGCCCCTGGGACCATCTGAAAAGCCACCCTCCCTGTCCCGCATCACATCAAAAAATTTCAATGAAGTCCTTTTGTGGCAACTAAACAACCCACCATTCTCCTGCTGCCCCATCCCTGTCCCACCCGCTCCCTGCCCCCCAAAAAACAACCCTTCATGCTTTTAAATAAAAGGCTCAACTCAATACTCCACAACTGCTCCCCCCTCCACCCCCAAGCTTTGTCTTGTCTCTGTGCAAAAGGGGGGAGAGGAGGAAACAGCAGCCCTGGGGTGGGGTGGGGGCACCATCTCCCGCCCCAGCAAGGCCTCTCCCCAATCTCTTGTGCCCATCGTGTGAAGCCTGTCGGATTTGCAGACTCCACCCAGTCTGTGCGTAAGAGGGTAGGTCATTGGGCCAAGGGGGGATCAGTTTTTGGCAAGACCTGTCCCCCTCTCCCTGCCTCCATTGTCGTGGCACGGTCAGTCGGTGGTAGCGATCCCGTTCTCCCGATGACGAGGAAGAGGAGGAGGTTTCACTCCACCCGGACAAGGAGGCCATACAAGACTGTGGCACCTTTCTCCTTGGTGACCCATTCGATCTCAGCACTACTGAACCGCGGGTCCAAGGGCTCAGCTGCGGTCAGCGACTGGGCACACACCTTGTAAGACCCCGGGCGGACGCACACCTGGAAGGCCACCTGGGCAGAGTGTTGCCGGTGAGACTTTGGGTCTTTGAATCTGGAAGGAGGAAAAAAGAAGTTGGAAGGAAGACAAAAAAGAACGGCAAGTAACCTTGCTGAAAGTCTTTTGACTCCTTTCCTAACCCCACTGGCTTTCCTTCTCACCTACATCTGGAGTCCTGTCAAGCCCTCAGGATTAGGATTATAGAATCATAGAGTTGGAAGAGACCCCAAGGGCCATCCAGTCCAACTCCTTTCTGCCATGCAGGAAATCCAAATCAAAGCATCCCCAACAGATGGCCATCCAGCCTCTGTTTAAAGACCTCCAAGGAGGGAGATTCCACTACACTCCTAAGGAATGTGTTCCACTGTCGGACAGCCCTTACTGTCAGGAAGTTCTTCCTAATGTTGAGGTGGAATCTCTTTTGCTGTAGCTTGCATCCATTGTTCTGGGTCCTAGTCTGGGAGTGAACAGTGGAAATACCTCCTTTAATGGTTGTGCAGAAGAGGGAATTCCAGCTGGTGTTGCTGCCACATAACCAGATAACAAGATACACTGCTGACATCCCCTCTTTGGAATAGCCATGAAAGGCATAGGAACCTTCTCCAGTTTTCCATTAGGCAACCCTACATGGGACACGTACTGCACTTTGGTGGCAAAAGGCTCCAGCCCAGCGTAGCGCAGAGTGGGCGACAGCAGGACACGCTGGAGTTCCTCACGGCCCTGCGAGCTGTTCTCCTCAGAGTCGTGGTATCCCCCACTGCCGCCACTGCCACCGCTGCCTCCTCCACTGCCTCCCTGTGGGTCTGCCTTTACTGGGCGGCAGCTCAAGATAGAGGTACTTCCTGTGGGGTGAGGGGAAAAAAAGAGAAAGGACACTGGGTATCAGGCAAAGGCTTCCATCCAAAATGAAATGCTGTGAGGGTACCACTACTGTTCATCTCTCACCTTGAAGCCCTTGATGGACATAACGTAAGAGCAGCCATTTTGGATCAAGCCAAAGACCTATTTAGTTCACACAGTGGCAAATCAGATGCCTGAACAGAAAGCTCCCCAGAATGGTGTATGACAACACATTCCCATTCTCTGACCTGAGTTTCCTGGGACTAGAAAAGCTGGGCATTCTGTCCAAGAGAGATCTTGTAAAGGGCAGCAAGGGAGGCACTTTGGAGGGCAGAGCGATGCCAACCCCAGCTTCCTTACCTGGCACCAACTCTCCTTGATCCAACATGCGCCGTACAGCCCCCACACTCGTTCCGTGATAGGCCATGTGCCACTTCTTACAGGTACTGGCTACCTCCAGCCGGGGATTGACCCTACAAAGAGCAGAGGTAGATGGATGGAAAGAAAAGACAAGATATTAGAAATGCTACTTGGTTTCATTGGTAGAACTCTCTAGGGATCTAAATCAGAGCTTGGTCAAGGTGACCTTTTCTTCTTCTTCTTCTTTTGGGATGACAACCCAGTATATCCCAGCCAGCAGGCCACCATCTCTGGTCACAGGAGGACCTGCCTGTCTATGGTCATGTTGCTCTATGGTCATGTTTCCTCAAATGTTTCAGTCCCACCAATACCTGAGGTTGAAGCGGCACCACCCAAATGGCAAAGCGTAATCTCGGGGTGGCTCTCCACGCTTGTAATAGGCCTCATCTCCTCGGAGCTTGTGACAGGATTCACAGTAGCAGAGGCTGAACTTGGGATCTTCCGCAAAGTAATCATCTGGGAAGGCAGAAAAAGAAGCAGACACAGTATAGTATCTGATTACTGAAATTTCTGGTTGTGATTCCCTTTTTTCAGTTCTTTTTATGGAGACTAGTGCTTTTTGTCTGCTTGCTTGCCAGCCATTAAGGCTCCATCTGCACTTCAGAAACAATACAGTTTGACACTGCTTTAGATGTTGCGGCTCAATGCTATAGAATACTGAAATTTGTAGTTTTGTGAGATACTGAGCCTTCTCTAGAGAGTTCTTGTACTATATATGTCAGGATTCTATAGCACTGAACCATGCCAGTTAAAGCAGTGTCAAACTGCATTATTTCTGCAGTGTAGATGTAGCCTGAGGAGTAGAGGAGAAAAGAAAACCTTTCTCATTTTACTCATGTTAGAAGTTTCATTAACTGTTTTTAATAAAATGGTAAAACAAAAGAGGTTTAGGACCTAGTAGCTCCATTTTTAACTAAAGATAAAAAATAGATAAAAAAGAAATGCAGTATGTAATTACTGGCTGAAAAACTTTATTTTCATACGCCAAACGTGGTAATTTGCATCAAGCAAAACTATTTATAATGCATTCTCTGTTCCCAGGCTAACAAAGTGTCTTTAATTCTGGAAAGGGAGCTCATAGTACATTTTACCATTTCCCCCCAACATTGTGCTTTCTGCACAATTGTGCTTCTACAAAACAGGACAAAAGAAATTGGTCCCCCCTCCCCCAGCTTCAAAACTTCCTGTCATTTAACATCTCTAGTGGGAGTAAAGCTTTCCAGGGGAATAAAAAAATGACTCATTGCATTGGCTTCAGAGCAAGACCACTTGCATTCTACAGTATCCACCTCAAAGGGATTTGAACTTTGCTGTTTTGAATCACATCCTGGGAGAAAAGTGGGTATAAATCAAAGGAATGAATAAACAAATAAAACTGAGGAGACATAAGGATCAGAGAGACCGCAAGGACAACCAGGCTTTGGAGATCCCTGGGAGGTCTATGGTTCCCAAACTTTCATCCTCTAGATATTTTGGATTTCAGCTCCCAGAATTCCTGACTGCTGGGGCTTCTGGGAGCTAAAGTCCAAAACACCAAAGCTTGGGAACTGCTAATCTAGCTCCTCTCTGTGTAACAGCACCCAGAAAAATGGTGATTACATCCTCCACACTGGAATATTTCATGAGGCCATGTTTTAAATTTTATTTAGTAAATGATCCCTAATTTTCTAGTGGTTGTTTGGTGCTCTCATTTTTATTGCTTTGCCGCTTTCCACCCTTCCAAAAGTTTGCATAAACACATTGTGTATGAGTAGGTTTTATCTTCTCCCTATAACCAGCCAACATGTGACACTAGAGAAATGTGACCGATTCATGTGGTGTAGCTGTCCTTTGTTCCAAACATTAGGCCTACCTGGGAGTAGGAGGAGGTCTTTGAAGCGAGCACAGAGCGCATGATATTCACAGGTCTTTGTGGTGTTCAGGTCCACAGGGGGAGTCCAACACACACTCTCCTTGATACCTGGAGTAGAAGAGAAGCAGGAATTTGGGGTGGGAATAGAACAAGAGATGGGGTTAGACTAAAATTCCCAGAATCCCTTGGTCAGAATTGATATAGATGCACTTGTTTGTTTATTGATTTACATCTCATCCTCTATCCAGAGATCTCAGGGCAGTGTACAATAAAACCAATCTGACAAATGTTGTTGTAGTGTGCCTTCAAATCATTTCTGTTATCTGATGGTTCACGCCATCATATTTCCAATTTTTATGTATGTGTGAAAGCAGGGCAGTGAAGAAAGCAGATAGGAAGTAAACCGATTCATCTGAAATGTGGTGCTGGAGGAGAATTCTATGGATCCTGTAGATTGCTCAAAAAACCCCAAAACCAAACCAATAAATGGGTCCTTAGAGCAACTCAGGCCTGAAGGCAAGATGACTGAGACTGTTGAACTTTGGACATATATGTAATGAGAAGACATGACTCCCTAGAAAATCCAATAATGCTTGGTAGAAAAAAAAGAAGGCCGCATTCTTCGACTTAGTCAAGGAAGCCACTGCCCTGAATCTGCAAGACGTAAATGGGACTGTTGATAACAGTCACTTGAAGGTCTCTCATTCATAGGATTGCCATAAGCCAAGGTCAATTTGATGTCCGTTAACAAAAACAAAGAAGCTAGTAGAGAGAGCAGGAATCTTCTTCCTCTGTCAGTATTGGTATGTGGGGAAGGAAGAAGGTAAAATTATACATCCTCCCAAAACTATGAATGTCACCATAGCTTCTCAAAGAGAGGTGGGCCAAGTGTGGCTGGTAGCCCTGGGACCCACCAGTCCTCCAAAATCTCTTAATCCCCACCATTAAAAAAATATTAGTGTGATTTTGGGGAAATCCTCCCCCCCCCTAAAAAAAAATCATGCAATGAAACTGAGGAGACTTTCAGAAACTGTATTGGGCCTGAAATCAACATTTCAAGACTCAGGAGAGAGAAAGGGAGGTACGGAATTAAACATGGATGGATAGGAGGGTCGACTCACCATCCACCATGTCAGCCTTTTCCATGTCCCCCTGTCCATGGGGATCTGTCCCCTCAGCCCTTACCGCAGGGGTGTCATTTGTTACGATAGTAACCTAGTAAAGAAGGGTTAAAGAAACAAAGATATCAAAGAGGAACCTTAAGAAAAAGAAAAGAAACCCTGGGGTTTAGCTGGAAACAGAAAAAGAAATAGTTTTTGTGGGTTTTTTGGGCTATGCATATATCCCACTCACTTCTACGCCAGCATTCTCTGAAGATGCCAGCCACAGATGTCGGTGAAACGTCAGGAACAAACACTTCTGGAACATGGCCACATAGTCTGAAAAACCCACAAAAAACTATGGATGCCGGCCATGAAAGCCTTCGACTTCATATTAGAAAAAAAAAAATCCTATTCATGCAAACCACCAACCAGAGCCTGGTCCAAAAGGGCCGACATTGAATAGCAAAAGAACTCTGGACCCAGAAATTGTTTTGAAAATCAGAACCAATGTGAGCTCAGAGTCCTTACACAAATCATCCATTCCTTGCTACCCTTTATTTCACCAACATAACTGAAGGGAGTCAGTTTGTTGTTACTTTTGGTTAAACTGTTAGGAAACAGAAGTTGTTGGGGGTTGATCCAACTCTTCTTCCTTCCCACCCCCCGCCGAAAGGGATTTGAAGACAAACTCTCCAGCGAGGACCTTTGTGGAACCTTCTGGAGCAAATGTTCAGCTGTGGAATTAGCAGCTGAGCAACCTTGCCATAATGTCTTCCTTTGAGATCAATGGAGAAAAGATGAAAGCATGCATCCGCCACTTGCTGTATCCAATCATCCCTGATGGTCTTCCTGTGCTTTTTCCCCCATTCCTAGGTCCTTACCTGTTCACATTGGCCGTAGAGGTCAATGAGGACATAGCAGGGGCTGGGGATGTCTTGCGCGGCCACTCCCTGGTCCATACCGTTGACGTAGAGGTGGAGGCAGTTGCTGGAATCCACAAGGAGACCCAACACTGTCCCCTCAGGACAAGTGTCCAGGTTGGGGCCGTAGCTCTCACAGATCTGCAGCCAGGAAAGAAGACAGATACTATGGAAATTTGAGATTTAGTTTTGTGAGGTATTTTGCCCTCACTGTCAGGGATTCCTGGTGCCACAACAAACTGCAAATCCCAGAACTCCATAGCATCGAGCCATCCAAGTCAAAGTGATGTCAAACTGTTTCATTTCTGCAGTGTGGTAGCAGCCTTGATGTTTCGATGGAATCTCTTTTCTTGTAATTTGAATCTCCAGTCTCTGGAGCAGAAGAAAACAAGCGTGCTCCATCTTCGACATCACATCTCTTTAGATATTTAAAGACGGCCCTATCAAGCCACCGCAGTCTTCTCCATTGAAACATACCCAGCTCCCTAAGTTATTTGTCATAGGGCTTCATTTTCTGTTCTTTTTCTCACCTTCTTTCTGTCCTTCTGCTCCCCAGCAGCTCTTACCTTGAGTGAGTTGTGGAAGACCGAGTCTCGCTGCAGCAGCCACGTGGAGCGTTTGAGGGAGCAGGCTGTGGCCGGGAAATTGAGCCGCTCAGGATTGCTGCCAATGACCCCCAGGGAGAGCGAGGAGGTCCACTGCTGATTCAGAGAATCTATCTGGAACTGGAAGAGAAGATACCAGATGTGAGCAAAGAGGTTTTGGCCATACAAGAGGGGTGCAAAACCCACTGTAATCTCTCCCACAGTACAGACTTTCTTAACTTTCAATGGCTGAGAACATTCCTTTTGGGCAGGTCCTCTATCCATCTTCAAGTCATGCCTATATTTATAGGTGACATGCTAATCGCTTTTGAGGAAGAAAAATGTTGAGCCTTATGACTAATCATACTTCCTTTCTAGAAAGGAACTAGTCATCTGCAGCAACTCACATTAAATCACCTCTTTTCTAGGAGCTGATATCCAGGGCCATGAATGGTCTGGGAACATTTACACCAAAGAACATGTTTATTTTAATTTTTTAAGGGGAAGTGGGGAAAGAATTCTTCTTCTTCGCATCCACTGGTCACAACCCAAAGGTCCTTTTTCATGCTACAGGCTTCCTTCTAGGGAACTACTGTCACTGTGTGTCTTCGGCAGAACTTCAATATATGGCAGCCCTCTCCTAGGCTTTTCTTGACAAGTGGTACATCTACACTGTAGAAATAACGTGACACCACATTTAAGTGCTATAACTCCATTCTATGGAATCCTGGGGTTTGTAGTTTTACAACCTCCTTAGTATTCCCTGACAAAGAGTGCTGGTACCTCACAAAACTACAACACTCAGGATTCTGTAGGATGGAGCCATGGCAGTTAAAGTGGTGTCAAATTGCTTATTTCTGCCCAAGATTTCTTCAGAGGTAATTTGCCACAGCCATTCTCTGAGGTGGAGAGAATGTGACTTGCTCAAGGGCACCCGGTGGGTTTTGATGGTAGAGCAGGGGTTCGAATCCTGGTCTCCCAGTGTCCTGATCCAACATTTGGACCACTTCACCACATTGGCCCTTCTGTAGCTAGGGAACTAGTTAAATAAAATGGCTGGCTGCCTGCCCAAATAGGAAGCAGCAAGCCTTCACATGGTCTTCCTGGCCCCCGGCTAACCTGAAAGAGCTGCTGCTGAGGGAGAGGCTGGGCCACCACCACAATGCCCTGGTTGTAGCTTGAGACGCGGGTGGCTGTCAGGTTGCCATTGGAGAGGAGGATGTTCTTCCCATGGTTTTCAAGAAACTCCATGGCGGAGGTCACTGCGGGCGTTTCGTTTTCACCCTGAAGGAGAGGAGGAAATGTATGTTGACTTTGAGTGTGAGTCAAGGGGCAGGAAGAGAGAGAAAGGGAGACACAGGGGACAGCCCACCAGAAACTGAGAACTGACTACTTTCAAGCACTCACCGGGGTGGGCTCTTCCTCTTCCTCTTCCTCGCTGTAGGGCTCTGAGGTAACCGAGGGGGGCTTAGTGCCATCTGTCTCTTCCAACACAGTGGAACTGACGATGGAAACGGACGTGACCCGACCGTAGAGGTCCAAAACCACATAGACATTCTGTGGAGACGCAGAGAGAGAGAGAAATTACAGTGAGTCTTCCACATTTGCTGGGGTTAGGAGTGCAGGACTCCCGTGGAGGGAAAACACAAATAAAAACTACTTTTTTTAACCTGAGAGAACTGAACTCTAATGAATCTCTAGGTCCTTCAGTACAACTCTATGGGCAACATCAGGTGGAAGGTGACCACAGAATTGCGCTAGAGGACCTAAATTGCCCAGAGAAGTGTTTTCTCTAGGAATCTGAAGGTCCTCCAGGGTGGCTCTATGGTCAACTTCCAGCAGAGCTGTGCTGGAGGACCTAGAGATTCCTAGAAAGAACATATTAATGAAACCTGTGAATAATCAAATCTGCAGAAGTCAAATCTGCAAATGTGGAGGGCTGACTATACATGCTGGAGGATAAAGGAGCTGTGGAAGGAACCCCCCTTTCTTGGAATAGCTGTTCTTATCCTTTGACAGTGCTTGGAAAAGTTCCTTTTTTGCAGGACACCTCACCTTGGCCACGCCTGTGGCCGCTGGCCCCATGTCTTCTCCATCAATCAAGATGTGCATGGTGTCATCAGTGCAACGTTTCACACCCACGCGACTCCCAACCTGGAAGGACACAGCAGAACTGGGTTTTAGTCAAAGTTTATTTATTAATAAAAGATATTTCTGCTCCACCCAACATCTGAAGAACTTAGGACATCACACAAGGAGAATTAATACCAACAGTTTAAAACAATGAAAATAATGTAACTATTTAGCCTTTTCTACAATTTTAATCTAGTGATTTGTTGAATATGCTTGCAACCTATCTATATAATTTTAATTTCATCTGAAACTGAATAAATTCTTTATATTGTAGCCCACCCTAATACCTCATGATAAGAAAGAAGGCAGGACAAAAATATTTCGATAAAATGAGGAAATAAATAAGATTTCCAGGTAATTCTCAGCTTTACTCCACTGACCTGTTGAAGGGATCTTGGCATCTTGAAAACTCTTACACAGCTAAACTGGGGAGGTGGGGTCAACCTACTAACAGGCCTTTGGCTCCACCACACTCACCCCGAGGCGTTCCAGTGAGCAGCCGTAATTCTGCTTCTGAAGGATCCCGTTCCGCCGCACCTCAGAGCCCGTCACCAGCCAAGTCACCTTGGAACGCAGCTCTAGGACAGAAGCCGGCAGACCCGTGACTGTATAAGGGGCATCCAAGGGTAGCAGGGTGGTCAGGCCCACATGGACAGATCCCGACCATTTCTCGTCCAGTTCATCAATTTTCACCTAGAGGGAAGGGAAGAAGCAGGGCTTGAGAAGCTGAAAGGAAGCCAGGTGAGGGCGAATCCAAGGGTATGTGCATACAGTCAGACTTCCACATTCACAAGGAGTAGGGGACAGGATTCTCATGAAAATGCAAAGAACCTGACTATCTTTACCTTCCCCACCACCACCAAACATGCATGCTACAGAAGACAGTTCTCCGCTACTGCTGTAAAAATCTCCATCAGTGTAGTCATCTTTCTCAAGGAGTAGGAAGAGAAGGACAATATCACTGAAGGAGATTTTTGTAGCAGCCGGAACAGGACCAGGACCAGGACAGTAGTAGCTCATCCTACCCATCCTCATCCTCCTCTGTTTCCTTTTCCACCAACAGTCCTAACCCATTAGTCCCTTTGACACCATGTGTCACTCTAAGGTTGCCTCTTCGGGACCTCTGTCACTTCTACTGTTATCCATGAGCATAAGTGTGCCTGCAGGTCACCTGTGGATGTATGGCAACCTCATGAATTTTGGAGGGATTTCTTAGGCAAGGAATCTCAGATATGGTTTTGCCAGTTCCTTCCTCTGAAACAGAGCCTAGAGCGCCTGGGTTTTGTTGACAGTCTCCCATCCATGTAGCAACTAGGACTGACCCTAGGATGCCTTGAGGGCATTTAGGCCCCATTCTTACCACATATAAATTTTATTCACCTTGGATTATGTCTTCCTAACTCATTTTCTTTAAAGCTAAACACCCTCAACACCTTCTCCTCACAAGTGAGTTGCTCTTACTCTTTCCTTATTTCTCTTCCCTTCTCCAGCACCTTTTCCAGCTCTACAATAGCCTCTTCACTCAAACAACTACACCATGCTGGCTCCTTCTACACCTCTCCTTACCTCAAAGATTTCATCCGTCTTCAACTCCTTCATACTGAAGACAATGCCGTGACAGTAACTGGCCACCCGCATTGCCCTGCAGCCGTCGTCCTGGAAAGCCACATTCTTGCCACAGCTGCTGTGGAAGCGGTGAGCGACCCCAGGCACTGGAAGGGACAGAAAAAGGAAAAAACAAACACACCATGGATCCATTAGTCTACTGGACACTTTTAAGATTGGGAGACGCAAAAGGCAGCCCTTGGACAAGTTAGCAGAATGCTGGCAATGTGACGACGTTAACACTTCCTTATAACCTCTAAAGTGGACATCTCCTTTTAGATGAATATTTATTAAACTTTTAGCTGTACTTTGTTATAAATCTATGCTGTAAGCCTCCCTGAGAGCCTAAATATCCTAAAATACCAGTTCCTGTCTGATCTTGGAAGCTAAGCAGGGTCAGCCTTGGAGGGGAGATTGCCAAGAAATCCCAAGTATTGTAGGCTATATTTCAGAGGAAGGAACTGGCAAATCACCTCTGAATATTCCTTGCCTAAGAAAACTCTAGGAAATTCACGGAGTCACCATACAATGGCAGACATACATATGCATCCTCCACAAGCCTCCTTTGGCCCCATGTTAGCAGAAAGGCAGAAAATGAAATAGAATAATAAAATGAAAGGTTGCAAGCCTTTATCTGCAGTGCCTGATTTCTTAGACATCTGCTATCACTATCTATATTGGTTTACTGCACCAAGAGGGTTTTTGGCCTGAAAGTATGAAAATGTCTACAAATACCACAGATTTTCCTAATGCAAAATTAGTCTAGTTTTTAAAAGTTTAAATCTGAAGTAACTATCTCCTTTCAAGCTAGATAACCAGTTAGACTGAGGCCTATACATTATATACTCTCCCCCTTTCCCTTCCCCCTTGCCTTTTTAAATTTTTTTATATTTGCATTTTTTTAAAAACTGAGTAAAAAATAAGATAAAAGTTGAAAAAGGGGGGCAATGCAAGGACTTTTTGGCCTCTCACCTGGCGAGTGAATAGGGAATGACTTCTCTGTGATGTTGCTGGTAGACAGGCTGTTGTCCATGGGTCCAGTGGCACTGGTGATGGACACCTGGACGCACTGGCCATATAGATCAACCACAGCATACACATCTGTGCCAGAGCAATGAAGAGGAAAAAAGAGGGTAAGAGAAGAATGGGGTTGGTACAAAATGCAAGATTCCAATAGTTCAGCCTTTTCAGTCCATGTACAAACATCTTACTTCATCATCATGGTACACTTATTTGGCAATCAGTTTCAACAGGAAGCACTCTAAAGGGCTAAAAGGAGGCCAACATTACATTGGCCCCAGAGTTTGCAAAAGGACTTTTTTTCAACAATTTTTTCACAATTATTTTTTAATAACTGAACTTCAGGGCCCTTGGGGCTCTCTTCGTGCTTTATCATCTAAATCAGTGGCTCCCAAACTTTGGTCCTCCAGATGTTTTTGGACTTCAGGTCCCAGAATTCCTGACTGCTGGCAAAGCTTGCTGGGGCTTCTGGGTGTTGAAATCCAAGATTCCTGGAGGACCAAAGATTGGGAACTGCTGGTTGACATGCTATGGTCTTTACCTTTCCCTGGGGGCAACCCTGAGCAGGCCACCCCCTGGTCAACGCCATTGATGAAGTAGTGCAAGTCACCCTTGGCTGTACGCATCATGCCAATGCGTGATCCCGTGGTCAGTGAGTCCAAGTCACAGCCATAGTTGTTGCGCATGGTGTTCCCGTCTTGCATGATAGCTGTGCCACTGGAAAAGAGGGAGGAAAAACGGTTCTCCATGCCCCCTCCTCAACTGTGAGCATTAATAAATTGATGGCCAACCACAAGATACACCAAGAGCTTTCTTCAAACTAATGTGTGGCCCTGCATGTGCAAAACAGCTTCAACAGTGCGCGCACACACACACACACACACACACACACCCACCCAATCACAGCAAACGGGCAACTAGTCCAGGATTCTGGTTCCGACCCAACTTGCCCCTAGGATTAAGCCCATAAAGTGGAATAATTTCCCCAACTTTCTTCTGCTGATTCCCAAATCCTTGTGAAAGAAGGTAGCTTTCACTGAGTCAGAAGCTGTCGTGTTTCTTGAACCCAATACAGCCAACTCTGACCTGCACCAGTGGCAACTCTCCATGGTTTCAGGTAGTGTAGAACAGGGGAAGCTGTTCTTACACAATGACATCAGACCCTTGGTCAACCTGGCATAGCATCAGAACAGTACATTCAGACCCTATATTACATGAAGGATGTACAGTGGTGCCTCGGGTTACGAAATTAATTCGTTCCGTGGCACCGTTCGTAACCCGAAAAGCCTTCGTAAGCCGAATTGCCAAATGGCGCTAATGGGGAAAAGCCGCGATTCCGTGTGAAAAAGCTGAAAAAAGCACCAAAAGTTTTTTCGTAACCCGAAAAAACATTCGTAACCCGAAACAATAATTCCCTATGGGATTTTTTCGTATCCCGAAAATTTCGTAACCTGGGTATTTCGTATCCCGAGGTACCACTGTATTTTTGGTTCCTACATGTAATATAAAATTCACGTATAATCTGGAACGCTATTTTTTATTTACATGAAATGAGTGATAGGGTGGTCTCTGTAGGCATTTTAAGGCCCTAAGGCATGATTCTATGGTATGCTTCTGCCTGAAGTTAACCATAGAGTCATACTGGAGGTTCTAGAAATGCCTAGAAAAGTGTTTTCTCCAGGAATTTTGAAGTCTCCAGTGTGATTCTACGGTCAACCTCTGGAAGAAGCATACTATAGAAATGTACTGAAGGACCTACAAAATGCCTAGAAAGAACATATTTTTTGGTTGCATATAACTGAATCCTATTACAGCAAGCTTGCGTTGTATGGGGTCCACCTGTACTCCCTCTCTGATCCTCTTCACACGTTTTTCATACTAGTAGGGCTATTGCCAGATTAAACTATCTTTATTAGTTGTACACCAGAGGAAATTTCAGCAGGGATTGCTCATCATGCAACAAACAATTCCCTCCTCTTTGCAACCACTAATGGCACAGGCATCCTTTCTGGTTTCCACCCTGGCAACCCTCTCTCTTACCAATTACAGCCTCCCCCCAGTCATTTACCTCAGCATCCACGTGTCGTAATCAATATCCGTCATCGTGTTGGGGAACTCAAGGTCCTCTGGACGGATAGCAGTTACACCTGAGAGAGAGGAGGAGGAGAGGAAGAAAAAGAAATAGCCATGGAGGAAAAGCCCTTCTGGAGAAATGAGACTGCCACCCATTTTGGCTTCACCTCCTCCATCCCTCACCTGCTTCAATGGAGCCAGACCAGCGGTCCACCATCTTCTGAATGACTATTTCAAAGAGCTCCCCATCTCGGAGAGGCCTATAATGAAATAATGGGAGAAAGGTTAAGAAACATGCCCATGTTGGGTTTGGTCCAAGGGTGTCCACTGGGATGTGGCCAGACAGCATTGTGAACCTCTCAACACATGCAGTGCAATGGAGAAAGCCACCCCCAGTTGGTTCCTCAGAAACCAAGTGAAGAAAAACTAAAAGGTTTGTTCAGATATAAGAGTAAACTACTGTTTAGTATTAAAGGGACAACCCTAGCCTCCCTCCTTTGTCTCTACTCCTTAGTTCAGAGGTGAGAATGGATAACTTATTTTGTAGCCTCTGAGGAAAGCTTCAAAGTTTATGCTGGGCTAAAAAGCATTGGACATATTCTAGTTTATCAAAATAAGCTCAACGGAGCATTTAAGACTGGTTTGTTATTTTTGTGGATACCTAGCAATTTGTTAGAATTTCAGGATCTGTTCTCAACAGAAAGAGGGCTGACTAGGAACTCTTAAATCAAAAAATGGAAATGGTTACTAAATCTGAAGACTACAAAGGCTTCCACCCAAAAACAGTGTATGGTTTTAGGACAGGGATGATCTCAGAGAACCACCTGACCCCATTTTCAATTCCCTGGAGTTTTAAAGTTCTGTGGCAAAACTGTGGTGGGTTGTTGCTTTGGCTGACCTGAAGTCATAACACATCATTTCCTTTCAGGCCATTTGGGGGGGGGTGTCAGGGTGGAGAACCACTCCAAACAGCATTTTAGAGCCCCATGAAAGGTTTTAATATCTGTTTTCATGTATTTTTCTATCCAAACCATTTGATTTTCAATTGGAAAAATGGGAGGATCAGCAGGTGTCCCAAAGGATAAACTGGATGCCCTAAAAGGGGTTACATATGGCCTCCACATACATGACCTGTTATAAAGGTAGCAACACAGACACAAACACAAGAGGCTGTCCTGCCCAGACCCTAGACATCCACTGACCGGTTTGAAATGACGATAGCATCATTGAATTCACTCCGGCAGTTCTGGCGCAGTGCTGTGCGGCCGCCATTTGTTATGACAGCGTTGTTGCCATGCAGGTGGTGGAAGCGCAGGTCGCTCCCGGAGGCAATGGAGGAAGGGCTGCTGGGGGAGAGCTGATTGTTCCCCTCCGAGAGATCATCAGGAAGTGGAAGCAGGTCTGCAGGGGAGAAGTGAAGAGGGGTGAACATGTTAGCAAAAGAATTCAGTGCTCCTCTGGATCTTGCCGCTGAGATTCTGCTCCTCTGGTCCTCAGGGCAAAGGGGAAGAATCTCAGTGCAAGAGCACAGTCTTGAAAAGTGTATTATTTTGCATTTCTATGCTGCCTTTCTCCCAGAAAGGGACTCAAAGCAACTCATGGATAAAATTGTTTAAAAGATTTACAATAAAAATTTAAAAACAATTAAAACCATCTAGCTATAAATTACTTTAAATATATTTTGTTGTTGTATGCCTTCAAATCATTTTTGATCTACTGCAAGCTGAATGCGAATCTATCACAAGGTTTTCTTGTCACATTTCATCAGAAGGGGTTTGCCATTGCCATCCCATGAAGCTGAGAGTGTGTGACTTGCCCAAGGTCACCAGTGGGGTTTTATGTTTGAGCGGGGAATTGAATCTTGATCTCCAGAGTCATAGTCCAACACTCAAACCACTATGCCACGCTGGCTCTACTTAACATACTTAAAAGATGCCTTTTCAAGGAAAAAAAAGTTCAACCCTATTTTTAGCTAGAAAAAAAAACCTCAGGGACTCCAGAGGCATGGAGGGACATAAAAAGAGCTTTGGGGACCAGACTCCATCACGGCCATCCCAGGTTAATCCAGCTTCCTTCATTACCTGTGTCATCCATTATGGTTGCTTGGGCCGCCTGGCCATACAGGTCCACGACGGCGTAGATGTTTGGTGGGACGTTCCAGGCAGCCGGTCCCTGTGCCACACCGTTGACAAAAAAGTGCAGTGTCCCATCCTCCTTCCGCACCACACCCACAGTGTCACCTGCCTGAGGTTGAGGGAGAAAGACATTGCTTCAGACAGGGTATGGGGGGCAGGAGTGAAATGAAACAAAGAGGGATACTCCAAGAACTTCTCTAAGACACCCCACATCAAGCCCTTCTGAGGCTGGGGGAGGTGAGTGTTGCCTCTGCACATCCAGAGGTTTCCCACCTCTTGTCAAATTAAACCCCGATCCCATTCATGCAACCAAGAGATAGATTTTACCTGCTTTCCAACAGCTCCCACCAAACTCACTTTCAGGCGGTCCAGGTTGTGTCCATATTCATCCAAGATGGTTGTTCCGTTGTGCATCACCCCATTTCCTGTCATCATCCACGTGCCTGTGGAAAGGAAACAGATTTAAGGAACACCCCAAAAAGTTATTGTCACCAAGGGAGGAAGACTGTTTTGACTTAGTGAAACACCTCCTCAAGAAAATGGTCAATCTGTACAAGATATTTCACACTTCAGGATGTCTTTTGTGAAAAACGCATTTGCACAAAAGGCCTCAGATTTGGAGGGGTTGGCAATAAAAACAATGTATGAGCACAGAAAGCGATTATTTTTCACAAACCCCACTGTCTCCCAGATAATATATACTGTTTACAGCATAGAAAGTGTTTTCTGATTTTAAAAACTTTTTGTTTAACATTAACAAACTAGTTTTTCAAGGAAAAAGTCAGAAAGGTCTAAAAAGTCATTGATGTTAAAGATTCTTGTCTTTAATGTCAAAATGCCGTTCCTGCCACTATCCCCTGGGAAGCAGCGATGATGGCGTGGGGTCTCACCTGACCGCAGGTTGGTCATGGTAGAAGGCAGCTGCAGGTATGTCGGGTTGTGGGTGGTGACACCAATCTCAATGGAGCCGGCCCATTTGTCCACCATCTTGTCAATGCGCACCTGGAATACCTCACCATTGCGGAGCGACCGGTTGCTCAGGACTACCCCATGATTGAAATCATCAGTCGCACTGCAGAAGGAGATACAAGGTGGTTCATTATTGTCCTGGAGATGATGAAAGTCAGAGGACCCACGCAGCCAGGGCTGACAGGCTGTTCCACCTGAGGAACACTACTTAGAAATGCACAGATGTCTTTATCTAGACAGAACAAAAAATGGTCTTCGCTTCCTTCTGTCTCACTAGCAAATTTGGCTGTAATGTCATGGAATATTCACAAACATTACAGCCAGTCAGGATAATGGCAACAAAACAGACACAGTCTACCTTCCATGAGGCACTGAAAGGTTAATTTGGCCAACTGACATGTCTTTATCCTATAGAATCCTGATATTTGTAGTTTGGGGAGGCAACAGCACTCTTTAGCAGATAATAATAATAATAATAATAAAATTTTTATTTATATGCCGCCCTTCCTCCGATCAGGGCGGCTTACAACATATTTAAAAATACAAACAGTTACAATAAAAACACATTAAAAGCAAACCAACAATAAAGCCCCAAAGCCCAACCTCTTGGCCACGAAAGAGAGGAGGGAGGCCCACAGGATATTTACTCGGGGAATGCCTGTTGGAATAGGAAGGTTTTAAGGTCCTTCCTAAATTGGGCCAGGGTAGTGGACGAGCGGAGCTCTGTGGGCAGCGCATTCCAAAGGGCTGGGGCAGCTATGGAAAACGTCCTCCGAGTGGTGGAGACTAGTCTACCCCAGGCACCTTCAGTAGCTGCTGCCCAGACGTTCTGAGGGTGCGAGGCGGAATGTACGGGGTAGATAAGGCTAAAGTGCTTGTAAAACTACAAATCCTAGGATTCTACAGGTTGGGGCTATAACACTTAAAGTGGTGCCAAGCTGCATTTATTACAAATATACAATTTATTACAAATATATTACAAATATAGAGGCACCCCAGGAGAGAAACTGCGCCTGGGAACTAGACCAGGGGATGTTTGCTGCTGGTTGGGGATGGGATAGGGGCAGAGAAGACAAAGGCAGTTTGACTGAAGGATGGCAAACTGCAGAACAGGTCCAGAGCTGTAAGTCTCTAAATAAAGAAAACACCATATTCTGAAGGAAAAAGGGGGAATAAAACACATACTGGGGCCGCAGTGCAGTGCGTCCTTCATTGATGATGGCAGCCTTTTGCCCACAATTTGGGTGGAATAGGAGACGTTCTGGCTCCGGCTCATTCCCCACAGCATCAATAGCACGGCGTCCCACGTCTGGAGAGAGGGCCCTCATGATAGCATTGTTGCGTCGAAGGCGGTCACTGTGGTTGTGGTTGTGGACAATGGTGACCTTGACAGCCATTCCATAGAGATCCACAACACCGTAGACAACTAGTGGGGTGAGGGCGGTGGCCACACCTGGAAGGAAAAGAGGAACAAATGGAGCATGACCCGGGCCCCACAAACGGGAAAGGGAAGAGCCACACAGAGCAAATGGCCTTACAGTGGATCACACAGGGCCAGACAGTTTCAACCCATACTGATCCATCAAGGACCTTGAATCACTCGGCTAAGCTTTCATGACTCGCATCTTTGCCCCAATCTCAATATCACTGCCGAGTCGGCCATCTTTGCCTTTGTGCATGTTCCCCAACACAACTTCTGTCGTCTTCTCTTTGCTAATCTCCAGTTTACCCACATTCAAACCCAGAAGCCTTAGTTGTGGAACTCCAAAACATTGGAAAGACCAAAGGTTAAAGAACTCCTCATGTACATACAGGTTGAGTCTCCTTTGCCCAGAACTCCAAAATACCCCAAAATTGTCTACAAGGGACGGTGAGATAGTGACACCTTTGCTTTCTGATTGTTCAGTATACACAAACATTGTTTCATACACAAAATTATTTAAAATATTATGTATAAAATTATCTTCAGCTTCTGTGTATAAGGTGTATATGAAACATATACTGTATGAATTTTATGTGTAGACTCCGGTCCTATCTCTAAGATTTCTCATTATCTACATACAAATATTCCAAAATCCAAAAACCCTGAAATCCAAAACTATTTTGATGCCCAGCATTTTGGATAAGGGAGATTCAACCTGTACCACCATTTCTGCATCTGAATGGTTCATTTGTAACCCGTTCTAACCAATCCAAGAACAGCCCCCCATGTTGTCCTTTCTGTCAATGACAAAAGCAGCCATGTTACAGAACTTTCTCAAACATTGCAGTCATTCAAGGAGAAGGTGTGAGCAACAGAATGTAGACAAACACTCGACCTTCTGTGAGGGCAATGAAGGGTCATTTGGCCAAGAGAAAAGAGAACCTAGTCCTGAAAACGTTTGCTGCTGGCCAGGGGTGGGAGACAGGATCAGAGTGACTGAATTCTATGTTGTTCTTTTCTGTTTATGAAACAGCCTCCGATCCACCCACCCCTCCCCTCTCTTGAAGATGCACAAGTTTGCATGGCCCTGCACCATTGCTCTAATCTTGAAAATCACCACCATAGTTTCTACTTTAAAAGTTTCTAGATCTCATGAGTGTGCCCACCTTGGTCAATACCATTGATGTAAAAGTGAAGAGCATTGTTGGACTTCCTGGTCAAGCCAATGTGGTCTCCCTCCTGTGGAAACACAGAAGTAGTGTGGGACATTTGTGCTGGTGGGAGGATTACAAGAAGTTGAGGAGGCACCCATACTGGGGGCAGGAGTCACAGTGGCGAGAAAAGAAGCACCAGAACAGGAAGGTCCTGCTTACCTGCAGCTCATCCAGACTGAACTCACAGTATTCCCTTCTTGTTCCTTTGCCATTAGTGAGGATGCCACAGCCACTCATCATGATGGTTCCTGGGGAGGGGAGAACCACCAAGAAAAAGGCTGTCAGAGAGGGGAAACAGAAGCAGGTACCCTTCCAACCATCCAGGCTTTTCCATTTGATAGCATCAAAGCTTATCATCAAGGATCTCACTCAAGAGGTGTATCTAGTACCTTTGACACCTGCTGCGGATAATTTTTTAAACTCACACCCTTCCTCTCTACAACAGTAATTGGCCACTGGTGTGGGTGAGCAGTTCTTGCTACCCGATAGCCTCTTCAGGCCTTCCAGAGCTGTTTACCGCCTGCCCAGCAGAGCTGTTGGACATGGACAGCACTCCTTCCCACCAGCACACTGGATGACGTCCCCCGTTTGAGGACTCACCCAGTGTGGCCCACACTCCTCACACCCTCTTACTGACACCTTTGACTTCATTCCTCAATAGACTCATTGCTCATAAGCCTTGCCCTGTGTCACTGGCAAAACCTGCAGTATTATCATGCAATATTCACAAGCGTGTGTCATTGGCAAAAACTAGTATTATTATGCAGTATTCACATTGTCAGGATGAAGCATGAGCAACAAAATGTAGACAGACATTCTGTCTTCTGTGAAGGCAATGAAAGGTCAGTTTGGATGAGAAAGAAATCTTACAGAGGACCTAGGACTGGAAATTTATGCTGTTCTCTGGGGGCAGGGGATACAGGCAGAGACAACAGAAAGGGAATAACTATGAGAGTCAATGTGGTGTAGTGGTTTCAGTGTTGGACTAGGACACTGGGATACCAGGGTTCAATTCCCAGCGCAGCCTTATCCTGTGATAGGTTTGCCTTAGGGTCATTATAAATCAGAAATGATTTCAAGGCACTACAGTAACAATATCATAGGCTAATTAGCTGCTAAAGGGGTCCAGAAAGTTGGGGGAAGTCAGGGAAAAAGGGAGATAGGCGTCTTATCTAAATAAATCAAGAACAGAATACATTCCTGGTAAAAGAAGGAAAAAAGTTGTCAGGCAAATACTGGGGCAGGAGCATAGTTCAGCTCTCATTGCCCACCAATTCTCCCCATTTCCCCACCCAGCACAGGCTAGGAAGTTACCTGAGCGCAGATTTGTCATGGTGGCTGGGTACTCCAAGTTATTGGGATTATGCGTAGTGACCCCAATTTCAATTGATCCTGACCACTTATCCACCAATTTGTCAATTCGGATCTGGAAAAAGAAGCAGAATAGTCTTTACCATTAGCAGTTTCATGAACAGGACCTACATGGCTGTGAATCCTGGGAAGTGTAGCCCAAAACTTCAGGGAGCAGGGACACGGGGACATGCCACACTCAGGAAATTTGATTTAAGGCTTGAGGCCTCAAGACAAATGTAATGAATTCCACACAGAAACTCCACTCTGCAGTCCCTAAATACCGGCCTCATGCATGTCTAACCTGCACAGCAGAATTAATGCAATTTGATACTGCTTTAGCTGCCTTGGCTCAGTGTTATGGACTCCTGGGATGTGTAGTTTGTTGTGGCACCAGAGCTGCCTGACAGAGAAGACTAAATATCTCACACAGAATTTCATAGCATTGAGCCCTGACAGTTAAAACGGTGTCAAACTGCATTATTTCTGCAGTGCACATCAGACCATGAACTACCTCTCTTGTGCCAGGGGACTGTGGAACTGCTGTACTCCAGAACACTGGAGAAGGGACTTCTTTGGATTACAGCTTCACACACCGAAGTTCTCTGACTTAGTCCAGCAGCAGCACTTCTAGCTAGGTTGGGCTGAGAAAGACAACCCAGAGATTCATTCCCACTAGTCAGTGCAGGTCAGGGTTAGACAACTGCTGTGGGTCAGGGAGGAATTCATCTGCCTTGGAACACTCAGTGGGTCACAAAGAATGGCAAAAGTGCAACCCCTCCAATAAAACCCAACAACAATCCACTTCAAGCTTTGAAAAAATGAAAATGTTCTAATGTTAAACAGTGCAATCCTGCAACCTGTACATTTGCAGTCTTATGACATTGCTATGGCGGTTAAACATCCTATGGAATCCTGGGATTTGTAGTTCAGGGAGGTCCTAGAGCACTCTGGCTGGAAATTCAAAATACTCCCTGAACCTGAGCAGTGCTGTTGAGGATAGGGTGACTTGAAGGTGTCTCATTCATAGGGCTGCCATAAGTTGATGCAAATGGTGCATTTTAAAACCTTTCCCCCTGCAGTGTTCTTTTTACAAGAAAAACCACAAAACCCAGGGTTCCATAGGATGTTGCTATGGCAGTTAAAGTGAAATCATAGCATTATAACTGCATGAAGTGAAAAGCAATTCACCTTTTTCAAGGTTTGAAGTGTGGAGGGGTTGAAGGCCACAGAGACTCCAGTACCCCATGATGTCCAACCTTGCTGAACTGAGTACGGAGCCAGTAAGACCAAGATTCAAATTCAGCACAAGGTAGCTTCCTGTGTCCCCCACCATCCCGCCTACCTCAAACATCTCATTGTCCCTCAGGGGGCGGTTGGTCATGACGACGCCGTTGTTGAATTCGTCCAGCGGTCGCCTCCGCTCAGCGGTCTTGTTGTTGTTGCTGAGCTTGATGAGGGTGCCGCACTTCTCATGGAAGAGGAGCGCATCGTTAGAGGTTATGGGTGGAGCTCCACAGGGGGTGGAGTCAGAAGGCGGGCTGCCCAGGTTGACGTTCAACAAGCTCCCATTGTAGGCCGACAAGATGGCATTACTCACCACCTCGGACAGCTCCATGCTGGAGAATCCTGTGGGCCGGAAGGGAGAAAAATGGGGAAACTGAAGGGTTTTGGAAGGATTCCAAAAACATGGCACAGATATTCTTCCAGCTGGGAAGTACACTGGTCCAGGGCTTCCAGCCAAACAGGGTAACAGGACACTCTTGTAAGTGTCCTGATATCCCCACAATATCCAGTTATCTTGTATGGTATCACACTTCTGGATGCCAGCATGGGCATAGAGGCTGTGATGATCTATTTGGAATATGGAACATAAATATTGAATTTGGGAATTTAGAACATATGATTTGGAATATGGAACATAAATAGTGAATTTGGGAGGAACAAAGGTGCGTTACAGACCGCTGAAAAGCGGTGGCCTGCACCCACCCCTTTCCCCACTGGATCGGGGCCTCTGTGGCCAGAGCGGCAGCTGCTGAGGCCCCGATCCGCCGCTTTCCAGGCTGCGAGGAAGCGGCAAAAGGCGCCTTCCCTGAGGCCTGGAAAGGAGTGTTCTTGGGGCTTCAAGCCCCAAGGACACCCCGCGGCGGTGGGGAGGAGGAGAAAGGGGCCGCTTGGCCCCTTTCTCCTCTGCATCGTTGGGTGCAGCTGTCTGAAGGCTGCGCCCAGTGACGCAAACGGCAAAAGGAGCTCCGTTTCGGAGCTCCTTTTGCGGCCAGGGAAAGAGCGCACTATGTGCCCTGGCGCAGCATGACGATGTCACGTCCGCGCCGCCCCATATAGAGGCGGTGCGGTCGTGAAGTTGTAATGGCGGCGGCCGTGTGCAATGGCCGCAGCCATTTTGTGTGTGCTCCGCGCGTGCTAGGGTTAGAGGCGTCCAGAAAGGACGCCCCTTTCTAACCCTAGCACGCACAGAGCGTGGACTTTAAGGCCCATCTGTAATGGGCCAAAGTTTGTAGGTATCAGTTATAAGATGAGTCAACAGTGTGATGCGGCAGTTAAAAAGGCAAATGCAATTTTAGGCTGCATCAATAAAAGTATAGTGTCTAGACCAAGAGAAGTAATAGTGTCACTGTACTCTGCTTTGGTCAGGCCCCACCTGGAATATTGTGTCCCGTTCTGGGCACCACAATTAAAAAAGGACACTGAGAAACTGGAGCGTGTCCAAAGGAGGGCAACTAAAATGGTGAAGGGTCTGGAAACCATGTCCTATGAGGAACGACTGAGGGAGCTGGGGATGTTTAGCCTGGAGAAGAGAAGGTTAAGAGGTGATATGATAGCCCTGTTCAAATATTTGAAGGGATGTCACATTGAGGAGGGAGCAAGCTTGTTTTCTGACTAGGACCCAATGGAGCAATGGATGCAAGCTGCAGGAAAAGAGAATCTGCCTCAACATTAGGAGAAACTTCCTGACAGTAAGGGCTGTTCGACAGTGGAACACACTCCTTCCTCGGAGTGTAGTGGAATCTCCCTCCTTGGAGATCTTTAAGCAGAGGCTGGATGGCCATCTGTCGGGGATGCTTTGATTGAGATTTCCTGCATGGCAGGGGGTTGGACTGGATGGCCCTTGCTGTCTCTTCCAACTCTACGATTCTGTGATTCTATGATTCTAAGAAATGATATAGTAGGATTGTGTTATACTTGATAGTAGATAAAGTTCAGAAAATTATGATACTGATAAAGAAAATCAAAGAAAGGATGAGAAAATATATTGGCAGGTAGAGAGAAGGTATGTGTAAGTGTATGAAGATTTGAGTAAGTCAAAGTATGAGTATGGGGCAAAGTGATAAAGAGAAGAAGAGAGTAAAGAAAGGAGGGAGTGAAGGGAAAGTTGGAATGAGCATTAGGGTAGAAAAATATAGGAGAAGAATGGAAGGATATAGAAAAAAGAATTAAAGGAGACGGATGTTTAAAGAAAGTGGAGAAAGATGTTTGGTAAATGATAGATGATGAATCTGTTATGCTGTTATGTGTTAAGTGGAGAGAATGCATTCAAATGTAATTTTAGGTGATTATGTTTTGTTTGTTTTTATATGTTCAATACAATTTTCTTTTAAAAATGGAATATAGCACATAGACCCCAGACATGTGGAATGATGAGTACAAAGGGTGAAATGGCTTGCTAGAGAATTTGCACCTCCCCAATCCCATGTTCTGCATTTGAATGCAAGCCCTGCCTTTCTGTTAAACTGTGCCATTTATTCTGCCCATCACCAAAGAAAGGAGGAGAATGGAGGGGACACTCACCATTTTCTGACTCCAGACTGTTGGGAAACTTATCTGGTCGGTTCTGGTTGCATGGCGAGTCCAGGACTGTGGAGTGGAGGTGGTGATGGAGGAATAGAAAGGGAAAATGAGCACCCTTTTACAACAGCAATGGCAATTTTCCTGAAGCACATCTCATAGGTGTCTCCAAAGCTATCACAGAGCTGGAAAAAGTCCACTCTGCTGCCACCCACCAAATCAATTTATTTAATTGATATCTTGCTTTCCCCTCATATGGGACCCAGAAGGGCTTAAAATGCATGTTAAAGTAAAACAGTGGGCCTGGACAGACAGGCCAAAATAAAGCTGCTTCAAGTCACTTTGGAGGTATGCTGTTTAAATGCTGCATGCCTTCTAAGAGGCCAGAAGCTGTGCCAAAGCCATGCTCCACTCCTAAGGATTTGAGCGCAGCTTCTGGCCTCTTAAATTGAATGTGTCATTTAAACAGCATACCTCCAAAGTGACCCGAAGCAGCTTTATTTTGGACTGTCTGTCCAGGCCCAGTGAAAACGATCTGAACACAAAATCTAAAAAGCATTAAGCAAATCCACATGAAAACGTTAATTCAGAACAGTTCAAAGAACATTAAAACCTATTACAGTGGGCCTTTGGTATCTGCTGTGGCTTTGTTCCAGGATCCCCCATGGATAACAACATCAGTGGATGCCCAAGTCCCATTAAATCTAATAGCATAGTAAAAGCATGTTCCTTGAAGATGCACAAGTATAAAATAGGAAAATCACTTTTTGGGGAAATTACATCTTTTTGGAATATTTTCAAACTATGGATGGTTGAATCTGTAGATAAAGAATTTGTGGATACAGAGGGCTAACTGTACATATTAAGACTCAGCACAACCATTGCATTACAGTCGGCCCTTCTTATACACAGATTTTTTATACACGGATTTAAGCATACACGGTTTGAAAATGTTCCAAAAAAGTATAAATTTACCTTGATGTTCCATTTTTTATTAGGGACACCATTTTGCTATGTCATTATACTTAATGGGACTTGAGTATACACGGATTTTGTTATACACGGGGGATCTTGGAGCCAAACCCCAGCGTATAACAAGGATCCACTGTACTTTAATCAGGTAAAAGCTGTTTAAAAAAGAAGGGCTTTGCCTGCTAGTGAACAGAGAGTAGAAAGGGAGCTAACCAAGCCTCTCTCAGAAGAGAATCCCATAACCTGGGAGCAGCCACCAAAAAATCTCTCTCCTGAGTCTTTACCAGATGTACATCCAATGGTGGTGGGACTGAAAGAAAGCCCTCTCCTCTGAAGACTTTAAAACTCAGGCAGGTTGTCTAGGGAAACATAATCTTCCAGGCAGTCTGGCCTCAACCTATACATCTGTCTACCACAAGGAGAGAGCACAGAGGAGGCAAGAAATAGGCTGCAAATTGTCTAGAACAGAGATTCCCAAACTCTGGCCTTCCAAGTGTTTTGGACTGTAGCTCCCAGAAGACCAGAACATTGGCCAAGTTAGCTGAAGATTCTGGGAGCTGAAGTTCAAAACACCTGGAAGATGAGAGTTTGGGAATCACTGGTCTACAAAAGGACAACCTTAACATCTTTATTTTTCTAGAATAAATCTCCCCCCCCCCCAAAAAAAAAAATTCTAGAACTTATGGTGCAAAAAGAGTAAATTTGACAGGTTCCTCACTAGATTACAGGACATGCATTTTAATCACCTCAGGACCTAGCAACTCTCAATTGACCTGCTTTAATCTACAATAATCTGTTTTAAACCACAATAATCAATTATAATCCTTCCTAAGTACCTTCTTCATGGACAAGCCCTTCTTCTGCCTCGTCCGCGTCGTCGGGCACCACGGTGATCTGGGTACACTTGCCATAGAGGTCCACCACCGCCCAGACCCGGGAGGGGATGCCCGTGGCTGCCACACCACAGTCCTGACCGTTGACCCACAGGCGGAGCTCCCCGTTGGCCGTGCGCTGGATGCCCACCCGGTCGCCTTCGCCCAACTGGTCCAAGTCTTGGCCATACTCTTCCAAGATGGAGCGGCCGTCCCGCAGCACCGAGCAGCCCGAAATGATCCAGGAGCCCCCCTTGAGCCCAGTGGCACTGCTGGGGAAGTCAAGGTGGTTGGGGTCTAAGGCCGTCACCCCAATTTCAATAGATCCGCTCCAGGAATTCACCTGCAGGAGTGGAAGAAGAAAAGAAAGAAAGATGAGGTGGTGATGGAGTTGGAGGCAAATGGCCAACTGGGATACAGTGGGCCCCTGGTGTCTGCTGCAGTTCGGTTCCAGGGTCTCCTCCTGTGGACACCAAAATCCACAGATGCTCAAGTCCCCTTATATACAATAGTGTAGTAAAATGATGTCCTTTATATAAAATGGGAAAATTAAGGTTTGCTTTTGGGAATCTATTTTTAAAAACTATTTTCAAGCCATGGACAGTTGAATCTATGGATAAAGAGGTCGGACTGTATACACCTTTCACAGAGGAATCAATGGATTATCATCAGTTTGTGTGGCATGTTCTAAGCAGTACTGCTTTGAAATTGTGCTCTGGTGAGTCTACCTATGGCTATTGCCTTCAGAGTTCCTTCCATCCCAACGGAAAGAAGGAGTTAATAATCAATCATAATACTGTACTTCCTAAGTACCTTCTTCATGGACAAGCCCTTCTTCTACCACGTCTGTGTTGTCCATAAGTTCATAGAGGTCTCTTCTTCTACCCCACTTCTACCCTCCTTCATTCCTATAAAACCCCAATCCTTTTTATCTTTGCCTACCCCTCTTGTACCCCAGCTGGCCTCTCTTCTAGTCACCTTCTGTGCATAAGCGTAACTCAAAACCTTCTACCCTCCTTATTCCACTTGTACCCTAATAGTTCCTCCCTTGCCCCCACAAAACCCCAGTCTTTCCCCCTCTCCTGACCCCCTTGCACCCCAGACAGCCTCTCCTCTAGCCCCCCATAGCACAGACAAGTACCTCAGGACCTACCCCTCTCTTTCCCCTATTTCTACCCCAGCTGTTTCTACTTCACCCCATAAAACCTCGGCCATCCTCCCTCTCCCTACCCCTTTGTACCCCATATAGCCTCTCCTCCAACCATCCTCTGTACATACAAGCACCTCAGAACCTGCCCCTCTTCTACCCCATTTTTTCCTCCCTCACCCCCATAAAGCCCCCCTATACTTTCCCTCTACCCCTACTCCCTTGTACCCCAGTTGGTCTCTCTTCTGGTCCCCTTCTGCGCACAAACGCATCCCCAAACCTACTCATAGAATCATAGAGTTGGAAGGGACCACAAGGGCCATCCAGTCCAACCCCATTCTGCCATGCAGGAAATCCAAATCAAAGCATCCCTGACAGATAGCCTTCCAGCCTCTGCTTAAAGACCTCCAAGGAAGGAGACTCCATCACACTCTGAGGCAGCATCTTCTACTATCAAACAGCTCTTCCTATCAGGTATCAGCTTCGGCTGATACGCCAACTGCCTCCCTACTTGGACCAAAAGGACCTGGAAGCCATGGTACTTGCCCTGGTAAGCTCCCAGTTAGATTTCTGCAATGCACTCTACTTGGGGCTACCCTTGTACCAAATTCGGAAGCTTCAATTGGTTCAAAATGCAGCAGCCAGATTGGTCACTGGAACATCTAGGTTTGACCATATAACACCAATACTGAAATCTCTTCACTGGCTGCCAATTAGCTTCCGGGTGCCATACAAGGTGTTGGTTATTACCTTTAAAGCCCTACATGGCTTGGGCCTGAGTTACTTAGGGGAGCACTTCTCCCTACATGATCCGTCCCACACTCTCAGGACATCTGGGAAGTTCTTTCTAGAATATTATAATACCAGGTTAATGACAACTTTGCATAAAGCATTCACTGCCGCAGCCCCAAGATTATGGAATGACCCACCGGAAGAGATCCATCTCATTGCTACCTTAGAGGCCTTTAAGAAGGCACTCAAAACGGATCTCTTCTGGAGGGCTTATTCCATATGAAAAGGTTATGACGGCTGCTCTTCCGTGACTCTGATTGTTGGGTAATAGACGGACTGTAATTTTTAGAGAACTAATAGGAATTCTTGGTAAATTCAGTGTTAGTACTTTATTGTTGTGTTGGCTGTAAATTGTACTAAGTGTCTTTTCAGGTTGTAATCCCGCCTGGATCCGTAGGAGAGGAAGAAGGTATAAATGCATGATATTATGGTTATTATTCCTAATGTTGAGCTGGGATCTCTTTTCCTGGAGCTTGCATCCATTGCTCCATTGGGTCTTAGTCTCTGGAGCAGCAGGAAAAAAGGCTTGCTCCCTCCTCCTCAAGTATTGAAGCAGGGCTCTCCTATCCCCTCTTAACCCTCTCTTCTCCAGGCTAAACATCCCCAGCGTCTCCCCGAGTCCTTCCTCAGAGGGCTCCATGGTTTCCAGACCCTTCCCCATTTTAGTCTCCCTCCTTTGGACACAGGGCTCCAGTTTCTCAATGTCTTTTCTGAATGGTGTTGCCCAGAACTGGACCCAGGACGATCCCAGGTGGGGCCTGACCAGAGCAGGACAGAGGGGCACTATGACTCCCCTTGATGGATGCATATTCCCAGCACGGCCCTGGCTGCCCCTTGCCCACTTCCGCCCAGCTCTCGCCTCGCGGCCCAGGCAGCCGCCTCCCCTGCAGCCCCTTCTGCCCGGCGGGGAGTCCCTCCCTGGCCCCATGCCCATGAAAGAGTCTTGGGCCTCTCTCTGCCTGACCTTCCTGTCGATGCGGACGGTGTGAAGAGGGCTCCGGGGCCGAGGGGCTCCCTGCTGAGGACCAGCCCGTGGTTGAACTCCTGCCCCGGCTGCGCCGAGACGCCGTCCTGCCGCCCCCGTCACCGTCACCAGGCGCCCCGTCCGCGGGTGCAGCAGCAGCAGCGAGGGCGAAGGCGAGGACGGCGGGGGAGGCGCCGGGCCCGGGACCGAGGCGGCGGGGGAGCCGCAGCGGGAGCCGGAGCCTCCCTCTCCTCCTCTCCTCCTCCGCCGCGCCCAGCATCCTCCGTCGCCCGCCCGCCGCGCGGCCCCGGCGGCACAGCACCCCCGCGCGCACCTCGGCCGCGCTTGACGGCGGAGGGCATGGGGGCCCTGCTTGACGGCCGCAGCGAACACGCACGCGCACGACGTAGGCACGCACGCAAGAGACGCCGGCCGGCAGCCTCAGGCTTCGCGCTTTACGACAGGGAAGAACTGCTCCGGTCCAGGAGTGCTTTACGGCGGCGGAAAATGTCGTGAATCACAAAAGCTCTGATTAGAGAGAGTTCTAATGATAATACTACTACTAATAATAACAACGTCCCTGTTTCTTCTCTGCAGAGAAACGTCTGTTCTTTTGGGACAAAGGGGGAAATCGTGGCAATTTAAAAGCTCTGAAATTAAAGAGACGGTTCACTAATAATAATAATAATAATAATAATAATTTTATTGGATGGATCGAGGCGGCTTACAATATGAGTAAAAACACCTCGTAAAAGAGAGCTCTTGTAGCCCTTTGAGCGAAGCGAAGGAAAGAAAAGAAGAGGAAAACCGGCTCTCCTGCTCCGGAAGATGGCGGCGCCCGCCGCGGGAGGAGAGGGAGGGCGGGGGGAGGTCCGTGCAGCGGAGCGCAGAGAAGAGGGCGCATGCCTTGCTGGCGGACCGGGAGGGAGGGCCGGCTCAGGCCCAGGAAGGAGGGATGTTCATGTTGGGGGAGCTGGTGGCTGGAGGGGCAGAGGGCTTGTCCTCGTCCAAGTGGGTCTGTGCCGGAAGAGGGGAGGAAAGAGGGGCGGAGAAGAGGGGGAGGCATGGAGGGGAGGGAGTTCTGGGAGTTGTAGTCCAAAAAGGGGATGTTTCCTAGCTAGCACTGGATATGCCTTGTTGACACAGTTTACCTCCAGGTTCCTCGGGAAGGGTTGAGGGAATCTGGTGAGAGGCTGGAAGGAAGGGGCTTTAGGCGTTGTAGTCCGAAAAGAGGGACTTCCCATCCAAACACACTGCAGAAAGAAACAACCGTTTGAGATCGCTTTAACTGCCCCGGTTCCGGGCGAGGGAATGCTGCAAAGGGTAGTTCATTGTGGCCCCAGAGCTCTTGACAGAGAAGGCTCAATGTCTCACAAAACTACACTTCCCAGAATTCCCCAGCATTGAGCCAGGGCAGGTAAAGGGGTCTCAAACTGGGTTATTTCTGCAGTGCGTTTTGGACCTGAGAGGCTGGAAGGAGGTTTTAGGGGAGCCGCAGAGGAGCTTCCCTTCTCCTTTTGTGTCATGGCTTTTTAGATTCTAGGGCAGGGAACGGTCTAATTAAAGCCTAATGACCCTGAGCCACTCTGGGAGCCTTTGGGGCTGAAGCCGCGGGGGGGGGGGAGAAAGATAAATACCCCAATAAACAAGTAAATAAGTTGCAGTCCAAGGCGGGGGGGGGCATTTCTAGCTGTTGAGAACTTGCAACGGTTTCCTTGCAATCCTCCGGAAGGTGGATGAGGGACTCTGTAAGTGTGAATGGGAGGCTTTAGGTGGAGTAACAGAGATAGGAACTAGTTCTGGGTGTCTTGTCTCGTTTCCTTCCAGTTACTGCAGGGACTGAAGAAGGAATCTGTGAACTGTGTTAGCGTTGGGGGCTTTGAAGTGGGGGGAGACCCAGGAGAGAACTGTGGGAAGCACTGAAGAAATTGGGGGATCCCTTTAGCTTTCTGACTCCTTGCCTCTCTCCGTTGGCAGACTCAGTCAGCTGCGAAGGCCGAACCTTGCTCAGAGCTTCGTGGCAGCCTCAGCGCACAGGTGGGTGGTCAGTGATTCCCAAAACTACTGACCCGGCATCAACCCTTCCACCCAAAGGCAGATCCATCAGCTCCAGGCCCCATCGCCAACACTCTTCCCCTAGATCTGTAGGGAAAATCCTCTGCATCATACTGGGGGCCTTTCACATTAGATGACTATAGAACGACTATTCCATGTTCCATTGCCCCATATAGGATGCATCCTATGCAGTCCTGCAGTTTGGAAAGGCACATTTTTTGCCATCTGCAGGTTGGGTGGAGTGGTGGAATCGAATCCTGAAGATGGGAAGAGGGGTATATGGAGGCCATTGTATTTGGGGGGCTAGTTTGTTCTCTCTAACAAAGGAGTCCGAGTGCTGGAAGCAGCCACTGAGAAGGCCCTGTGTCACACTCCTGGAGATGTCCCAGAGGGATGGTGGGACAGAGGAGAAGGGCTCCTTCCTCTCTGTTTTCTTTTGATTTTGGAATGGGCAGTGTCTTTCTTCGACTTGTGCTTAATTCATTTTAGGGGGGAATATGTTCCACTGCTTAGCTTCGATGTCCCAGAGGGAGATTCAAGGCTGGATTCACTGCTGAGGTAGCCTCCTGGTGAGTAAGTGAGTGAAGGTCCCTCTCTTTTCCCATTGCTTAGGATAGTTTCAGGCTCTTGCCAAATGGCTTCTCTGAACTGGTGCATATTGCCAAGGGATTATGTAAGTTAACAGTCTATAAAATGTTAACTTGTTAAACTTGAATCAGATGCCTCTTTTGGGACACATTTTCTCAGTAGGTCCAATTGATTCTTGTTGATAATAACCACTCTTCTCCCAGGATATCAGTCCATGATGGCTTCCGGGATCCCCTTGGCTGGTCTGGAATAGGAAGCGGCTTAACTGCGGAAGATTCTTGGCACCGCAGTTGGCAGTGCGCCTGGCTCAGCCGGCGCCGGACCTGCCACCGGTGGTACTGGATTCGCTCAGCTGGCTGCTTCTCCGCCTGCCATTTCCCAGCATCTGCCAGGTTCTGGCCCAGCTGCCCAAGAAAGCAAATACTGCTGGTGAGTGAGAGATGTAAAGCCAAGAGTCTCTTTGGCCACAGGCTCTTTCTTCCTAAAGCTTTAAAGAAAACTTTCTGGACTTATCTCCCAGAACCACCTCAGCCAATATTGGTGGGGGGGGGGGGCTTGTAAACCGTTGTGTTTCATCAGTCCCTGGCTCTTCCCCGAGCTTGGAAAAGTTCATTTTCATGAGTTCTAGGCTTCTGGTTTGAGTGTTTGACTAGGATTCTGGGAGGACCAGGGTTCGAATCCCCCCTCAGCCACACAAACCTAGTCTGCTGTGTTCCTCAGAGGAAGGAAATGGCAACCTCCTCTGCACAAAACCTTGCTGATAAAGCTCTTAGGAGGGGTTGGCATTAGTTGAAGCTGGCTTGAAGGCACGTGACAACATCAACAACACATGTGTGAAGTTGAATGAAAATTATGGCCTCAAAAGCTCACATCCTAAGATATAGGGTAGAGCATGAATATTTTTATAGGTAAACTGATGGATTGTCAAGGGCTGAGTGGTGCAGCACAGGGATTTGACATGGAAGGTCCCAGGGTCATTCTCCCCCCTCTGTGGTAAAACTGCCTTCCTCCACTTTCTCTTTGTAGATGCTTTTGACCACACCTCCCATTATTCCAGCTAGAAGTCAGGGATTCTGGGAGTTATTGTCCAAAATGTCTGCTGAGACATTTCCAGGGTTTGATAAGGCTTTGTTTCAAGTATTCATATCCTATGAGGGACAGCTTAGGGAGCTGGGTATGTTTAATGTAGAGAAGAGAGGGTAAGAGGAGACGGAGACACAATAAGTATCTGAAAAGGTGTCATGTTGAGGATGGAACAAGCTTGTTTTTTGCTGCTCCGAGATAGGATATGGAGCAATGGATTCAAGAACTACCAGAAAAAGAGATTCCACCTCAACATTAGGACGAAGTTTCTGAGTAATTGCTGTTTGACAGTGGAAGACACTGCTCCCTTTGAGGGGTAGTAGAGTTTTCTTATTTAGAGGTTTTTAAGCAGAGGCTGAATGGCCATCTGTTGGAAGTGCTTGTGATGGTGTATTCCTCCATGGCAGAATGAGGTGAGATTGGATGGCCCTTGGATCTCTTCCATCTCTAGGATTCTAGGATATTGAGTTCTTTTGTAACTAGGAAAGTTCTCTTTCTTCTTCTCTATGTATCAAAGTTCTGGAGAGTTCATGCCAATTGGAAATAGAGTTGGCAGGGGAGATGATCCTTTTTTGGACTGTGACTTCCAGAATGCCCCAGCAGCATGACTATTGGCTAAGAGGGAAAGAGACAGGGGCTCTGAAAGCTTCCAAACAAAAAAGAGGAAGCATTCAGAGCCCTTACCTCTTCCTCTTTAGCCAATAGTCATGCTGGCTGGGCATTCTGGAGTCACAGTCCAAAAAAGGATCATCTCCCCTGCCAACTCTGTTTCAATTGGCATGAACTCTCAAAAGCATGTGCCCAGATCCTCCAACTAGTGTACGGTCCAAAATTACTTTTTCCCAAGCTCTAGATGCTTTGACTTCTCATATCTTGAGTCTGTCAGAGCTTGTTACAATCTTCCAGGCCTTCCAATAATGCTTTGGTTTGATGACAAGCTGGGAGCAGCAAAATCTCAGGATTTCTTAACTGTTCACCCTGCAGGTTTGAAGATCCGCACACTTGTGGCCCTTCTTCATGGGGACTTACATCAGCCAGGACAGCTTGAAACCCTGCATGCCTTGGCCCGTGTTGTGTGACACTGAAGCAACACTCAAGATCCCTCCTAGCAGAAGACGGTGCTCCCGAGTTGCTGTGACATTTCACAGGAAGAGAAGGAACAAAGTGACCCGAAGGTGAGAACTGGCAGGTGGTGTATCTGAGTACATGAGTACGTAAGTGTTTGTAAGTACCTTCTCTTGGTCTACAGAGGAATTCCATGCTCCTTGCGCAGAAGAACCTGTCACAATTAGTGTATCTGCATTACCCAGTTTATGCAATTTCATATCTCTTTAAACTACTATGAGTTCATCCTGTTGCATCCTGGTATCTTGGAAAAAAAAAGTACTTAGAATTCTCTGCTTAAATAGCCCCAGGGGCAGACAATGTATGGCTCTGCTACTCTAAATATTTATAGCGTTTTGATCTACTTTAACTGTCATGACAATAGTCCCGGGATCTCTAGTTTTGGTAAGGTGCTTAGAATTCTGAGATGCGTTAATTCCGGGGGATGGATAAGAGCTCCTTGCGGCCATAACTCACCTTATAGAGTCAGTGGAAACTGGATACAGCGTAGCTAGATAAGGAAAGGCCTCTTTCTCCCCCTGCCACTCCCCATCCCCAAATCTGATCAGCAAGTGGCCAATGCAACGGGATGAACTTCAGCCAGTCGTGAGACACTGCCTAATGTTTAGATGGAATCTCTTTTCTTTTCATTTGAAATTCATTGAAAAAGGAAGCCCAATACAGATATATCTGGCTATCCTGCCCCTCGAATCCTGTGTCTTCTCTTTTCCTCTTCCAGAAAGAATACTTCACAGTCCTCTCAGGCTTTGCCTGAACTGAAACACCTTGATGAGCCATCCCCAGCTGGCATTTCGGAGAAGATCTGGAGAAGGATTAAAGTCTCTTCTACGGTATATATTGCCCTTCCCTTCTCTAATGGGATACACCCAACCAGAGCTTAGTGGGGATGTTTTTTATTTTGGATTAGAACTGCCCAGATAGCTTGGCACCTGGCCTTGCTGGCTGAAAAAACGTGGGCCCTCATCATCCCAAAGGTTTTTTTTTTTAACATCCAAGTTTGCTCCCAACTTATGTGGACCTGTAGATGATCTGAGCCAGGGAAGTTGTGTTGGCTGGTCTGAATGATGAGGAAATGTAGGTGGCTTGACTCCAGGATGGAGGCCGGTGGGCAAGAGGGTGCTTTACTGGAAAACAACATAGGGGGTCTTGTGGGTTGCTGGCAATGGTGCCTGGTGTTGTGCGTGTGTCTGAAACCCCTGTTTTGGGGTTACTGCCCAAATGTTAGAAGCAGTAATCCCAAAAACAGTTCAGGACCTTGGACAGCTACTGAAAAGTCTTATTCTAAAACTAAAGCAGATTTCCGGTCCCTCGGCCAAAAAGAGGAGCCACTCTGCTGGATTTCAGTTCTTCAGTAGTTGAACTCTCATAATATCTGAGATACTGGAAGGATACTAGCTGCTTTCCCCTCAGATTAAATGCTTTCCTCAGCACATGGTGGGAACCATCTTTGTCATTTCACCTTTCCCAATGTTATCGGAGGAATAACTGCTGGAGGAGAAGGGTGCTCTGTACATCTGGTGGGCTTTCCTAGTGTATTGGCTTCAAAAGGGGAGTAAACCAGGATGATGAAAGTGCGCCCATGGGCCTTAGGCAACCTCCCTAAGAGTGTCCTGAGACCTCCAGGGAGCATAGAGCGCAACTTCTCCCCATGGTCAGTGGCTTGGTCTTTCCTGTGCTTTTTAAAGGGCCTCTCCTGGGCCTATATGCCAGGTACGGGCCTGTAAGCCCATCACCTACTTGCAAGATAACCCACCATCACCTACTTGCAAACCTTGTGGCGGGATTTGAGACCCTACACAAACAACCAACACAACATTTCCTTCATTTATATTACGTGGTACCCCCGGGATACGAAATGACCGCGTTACGAAATTTCCAGGATACGAAAAAAATAATAGGAAAAAAAACTGTTCCGGGTAGTTTTTTTTTGGCTTACGAAAAAATTTTGGTGCTTTTCGGCGCTTTTTTTCGCACGAAATCACGGCTTTCCAGCGCTAGCGGCTATGGCTTTTTCGGGTTGCGAAATCTTTCGGGTTACGAACGGCGCCGCGGAACGAATTAAATTCGTTAACCCGCGGGGTACCACTGTACGTTTTCTTCTGATAATGGGACTCAAGGAGGCAGACAATATACGTATTTGAACACAATACAAATTTAAAACAATAACAAAGCATGTAAAAAGACAATAAATGAAGATTTAAGGAACAATGTATGAAGTTCAAAACATTAAATTTCTAAAAATACATTAGAAGACCATATACACACCTGAAATACATATAAACATACATGGTTGACCTCAAAACTGACACACACTTTTGTTGCTGGGGGGGGGGCATATCTATGTCCATCCCCTTTTCTTCCTCCTCACCCTACATTTCTCAGAGTACTCTAGGGCAGTGTGATCCCAACTCCCCTCCTCATGGAGACCCACCCAGTCTTTGCTAAGCTGCCAGAAACCTGCCAAGCCACTCACACTGGAGATTGTCCAGCTGGGCCAGCCAGTCTCTTCCTCCAGGGGCTTTCTTTTGGAGATGGACTGGGCTGGCAGAGAGGATGTGAGGATAATGACCAGTAGCCTTCTGAATCTGGAGTATGGGACCAAATGAGAAGGCCATGTTCTTTTTGCTCCAATCTTGCCTGTAGGCTTCCTGGGTTTTCAGGGGCCCTTTCACACTCCACAAGTCTAGTTCTGTGACTACACTTTCACTGCCAGCTCCCATCTATGGCCTCTTAGGATCACGTTTAAATGAGGCATTTAGCATGCTCAGTGAGACAGCGCGTAGTGTCTCTTCAAACTACAAATCCTAGAATTCCACAAGATGCAGCCATGACAGCTGAAGTAGAATTTAGTTACTATACAGTGGGCCCTCGCCTTCGCAGGGATCCGTTCTGGATCCCGCGGTAAGGCGCATTCCGCCTATGCTCAAGCCCCTTATAAACAATGTGGGCTCGTGCAAAGGCGGCCACGGGGCTCAACTGGGCGCCGGCCATTCAATTGAATGGGACGCACCGCCCTTCCGCCTGCGTGCGCCCCGCGGCTGTGAGCGCGTATGCTCAGCCGCGTACGGCGCGCCCACGTATGACGCAGTCGCGCTGTATATGTGTGATTTGTAGTGTGAAAGGGTGAAAGGGTGCT
>NC_056527.1:117502977-117550811 GCF_019175285.1 Sceloporus undulatus
GATGAGGTGGTGATGGAGTTGGAGGCAAATGGCCAACTGGGATACAGCACGGCCCTGGCTGCCCCTTGCCCACTTCCGCCCAGCTCTCGCCTCGCGGCCCAGGCAGCAGCCTTCCCTGCAGCCCCTTCTGCCCGGCGGGGAGTCCCTCCCTGGCCCCATGAAAGAGTCTTGGGCCTCTCTCTGCCTGACCTTCCTGTCGATGCGGACGGTGAAGAGGGCTCCGGGGCCGAGGGGCTCCCTGCTGAGGACCAGCCCGTGGTTGAACTCCTGCCCCGGCTGCGACCGTGACGCCGTCCTGCCGCCCCGCGTCACCGTCACCAGGCGCCCCGTCCGCGGGTGCAGCAGCAGCAGCGAGGGCGAAGGCGAGGACGGCGGGGGAGGCGCCGGGCCCGGGACCGACGGCGGCGGGGGAGCCGCAGCGGGAGCCGGAGCCTGCCCTCCTCCTCCTCCTCCTCCGCCGCCGCCGCCGCCCAGCATCCCTCCGTCGCCCGCCCGCCGCCGCGGCCCCCGGGCGCACAGCACCCGCGCGCGACACTCGGCCGCGCTTGACGGCGGAGGGGCATGCGGGCGCCCTGCTTGACGGCAGCAGCGAACACGCACGCGCACGACGTAGGCACGCACGCAAGAGACGCCGGCCGGCAGCCTCAGGGCTTCGCGCTTTACGACAGGGAAGAACTGCTCCGCGTCCAGGAGTGCTTTACGGCGGCGGAAAATGTCGTGAAATCAAAAAGCTCTGAAATTAGAGAGAGTTCATAATGATAATACTACTAATAATAATAATAACAACGTCCCTGTTTCTTCTCTGCAGAGAAACGTCTGTTCTTTGGGACAAAGGGGGAAATCGTGGCCTTTAAAAGCTCTGAAATTAAAGAGACGGTTCACATAATAATAATAATAATAATAATAATTTTATTTGGATGGATCGAGGCGGCTTACAATATGAGTAAAAACAGCTCGTAAAAGAGAGCTCTTGTAGCCCCTTTGAGACGAAGCGAAGGAAAGAAAGAAGGGAAACCCGGCTCTCCTGCTCCGGAAGATGGCGGCGCCCGCCGCGGGAGGGAGGGAGGGAGGGAGGTCCGTGCAGCGGAGCGCAGAGAAGAGGGCGCATGCCTTGCTGGCGGACAGGGAGGGAGGGAGGGAGGGCCGGCTCAGGGCCCAGGAAGGAGGGATCTTCATGTTGGGGGAGCTGGTGGCTGGAGGGGCAGAGGGGCTTGTCCTCGTCCAAGGTGGGTCTGTGCCGGGAAAGAGGGGAGGAAAGAGGGGCGCATGGGGGAGAGGGGAGTTCTGGGAGTTGTAGTCCAAAAAGGGGGTGTTTCCTAGCTAGCACTGGATATGCCTTGTTGACACAGTTTACCTCCAGGTTCCTCGGGAAGGCGGTGAGGGAATCGGTGAGAGGCTGGAAGGGGCTTTAGGCGTTGTAGTCCGAAAGAAGGGACTTCCCATCCAAACACACTGCAGAAACAACCCCGTTTGAGATCGCTTTAACTGCCCCGGTTCAGGGCGAGGGAATGCTGCAAAGGGTGGTTCATTGTGGCCCCAGAGCTCTCTGACAGAGAAGGCTCAATGTCTCACAAAGCTACACTTCCCAGAATTCCCCAGCATTGAGCCAGGGCAGGTAAAGGGGTCTCAAACTGGGTTATTTCTGCAGTGCGTTTTGGACCTGAGAGGCTGGAAGGAGGTTTTAGGGGGAGCAGCAGAGGAGCTTCCCTTCTCCTTTTGTGTCATGGCTTTTTAGATTCTAAGGGCAGGGAACGGTCTAATTAAAGCCTAATGACCCTGAGCCACTCTGGGAGCCTTTGGGGCTGAAGGCCGGGGGGGGGGAGATAAATACCCCCAATAAACAAGTAAATAAGTTGCAGTCCAAGGCGGGGGGGGGCATTTCCTAGCTGTTGAGAACTTGCAACGGTTTCCTTGCAGATCCTGCCGGAAGGTGGATGAGGGACTCTGTAAGTGTGAATGGGAGGCTTTAGGTGGAGTAACAGAGATAGGAACTAGTTCTGGGTGTCTTGTCTCGCTTTCCTTCCAGTTACTGCAGGCAGCTGAATGAAGGAATCTGTGAACTGAGTTAGCGTTGGGGGCTTTGAAGTGGGGGGAGACCCAGGAGAGAACTGTGGGAAGCACTGAAGAAATTGGGGGATCCCTTTAGCTTTCTGACCTCCTTGCCTCTCTCCGTTGGCAGACTCAGTCAGCTGCGAAGGCCGAACCTTGCTCAAGAGCTTCGTGGCAGCCTCAGCGCACAGGTGGGTGGTCAGTGATTCCCAAACTACTGACCCGGCATCAACCCTTCCACCCAAAGGCAGATCCATCAGCTCCAGGCCCCATCGCCAACACTCTTCCCATAGATCTGTAGGGAAAATCCTCTGCATCATACTGGGGGCCTTTCACATTAGATGACTATAGAACGACTATTCCATGTCCATTGCCCCATATGGATGCATCCTATGCAGTCCTGCAGTTTGGAAAGGCACATTTTTTGCCATCTGCAAGGTTGGGTGGAGTGGTGGAATCGAATCCCTGAAGATGGGAAGGGGTATATTGGAGGCCATTGTATTTGGGGGGCTAGTTTGTCTCTCTAACAAAGGAGTCCGAGTGCTGGAAGCAGCCACTGAGAAGGCCCTGTGTCACACTCCTGGCAGATGTCCCAGAGAGGATGGTGGGACAGAGGAGAAGGCCTCCTTCCTCTCTGTTTTCTTTTGATTTTGGAATGGGCAGTGTCTTTCTTCGACTTGTGCTTAATTCATTTTAGGGGGGAATATGTTCACGTGCTTAGCTTCGATGTCCCAGAGGAAGAATTCAAGGCTGGATTCACTGCTGAGGTAGCCTCCTGGTGAGTAAGTGAGTGAAGGTCCCCTCTCTTTTCCCATTGCTTAGGATAGTTTCAGGCTCTTTGCCAAATGGCTTCTCTGAACTGGATGCATATTGCCAAGGGATTATGTAAGTTAACAGTCTATAAAATGTTAACTTGTTAAACTATGAATCAGATGCCTCTTTTGGGACACATTTTCTCAGTAGGTCACTATTGATTCTTGTTGATAATAACCAACTTTCTCCCAAGGATATCAGTCCATGATGGATTCCGGGATCCCCTTGGCTGGTCTGGAATAGGAAGCGGCTTAACTGCGGAAGAATTCTTGGCACCGCAGTTGGCAGTGCGCCTGGCTCAGACGGCGCAGGGACCTGCCACGGTGGTACTGGATTCGCTCAGCTGGCTGCTTCTCCGCCTGCCATTTCCCAGCATCTGCCAGGTTCTGGCCCAGCTGCCCAAGAAAGCAAATACTGCTGGTGAGTGAGAGATGTAAAGCCAAGAGTCTCTTTGGCCACAGGCTCTTTCTTCCTAAAGCTTTAAAGAAAACTTTTCTGGACTTTATCTCCCAGAACACCTCAGCCAATATTGGTGGGGAGGGGGCTTGTAAACCGGTGTGTTTCATCAGTCCCTGACTCTTCCCAGAGCTTGGAAAAGTTCATTTTCATGAGTTCTAGGCTTCTGGTTTGAGTGTTGGACTAGGATTCTGGGAGACCAGGGTTCGAATCCCCACTCAGCCACACAAACCTAGTCTGCTATGTTCCTCAGAGGAAGGAAATGGCAAACCTCCTCTGCACAAACCTTGCTGATAAAGCCTTAGGAGAGGGTTGGCATAAGTTGAAGCTGGCTTGAAGGCACGTGACAACATCAACAACACATGTGTGAAGTTGAATGAAATTAATTGGGCCTCAAAAGCTCCACATCCTAAGATATAGGGTAGAGCATGAATATTTTGATAGGTAAACTGATGGATTGTCAAGGGCTGAGTGGTGCAGCACAGGGATTTGACATGGAAGGTCCCAGGGTCATTCTCCCCCATCTGTGGTAAAAACTGCCTTTCCTCCACTTTCTCTTTGTAGATGCTTTTAGACCACACCTCCAATTATTCCAGCTAGAAGTCAGGGATTCTGGGAGTTATTGTCCAAAATGTCTGCTGAGACATTTCCAGGGTTGATAAAGGCTTTGTTTCAAGATATCATATCCTATGAGGGACAGCTTAGGGAGCTGGGTATGTTTAATGTAGAGAAGAGAAGGGTAAGAGGAGACACAATAAGTATCTGAAAAGGTGTCATGTTGAGGATGGAACAAGCTTGTTTTTTGCTGCTCCAGAGAATAGGATATGGAGCAATGGATTCAAGATACCAGAAAAGAGATTCCACCTCAACATTAGGACGAAGTTTCTGAGAGTAATTGCTGTTTGACAGTGGAAGACACTGCTCCTTTTGAGGGTAGTAGAGTTTCTTTATTTAGAGGTTTTTAAGCAGAGGCTGAATGGCCATCTGTTGGAAGTGCTGTGATGGTGTATTCCTCCATGGCAGAATGAGGTGAGATTGGATGGCCCTTGGCATCTCTTCCATCTCTAGGATTCTAGGATATTGAGTTCTTTTGTAACTAGGAAAGTTCTCTTTCTTCTTCTCTATGTATCAAATGTTCTGGAGAGTTCATGCCAATTGGAAATAGAGTTGGCAGGGGAGATGATCCTTTTTTGGACTGTTTTTTTTTTTTTTTTTCTGACTTCCAGAATGCCCCAGCCAGCATGACTATTGGCTAAAGAGGAAGAGACAGGGGCTCTGAAAGCTTCCAAACAAAAAGGGAAGCATTCAAGCCTTCCCTCTTCCTCTTTAGCCAATAGTCATGCTGGCTGGGGCATTCTGGAAGTCACAGTCCAAAAAAAGGATCATCTCCCCTGCCAACTCTGTTTCCAATTGGCATGAACTCTCAAAACATGTGCCCAGATCCTCCAACTAGTGTACGGTCCAAAATTACTTTTTCCCAGCTCTAGATGCCTTTGACTTCTCATATCTTGAGTCTGTCCGAGCTTGGTTACAATTCTTCCAGGCCTTCCAATATGTTTGGTTTGATGACAAGCTGGGAGCAGCAAAACTCAGGATTGTAACTGTTCACCCTGCAGGTTTGAAGATCCGCACACTTGTGGCCCTTCTTCATGGGGACTTACATCAGCCCGGACAGCTTGAAAACCCTGCATGCCTTGGCCCGTGTTGTGGTGACACTGAAGCAACACTCAAGTCCCTCCTGCAGAAGACGGTGTCCCCGAGTTGCTGTGACATTTCACAGGAAGAGAGGAACAAAGTGACCCAGAAGGTGAGAACTGGCAGGTGGTGTATCTGAGTACATGAGTACGTATTGTGTAAGTACCTTCTTCTTGGTCTACAGAGGAATTCCACTGCTCCTTGAGCAGAAGAACCTGTCACAATTATGTGATCTGCATTACCCGTTATAGCAATTTCATATCTCTTTAACTACTATGAGTTCATCTGTTGCATCCTGGTATCTTTGAAAAGTACTTAGAATTCTCTGCTAAATAGCCCCAGGGGGCAGACAATGTATGGCTCGCCTACTCTAAATATTTATAGCGTTTTGATCCTACTTTAACTGTCATGACAATAGTCCCGGGATCTCTAGTTTTGGTAAGGTGCTTAGAATTCTGAGATGCGTAATTCAGGGGGATGGATAGAGCTCCCTTGCGCCATAACTCCCACTATAGAGTCAGTGGAACTGGATACAGAGTAGCTAGATAAGGAAAGGCCTCTTTCTCCCCCTGCCACTCCCCATCCCCAAATCTGATCAGCAAGTGGCCAATGCAACTGTGGATGAACTTCAGCCACGTGGAGACACTGCCTAATGTTTAGATGGAATCTTTTTCTTTTCATTTGAATCCATTTGAAAAAGGAAGCCCAAATAAAGATATATCTGGCTATCTGCCCCCTGAATCCTGTGTCTTCTCTTTCCTCTCCAGAAAGAATACTTCACAGTCCTCTCAGGCTTTGCCCTGAACAACACCTTGATGAGCCATCCCCAGCTGGCATTTCTGGAGAAGATCTGGAGAGGATAAAAGTCTCTTCTACGGTTATATGCCCTCCCTTCTCTAATGGGATACACCCCCCCAGAGCTTAGGGGGAGTTTTTTATTTTGGATTAGAACTGCCAGATAGCTTGGCACCTGGCCTTGCTGGCTGAAAACGTGGGCCATCATATCCCCAAAGGTTTTTTTTTAAAATCCAAGTTCTGCTCCCAACTTATGTGGACCTGTAGATGATCTGAGCCAGGGAAGTTGTGTTGGCTGAGTCTGAATAATGAGGAAATGTAGGTGGCTTGACTCCAGGATGGAGGCCGGTGGGCAGAGGGTGCTTTATGAGAAAACAACATAGGGGTCTTGTGGGTTGCTGGCAATGGTGCCTGGTGTTGTGGTGTGTCTGAAACCCCTGTTTTGGGGTTACTGCCCAAATGTTAGAAGCAGTAATCCCAAAACAGTTCAGGACCTTGGACAGCTACTGAAAAGTCCATTCTAAAACTAAAGCAGATTTCCGGTCCCTGGCAAAAAGAGGAGCACTCTGCTGGATTTCAGTTCTTCAGTAGTTGAACTTCATAATATCTGAGATACTGGAAGGATACTAGCTGCTTTCCCCTCAGATTAAATGCTTTCCTCAGCACATGGTGGGAAACATCTTTGTCATTTCACCTTTCCCAACTGTTATCTGGAGGAATAACTGCTGGAGGAGAAGGGTGCTCATGTACATCTGGTGGGCTTTCCTAGTGTATTTGGCTTCAAAAGGGGAGTAAACCAGGATGATGAAAGTGCAGCCCATGGGCCTTAGGCAACCTCCCTAAGAGTGTTCCTGAGACCTCCAGGGAGCATAGAGAGCAACTTCTCCCCATGGTCAGTGGCTTGGTCATTTCCTGTTGCTTTTTAAAGGGCCTCTCCTGGGCCTATAATAGCCAGGTACGGGCCTGTAAGCCCCATCACCTACTTGCAAGATAACCCACCCATCACCTACTTGCAAACCTTTGGTGCGGGATTTGAGACCCTAGACAACAACAACAACAACAACATTTCCTTCATTTATATTACGTCTTTCTTCTGATAATGGGACTCAAGGAGGCAGACAATATATTTGAAACAATACAAATTTAAAACAATAACAAAGCATGTAAAAAGACAATAAATGTAAGATTTAAGGAACAATGTATGAAGTTCAAACATTAAATTTTCTAAAATAGATTAGAAGACCATATACCAACCTGAAATACATTAAACACATACATGGTTGACCCCAAAACTGACACACACCTTTTGTTTATGGGGGGGGGCATATCTATGTCCATCCCCTTTTCTTCCTCCTCACCCCTACATTTCTCAGAGTACTCTAGGGCAGTGTGATCCCAACTCACCTCCTCATGGAGACCCACCCAGTCTTGCTAAGCTGCCAGAAACCTGCCAAGCCACTCACACTGGAGATTGTCCAGCTGGCCAGCCAGTCTCTTCCTCCCAGGGCTTTCTTTTGGAGATGGACTGGGCTGGCAGAGAGGATGTGAGGATAATGACCAGTAGCCTCTGAATATGGAGAATATGGGACCAAATGAGAAGGCCATGTTCTTTTGCTCCAATCTTGCCTGTAGGCTTCCTGGGTTTATCAGGGGCCCTTTCACACTCCACAAGTCTAGTTCTGTGACTACACTTTCACTGCCAGGCTCCCATCCTATGGCCTCTTAGGATCACAGTTTAAATAGAGGCATTTAGAATGCTCAGTGAGACAGCGCTAGTGTCTCTTCAAACTACAAATCCTAGAATTCCACAAGATGCAGCCATGACAGCTGAAGTAGAATTATAGTACTATACAGTGGGCCCTCGCCTTACACGGGGATCCGTTCCGGATCCCGCCGCGTAAGGCGAATTCCGCCTATGCTCAAGCCCCATTATAAACAATGGGGCTCGTGCACGGCGGCGCAACGGGCGCGCGCGCCCATTCAATTGAATGGGACACGCTGCCCCTTCCGCCCTGTGTGCGCCCCGCGGCTCGAGCGCGTATGCTCAAGCTGCGTAAGGCGCGCCCGAGTATGACGCTGGCGCACTGTATATTCGTGTAGTGTGAAAGGGTGCTAGATCAGCCATTGCGGAAACACAATGCTGAAGTAGCTGTAGGTCTTTGAGCTGATCCAACATGGTTGTTCTTCTCAAGTTTCTTATGTAAGATTTTGTCTGGTTTACTGTGGTTATAGCACTCTTCTCTCTCTCTACTTGACTTCCCAACTGATTTTGATGACTGCTTTTCTGCTATGTTTGGATCCTCTTAGGCTGACCCGACAGCCAACTTAACCTTTAACCTGCGCCTCTCTGCAGCTGAGCGCCGGGCAAAAGAATCAGTGCCTCTCCCATATCAGTTCAGTGAGGAGAAGTAAGTATGGCTGATCAATTCATCTTCCTTCCCCCACACTCTTCCTGGATTCTTACACTTTTTTTTATTGTCATGCTGGATAGTTATTTACTTATTTGTTTGCATTAAAAAAAATGCTTTATGAGCCTATGTGTGTATGCTGTCAAGTCATCTGTCAACTTATGGTATCCACAAGTACCCTAGAGTTTTTTTAGGCAAGGAAGACTCAGAGGTGGTTTTGACAATTTCTTCCTTTGAAACATAGCCTATGGCATCTGATATTTGTTGGCAGTCTCCCATCAAAATACTAGCCAGGGATGTTATTTCAGGTAGTCCTTGTATCTCTTCTTTGGAGCGCCCCTCTTACGCTGAACCGTGGTGAGTTCACCGTAGAATACTATTTTTGGGAGGCAATGGTCCTTCATCCTAGAAACGTGTCTTGCCCAGCACAGCTGCGTCCTCAATAGCATGGCCTCAATGCTGGTGATCCATTTGTCACATAGTCAATCCAGTGTATATTTAGAATTGTGCGTAAACAGCGCTGATGAAAGCGTTCGAGGAGTTGTAGGTGTTGGTGATAGGTGACCCATGTTTCAACCCATAAAGGAGAATAGACAGTACAGTGGCTCTATGCACAGTGGGGCACACAATCTTTTTATAACTCCCTTTAGATTTTTATGTTTGTGGTTTGCATTCTTTTAAACCTTTTCAATTCTCTGTTTGTGTCTGAGCCTCCAAATAGTACACCGCAGTGCCTCTAACCTCCTTTTCCACTCACCTTCCAGGAAATCATCTCTGCTACAGGTGCCAACCAGCCAGGGCAAGATCTACTATGAGCCTGACGCAGCGGATGACATAGACGATGAGGATCCAGACGATGACTTGGATATATGAAACACACAAACTGGGAAATGAAACTGTCAGCCATGGAAGGCCCATCCGGGTTGGTCTTGCAGACAAGATTCTGCATAAAGGACAGAACTAGGCCCTTTCCATTGCCTTCCTCCAAGGTTTCTATCTTGATGGCCTTTGTTGGCAACTCCCAGCAGCGCCTTTGCTTTGGGTGGACCTTCTCTGAGGAGAGATGCTAGATTGGCTGGAAACAGAGCCACAGAGTCAGATTGAAATGAATGCTGCCCAGAGAAAGACCAAGACCTGAGCTGCTGTTGCTTATTAGAGGTAATTTGTGCTCTCTCGAGGGAGATCCATAATTCAACTCATATAAAGTTGGTTTTACACATGCTTTACCCATTAAGGGTAAGTTACAACTGGTGGGGTGAAGGAGAGGGGAGGTTTAGCATACGGAGTTATTTGAGGAAAGTATGGTTTTGAAGCAAAACAAATAAACAACTCTACAGTTCAGAAACCAGCACTACTACTACTTTTTTTTTACATGCAGAAAAAATAGGCATGTTCTGCTCAGGGCCCCACAACAAGCTCCAGCTCCCAGAATTCCATAGCCTTGGGAGTTGGAGTATGTTGTGGGGCCCAGAGCGGAGCCTGCTTCAAGGCTATGGAATTCTGGGAGTTGGAGTATGTTGGGGGGCCCAGAGCGGAGCCTGCTTCAAGGCTATGGAATTCTGGGAGTTGGAGTATGTTGGGGGCCCCAGAGCGGAGCCTGCTTCAAGGCTATGGAATTCTGGGAGTTGGAGTATGTTGTGGGGTCCAGAGCGGAGCTCTGCTCCGCTCTGGGCCCACAACAAACTCCAACTCCCAGAATTCCATAGCCTTGAGCCAGAAAAGAGTTAAAGCGGTGCCAAATCGTGTTATTTCTCCAGTGTGGATGCAGCCTACCTATTCCAACCAACGCTCAAACCACTACACCACACTGCCTCATACGTTTGGGGGCCACAAGTAGCCCAGTCAGCATGAAACCAACATAAAGAGCCTGAGCCTGAAAGCTCTAAGCCTTAAAAAAGTAACTTTTCCAAGCTGTGCCCTCAGTGTAACTTTGTACAGTGCTGTTGAACTTCTCTGTTTTCCTTCCTGCTCTGAGAAAAAAAAGAGCAGCTTGGAGCCCGTGAGCTAACTGCTTGTGTCAGTCTATAGATTATAGTTCTGGGATACTGACTACGTGTCGCCTTGGCGCATGCGCACTCCTTAGTTTCAAGCCCTTAGCCGCTTGTCATTCTCTTCTTCATAGCTCTGGGAGACAGGCCACGTGCCGCGTTGGCGCATGCGCTCTCCTTGGCGGCTGCTGCCCGCTCTTTTTCCTCACAGCGGAGGGAAATTTCGTTCTTTTCTCCTGCGCATGCTCTCCCCTCTCCTTTCATTTCAAGCGCCGCGGGGCCGACGCATGCGCAGTATCCCCTCCCGTTCACCCTACCTAGCCTCTTCCTGCCTCGGCTCCGTTTGCGCACGCGCACCTCGAATCCCGGCCACAGCTTGCCGGAGCCGAGGATTCGCGAGGCGCATGCGCGGCGTCCCTGCTCTTCTTTTTCCTCCTTCGCTGTGCTGCTTGTGATTGGGCGCCGCGCTTCCCTGCTCCGGAAGTAGTTCCGTGCGCTCCGTCGGTTGCCCCGGAAGTGGACCGAAGCAGAGGAGGCGAGAGGGGGGAGCGCTGGGGTTCCCCCCCGAAAGCCGGCAGCGGGGAGCTAAGATGGCGGCGGCGGCGGCGCTGGCGGCGGGGCCCGGCTGAGCCGGAGGAGGGCGGCCGCCCGACGCTGCCCTCCTCGCCCGCCGTCCCCCGCTGGAAGCTGGCGGAGCTGGGGCGGGCCGGGGGCGCGGCGGCGGTGGCTGGGGGCCCCGGCGGAGGCGGGAGGATGATGCGCTCGCAGTGCCTGCTGGGCCTCCGGGCCTTCCTCGCCTTCGCCGCCAAGCTCTGGGGGTTCCTCCTCTATCTCCTCCGGCGGCAGGCGCGCACCGTAAGTACCGAGGGCAGGGTGCCTCTGAGGGCGTGCAGAGTGCGGCTTCTGAGGGAGGAGGGTCGTCGCTTTACCCCAGCAGACTCTGGCTGCATCCACACTGGAGACATAACCCGGTTTGGCACCGCTGTAACTCTTTTCTGGCTCAAGGCTATGGAATTCTGGGAGTTGGAGTTTGTTGTGGGCCCCAGAGCCGCTCTGGACCCCACAACATACTCCAACTCCCAGAATGCCATAGCCTTGAGCCAGGCTCCGCTCTGGATCCCACAACGTACTCCAACTCCCAGAATGCCATAACAGCGTTTACTGTCTTGAGGGAGAGGATTCATAGCCAGGTGAGTGTGGAAGATACCAGCATGCAAAGGGCTCTTGTAGCGCTTTTGAGACCAACTGAGCGAAAGAAGCTTTGGAAGAAACAACCCTAGACTTCGGTCTACTTCCTCAGATGCATGGAGCAAACGGGGCATACGCTTCTGTAGACTTAGGCCTGCTTCTTCAAAGGCAGGGAATGTACTGAAGCCCAGGAAGGGCCTTTAGGTAGCCTTCACACAAAGAGCAAGCTGGGCATAAACTAAGTCAGTATCCTCTGAAGGGAAAGGGTGGCTGGTGCGAAAGATGGTGAGGATGGAATTTGGCCTGTATGAAAGAAACCAGCTATCCTCAGCTGGTGTATCTTCACTTACCTGCACTCCAAGGGCAGAGTACCTCTGAGGACATACAGAGTGAGTCCTTTTCCCCAGCTTCTCAGGAGGACAGGCAAGTCCAGTGTAGCTGGGGGGAAACCTTTTATGCTTATGGTGTTGAGGGAGGAGATTCATACCAGCGCGCAAGGGGACCTTGTCGCCCCTTTGAAACTAACTATACAGAAGGAGTTGTAGCAGAAGCTTTTGCAAACTTAGGTCCCCTTCCTCAGAGACATAGAGTGAACCGGGCATAAACCAAGTAAGTGGCACATGAAGGGGAAGAGATGGCCAGTGAGGAAGACGGAGAGGGCAGAGTGCTTCTGAGGACGTGCAGAGCGACTTTTCCTCTTCTTCCCTGGTTTCTCCTGCCTGGCAGGGGGTTGGACTGGATGGCCCTTGTAGTCTCCTCCAACTGTACGATTCTATGATTCTGAGGGAAGCAGCCGTAGCCTTTCCAGCATAGAGCACGAAGGTGCAAGGATAGTCCAGCGTAGCCAGGAGAAAGCTTTTTATGTTTACTAACCTGAGGTTGAGAATTCATAGCTGTGTGAGTGTTGAAATACTAGCATGCAAAGGGATTTTGTAGCACCTTTGAGACTGAGTGGACTAGGCATAAGCTTTCGTAGACTTCATGCTCTATGGAAGCAAAATGATCACCGCTTTCCTCAGGAACAGGGAAAGAGAAGGAAACTCACTCTGCATGTCTTCAAAGGATGAAAGAAGCTGGAGGATAAGCTTTCGTAGGCCTGGTCTACTTCCCCAGATGCATGGAGCGAACTGGGCATAAGGGTAAGTAAGTACCACCTGAAGGCAAACGGGTGGCCAGTGAGGAAGATGGGAAGGGACAAGGTGTGTGAAGGAAACCAGCTCTCCTCAGCTGGCATTGCTTCACTCTGTACCTAAGGGCAGGGTGCCTCTGAGGACATGCAGAGTGAGTTTCATTCTCTTTCCTTGTTCCTGAGGAAAGCGATCATCATTTTGCTTCTATAGAGCATGAAGTCAATGAAAGCTTATGCCTAGTTTACTCCATGCATCTTTGGAAGTAGACCCAGGCCTACGAAAGCCTATGCTACAACAGCTTCTTTTGCACACTTAGTCTCAAGGGTGCTACAAGATCCCTGCGCTCTTGGGGGGTGTTTGAGTTAGGTGAGATGAAAGCACTTCGTCTTCCTCCTCCTATTCCTGCATGTAGTGGGACTCCTTGCCATGGGATGCAGCTGCTCAGAGCCATTTTAAAAAGGAGCTGATGTTAATTTATGAAAGTTTAGTGCCATCCGAGGCTGGTTGCCAGGACTCATCAGCGACAGTGTGCCTCTGTGTATCGGTTGTTGAGGAACCCTCCTGTCCTGTTGTCTGGTTTCCCAGGAGGAGCTGGTTGCCTGCTCTGTGCATGGAGTGCTGGACTAGATGGGCCTTCAGTCTGGTCCACCCTCAGGGCTCCCTTGTGCTTAGGAGACCCTTCCTTGTTCACATTGGCGGGGTATAGACCGCCGCTTTGCGGCGGTCTGCCGCCACCGCCGCCAGTAGGTCCGCAGGGAAGCCGGAGCCTTCACACGGCCCGACTCCCGCGCGGAACAAAAAAGAAGCTCCAAAATGGAGCTTTCTTTTTCCTTGCACATTCTTGGGAATTGTGAAGGATAGTGCTGGAGTTGAAGACACATAACAGCAGTAATGGAGCCATAGCTATTGTTAGCAGCCTCATTCAGGGCTTGTAAATTTAGGGCAGCTGTGGTTTCCTTGACTGACCCAATCCACCTGTACTCCTCTTTTCCCAATGCCTTCCACTTGGCCAAGCATTAAGCTCTATCCCAGTAAGTCACATCATCTCATATGTCATCTGTTTAATCATTTGGCTCCTAGGGAGAGGTCAGGATTGATTTGCTTTGTGACATATTTGTTTGTCTTTTTGGTGGTCCATAGTAACTGCTGAACTCACCTCCAGCACCTCATTTCAATGGTTTGGCATGATCCATGTATAGACTTTCTCTCCAGGGACCTTATGGAGTCCACAAAACACGTGACAAAGCAAACTGGTTAGTCTTTATGGTGCCACAAGACACTGTGTTGTTGTATGTAATGAGTTAACATGAACTGATGTGGCTGAACAGATTCAGTTCTAAAAATATAGGAAGAAGAAATGCATGAACCTGGAGGCAGAGGCGATAGTGATAAGGACCCACAGGTACCTGAAGGGAAAGGCAGTCGGGGGTATATGGTGGATTGGGTGCTGGAACTCCATGTCTATAGCATGCAAGCACATTGAAGGCTATGTGGTGCTGGATTGAAAGCCAATGGAGTGGAAGAAACAGATTAAAAAGCGTTGGAGACAGTGACCCCACAAAGTAGAAAGACTTTCCAGTATGTTTTATGCAATTCAGGGAAACGTTGAGGACCATCAGCTCTTCTTCCTCTGCTCCTAAGCCCAGCTGATCTGGAGAGAAGGAAGCAGGTGTAAGTGTTACTCTGATGGAGCTGCCTTAAACAAAAGGATGAAGCTTGCCAGTTGAGCTTGGTGCTCCTTTTCAAATTATATACAATACTCCTTTGGGCTCTTAATGCATTTCCAATCCTGAGTGATTCTGTGAGGTTTCTCCCTCCTTCAGTTTATCAGACATCAGCTACTCTTCTCAACTTATCCTAACCACCAATCTGCAAGAAGTGCTGCTTATTTTTCGCCCCCACATCCTTTGAAATGTTACTTTACACCCAGTTCAGGTTGGTATTTTTCCACCTTCCTCTTACATAGGAAATGAGACCTAGAGTGGGGGAAAAGCGAGACAGAATCAGGTGAGCCTCTCCAACAAAGCAACCTTTTTAAATAAAGTCAGCCTGAGGTGTCACATGTAACTGGAGTAGGTTCAGATCGTTCAGTCAAGTGTGATTTTAAGCTGCCAGCAGCTCCCTGAAGCTTGGCTGAACAAACAGGCTGCTCTTTTTAAAAAAAGAAAGTCCTTGTGTTTTTGTGCTTTTCTTAGATGGTGGCAGTGGAGATGGGCAGGACATGAGCCAGGCCCATTTCTTCTTTCTAGGGATTTTGAATGGAGAAGCCAGAACATTAAGTCCTGCAAGTGGAAACTGTGGGTGATGGGTTAGGCTGAAATGCTGAAGATGCTGGGGTTTGATGCTTGCTTGTTCTTCCTCCTGTAGAGTTTAATGGAAGTACGTGTGCAAGTGACAAATGAACAACCGTTCGTAATTTAAAGATCATGCATGAGATGCCCCTTTTTATTAGATTCAGTAAAAGTAGGCCTATGTCCGCTTTCTTCCTCCTTTTCCTATCTAAATGAGGACCGCCGGTGCAATTCAAATATTTGGCTGGATTTTGACATTTTAGTCTCAGTGCAGTGCCAATTTCTACCATGTAGAGAGTTGTAGTATTTGAAGAGATAGCCACACCAACCTGTTTTAGCATAAAAAGATGTAAAGGAACCCATTCATGCTTCTGAACCTAATTGGGAATAAGAAGTTTCATCCTTGCCTCTAATGGAGTAGTACACTGTGTCCATGAAAGCTTGTACAGTACTATAAATGCCTTCTTCCTGGTTAGTCTCAAAAGTGTTGCTGGATTCCTTTATGTCTTTTAATGCCCACCGTGGTGAGGACGTTCTCTGTGGCTTTTGCATATATCACTCCTCGATAACGATGGAGTGCTGATGAGGGTCTTGGCTGTTGGCTCTGGGTGCTAGTTGGGGTCATTTTTGCCCCTTTGGGGAGATTTTGGGAGAGGGCTTTTATCAGATTCCCAGTTGATTGGTATTTCTAAGCCTGAGCCAGATGGAAGAATGGACCAATTTTTTGTTTTGCTGTTGGTGAGGGTTCTTGCTAAGTAGATCATAGAATCATTGAGTTAGGAGAGACCACAAAGGTAGAAAGCTCCCCTCTAAAGCAATCTTATGGGCCAGCATGGGGTAATGGTTTGAGTGTTCGACTAGGACTCCAGGAGAACAGGGGTTGAATCCTTACTTCGTCATGGTCTCCCAGCGACTGAGGAAGGCAATTCTTGCCTAGACAACCTTAGAATAAGGTCACCATAGGTCAGCACCAACCTGAAGGCACATGGCAGTTACCACCACCACCACAAAGCTTTTCTACTACTGCTCTCTGTTTATGACGCATTCAGACCTAAAATGTGTTGGAAATGTATGCTTGCACATACAGTACTCCTTGTCCGTGAGTGACATGTTCTAAGACCCCCAGTGCATGCCTGCAAACACCCATAGTGCTTCGCCCTATATCTGTAATATTTGAGATTGAAATTGATCATGGGTAATTGAAAGTATGGAAGGCAAAACCACAGGTCAAGGGGGACTACTGTATCTGCATGTGTGCCTATGCCTCTTTGCATGCCCTGCAACCTGGGTGAGAATCATATAGCCCTTCAGATGTTATTGGAACTGCAACTACCAGCATTCCTTGCCCTTGGTAATGCTGCTGGGAGCTGCAGGCCATTGGTACCCAGTCAGCCATAGGAGTCCCACCCTTGCTGTAAATTGGATGGGGATCCTATGGCCCTCCAGATTCTGATTTACTACAATTCCCATCACCATAGGGGGAGGAGCTACAATGAAGCCCTCATGAGCCTGGCTAAAACTTTCTTAAGCTTGACTGTTGGTGAGGCATGATGGGAATGGTAGTTCATCAGAACCTGGAGGGCCATAGGTTCCCCATTCTTCCTCTAAACAGATGGCTAACATGTGACAGAGCTTTCACTAAGTAGCATAGTTTGTCATTGCCTGCCCCAGGGCTGATTTTGTGGGTATTAGTTTCAGGTTTGTGGTGCAAATTATCTTCAAGCAGCCTTCCCCATCCTGTTGCCATCTCACTGAATCCTCTTGGCCACCTGATGTGTGGTAATAAGGACATGAGATGCTATTTACGTATATATGTGCGGGGGAGAGATGTCTTTTTGCCTGTGAGGAGTAAGATCAGGCTGCAGTGTCTTCACCCTTGATGCTATAGCTGTTGGGTATTTTGATGGCAGGTATCCAGGAAAAAGTAATTCCCATTTCTTATTTTGATTAGAAGGGTTCTGAGATCTCGAGAGCTGAAGGTTGTTTTGAAGGCTGATTCCGCAACCCCTTCACATGAGGATGGTGGAATTGGTTTCCCTCTGCTCAGCACTGCCCAGGTGGGACATGGATTAGCTGCTCCATTCTCCTTCTGAAAAGGAGAGAAAGACTGCACCTGATCTGGAAGGGTCCTCCCCTGCAGGCAGTGGCTTCCTTCTCTAAACAGTGATCTCAGTAAGACTAGGTTCCTTTTTATACTACACAGTTATAGCACTATGATACAACTTAAACTGCCATGGCAACTTTTTATGGAACCCTAGGTTTGTAGTCTGGTAAGGCATTCGGGCGTTCTGGCTGAGAATTCTAAACATACCTCCCTTAAAGTGCAAATCACAGCATTGCAGATAAGGTTGCCATGTGAGATAAAGTGGAATCACGGCCCTGCAAGTCTGTAGTGTGAAAAGGCCCTGATGGTCTTACTGGAGGGTGTCCAACTGTGACCAGTAAGTCCAGCAATGGCCAGGAGCATAAGCTTCTCCTTGTAAATAGCAGCCTGCTGCCTCCTCTAGGGAACTGAGTAAGAGGGTACTGGAGGTTCCCCAACATATATAGTACCAATGGGAAATCATGGCAAGGAAAATATTTGAAGATACGGAGGAGACAGCCTCACTGTCTGTAGCTCTACCCTTTCCACAAGAAACTTCAGCCATCAACTGAATGCTGTCATTGTGTTCCTGAAGCAAATGGTAATCTCTCTTCTAAGCTCTAGTACTGAGTTTCTAGGCCCCTGGGGTTTTGCCAGCTGTGGGCTGGAGTAGGTTCCTTCCTCTCCATATTGCAGGAGATGTGTGTGTGAACAGGTTGAGGCCAATGCTTGGAAAAATTACTCTTCTGGACTAAAACTTCAGGACTCTCCCCTACTAGCATGACCACTGGAAGGTGCTAGGAATTGTTGTTGCTATTGTTGTGTGCTTCTAAGTCATTTTTGACTAATGACGACCCTAAGGCAAACATCATAGGGTTTTCTTGGCGAGTTTTTTCAGAGGGGGCTTGCTATTGCCATCCTCTGAGGCTGAGAGCGTGTGACTTGCCCAGGGTCAACCAATGGGTTTTTATGCTTGCATCAAACCCTGATCTCATAGTCCAGTGCTCAAACCATTGCACCACACTGGCTCTACTGGTCCCTAAAAATAAGTTCTAGAAGTTCAGGTTGAGTTGCGATGGATGGGTCAGTGAAGATAACAATTGTTAAGGGGCTGAGAGCTAAGTAGCCTGGAGGCCACTGAGAGTACCCTTCTAAAAGCAGGGTGATTCTGGGAGTTGTAGTCCAGTGTTATGAACCTTTGGAACAGAAAGAGGCTGGGTTAGTCCAGAAGGGTCTCATGTACTTCAGTTCACATAGACTTTTACACACGTTGTATGTTACAGTTTGGTTGGACCTCACCTGGAATACTGTTTCCACTCCAAGAAGCATATTGAGAAACTGGAAAGTGTCCAGAGGAGGGTGACCAAGGTGGTAATAGCTGTGGGAACTATCAAGCTCTGGGAGGGATGGCTTAGGGAGCTGGGTCTGTTCAATCTGGAGAAGAGAAGATGGAGAAGTGATCTGGTCATATTTAAATATCTGAAGGGAATTAGAGCAAGATTGTTTTCTGCTGTTGCAGAGGCTGGGCGTGGTGTACCTCCCTCTTAGGTGACCTTCTCAAGAACATACACTTCAGCAGTTCCCATAGCCATTCCCAAGAACAACAACATGAGGCAGCTTTGTTTGTCCGTGTCAATAAAAGCAGTCTTAGCAGTTTCTTTCTCCTGGGTGTTTTGTAATGCTAATTGATCATTCCAGAACAGGTCATTCCCAAATATTTTGCACTGTGACAGAAAGAGTTCCCAACAATGCTATTGTTGCTGGGGCAAATGCACCATCTAACACAGGCCCAGTACACCGTCAGGAAGCGGTGTCCTGGTGGCAATAGTAGGGCTTGGGACTGCGCACTAACCGCACAGTCCTGAGCCCTACTACGTGTGGGCGCCGGCCTGATTGCGGTGTCTCGTCCACATGGGCACTGCCATCTTTACGTAAGGAACACACAGAGTCCACACATCACTGCATGTCCATTACGTCACAAGTGCTCCAGTGGTGCACTTGTGACAGAACCCTGGAAGTACAGTACTGGGTTTCTTTTACTCTGGAGGGACCTTGCACTGTTTGGCGGCTGCAGTGTCCCTCCAGAGTTAAAATGGGTGCCTGCAGACTGCTGTTTTCGGGCGGTCTGTACTGTGCCAAATATTGTGAAGATTATACCTAAATTCAGAGAGCGTGATGTAGTGGTTGGAGCGTTTGACTATGACTCTGGGGACCTGAGTTTGAATCCCAGCTCATCCATTAAAACCCACTGGGTAACCTTGAGCAAGGCACACATCTCAGCCTTGGGAAAACAATGGCAAACCTCCTCTGAACATATCTTGCCAAGAAGAACCTATGATAGGTTTGCCTTTGAGTAGCCATAAATCAGAAATGACTTGAAGGCACACAACACATAGTTGCCAGGATAGAGGAAAGAAATTATGTGATCTCCCCCGTGGTCTTGGTGCTCTACCCTGCATTCCCTTGTTCTACTCCGCCATTGGCTTTTATCACCCAAGATGCCCTCTCTGTACTTTTGCAGGGGGTGAGACAGGGACAGGTCTGCCCCTTGCCTCATGTGAGCGGCATTTTTCGTCTTGGGATGCGGCTAAATCCCTCTCGCCTTCCCTCCTCCAGGCTGTCGTGTCTCTTTCCTGGGCCTCTCTAATCTCACCTGCCCCCCTCTTCATCTTCCAGTAACCAGCTTGAGCATCTTCACCATGTGCTTGGCCTGAGGCCTCTGGCCGGCTTCCCAATCAATCTCAAGAGGCCGGTTTGGCTAATTTTAGAAGAAGGCCTCGTGAATTGGGAGGGTGGGGAAGGTATCAGCTATAGGGACCTATGGATGCCTGTCGAGAGGCACTGGAGGGGCAGCTGTCGTATCTGTCCATGCGAGTGTGAGAGAGACGGAGACAGGGTGATTGGGTCTGTGCCCATCTGGATGCCCTTGCTCAGGAGGGAGCAGAGCAGGTGGGAGGCAAAAATAGATGCAGAGGAGGGCGAGATAAGGAGCTGCTGCCGGTTGAGTCCTCCCATTGGCCTGCACAGCCCAGCCTACTCTGACTGGCAGCTGATTTGCCCTTTCATATGCTCCCTCTGCAACTGGCAAATTATGGGCATGTTCAAGAGCCTGCCCTGGCATGTCTCCTGCCACTCATAATTTCCCCTCACCTCTCTTCTCCCCTCGCATCTTCAGGAGTCCTTCTCTGGTGACATGTTCCTTCAAAGCAGAGCTTGGAAAAGTTACCTTTTGTGGAAAGGAGTTGTAACTACTCAACAGAGCTGGCATTGCTTTGCCCAGCCCCAACTGGAGGACTTGGACTCCAACTGCCAGTACTTGAACCTGCAGCCATTAGTGCATAGTCAGGGGTGAGGCAAGCGTGGCTCTGGGGCTATGTGGGGCCCCAGGAAGGTTGTTTGTCTCACGCTGGACTCCACCAGCCTCATTGTCTGTTCTTTTTCTGAAGAAAAGAGGCTGAATTGTCTGTCTTGGAAGTTTCCAGGTTTGGCAATCAAAGACTGCACTGTTTAGCTTTTAAAAAAAGAAGAAGCAGAAGTAGATCTGGGACCACTGCCAATTTTTTGGGAGCAGTCCATGCAGCCCACAGAAGGTCCCAGAGGCAAGAAGCAGAACCTAAGACCCCTTGCAGTTACCCACTGCAGCTCTATGCTTTCCTGGGGTAGAAAGCACTTTGGCTGTGCACCACATGTGGAAATTCAGCCATGCTGTCCTGTTCCTGTTCCATCCCACCTTACTTGCTCAGGAAAAGGGGACAGGGACACAGCCCCTTTGGTTACGGAAGGTAACTCCCTTGTCAGTGATGTGGTGAATTGCTCTGAGCTTAAGCTGAAACTTTGCAGGTGGTATCCAAGGTGCCAAGCCTGTTGGGGTGGATTCAGCTCTTTAGAAAGCTCTCCTAAAGGTTGCTGCTGTTATTGTTGTGTGCCATCAAGTCATTTCCGACTTAGGGTGAACCTAACATGAACCTGTCATGGGGTTTTCTTGGCAAGTTTTGTTCAGAGGGGGTTTGCCATTGCCTTCCCCTGAGGCTGAGAGAGTCGTAATCCAACACTCAAACCCCCTATGCCACACTGGCTCTTTTAGAATAACTAAGAGAAGTGATTCACTGTCCGCTGGACTTGGGAGCCACCAGTTGCCACTGGTTCAAGGTTAGAGCCGGAGACTAGGAAGGTTTCTTTTTTAGACTCCTGTTCCCCCAGTTCTCTATCTGGTGGGGACTATGGGTTTTCTAGTCCTCCCTAAGTTATATTTCCAAGCTGTGGGTTAGGATCCCTTGTTCCTGCTTATTTAATAAAGAAAGGACAGTGGTGGCAGGTGTGAATCACTGACGCCATCAGTCTCCAGCATGAGGATGGGAGAGGATCCTCTCTTTCTGGCCAAGACCCTTTGAGAGGAGCTGCTGCCAGTCAGAGCAAGCAGTCCTGACCTCTCTATGGACAAAAGAGTCTGCAAGAAGGCAGCTTGGTCCATAGGTTTGTTTGACCTACCAGCAAATACAAGAAGTGGAAGGGCTTTTTGGCAGGAGGAGTGCAAGGGAATAGAAAGGTTTCAAGATGCTTCAAAGAGCCAGATATGTGGGCTTGTTCCCAAAGTCAGAATCTCCCCATGGTGTGTAAAGTTCCTACCCTGAGCTTCATCATTGTGTGAAAATCACACCACCCAAAGCAGAGAGGGAATTTAAGGCACTTCTTTGCCTACAAGAATGAATGAGTTTTGCTTGAAAGCCATTCCCCTGCATCTGTCTGTCTGTCCTTATCTTTTCAAGCTGTGCCAGTGGTGCCTTTTCCCCGCTGTTGAAGAAGCAAAACAAAACAAAAGAAAACACTGAGCAGAAGTGAGCAAGTGGTTAACTTCAACAAGGACAAAGTTAATTCCTCTTTCCTAGGAAGAGAGTGTGTGCGGAACTGAAATATGTAAATGCAACCAAAAAGTTCAGGGTTTTTTAAGTCTTTAAAAAGTGGGGCAAAGATTGGCCTCAGGGCCATGTCTGGGCCCTGAGTCATGATTTTGTGGCCCCTAGCCCTCCCAGACTTCTGTTCTCTCTTAGAAAACAAGGTGATTTGTCATTCTTGGAATGTCCAGAAGCAAAGGTCATATATTTTAAAATGTTTTATACATGTCCCACACTGTTTGGCATTTTTTAAAAAAGGTTTTCAGAACAAGGATTGAAGTTTGGGTTGTTATTGTTGTTATTGGAGCTTTTACAGTCTATGAGACTCTGCGGAGGTTTCAGAGAGCTGACGGTTCAGAAGGCAGACAGTTGGTCTCTGGAATTGCCTAAGCTGCCCACCCCAGTCCAAAACACCAGCTTGCAAAGGTAGAACACCTCAATCAGAGAGGATTCTGGGGATATTTTGGACCCAGTTTTGGATACCAGTCCTTGCAATAGGGCTTAAAATACGTGGTTCACATAGGTGCTGTCAGATTATTTAGGCCTAGTGGCATCTTCTATCCTCAATCTCCTGCACCCTATATCTGAGACAGGGTCATGGTTTAGGGTTCTGAAATCTGGGGCTTTGTTGTCCCTTATCCTTCTGTGTTTTGGGAGGAGGTTGTCCCCTGTCCTCCTGTGCTTTGGGAGAAGCACAACTTTAGCTCTATCAGAATATTGCTGAGTTTTGTTTTCAAAGCTGTGATGTGCCACTTTTCCAAGAGAAGGGAAATTGCTCTTCTTTTATAGTGCTAGCTTCTCCACATTAAAAAGACCACCAAAGATCTGGTAGTATGCAGGCTCTGTATCATTAAACCTTTCTGTGTCAATAAATGTATTAGTCTTCCCGGATCCATGGGTGGGATTTTCTTTCCACAGGTGAACACCCAGAGTTCCATTTTCAGGTTATGGACCCCTGTCTATAAGTGTGCAAAGTTATTGCTGCAGGCTCTGATCAGGGATAATAGATTGAATCTCCCTGGGTAAACATGATTAAATGGTGTTTTGTCTTGTGTCTCTGTGGCAGGTGATCCAGTATCAGACAGTGCGCTATGACATTCTTCCCCTTTCCAAAGTTTCACGGGAGCGGCTCAGTGAGTATAGACCCACTTTCGTTTAGATATATCCTGGGTACTAACACCTTTTCCACCATTCTGATGGGAGGGTTTGGGAACTGCACACCCAAAAACTAATTTCCCCAAACTCTATTCCCATGGTTGCTCCAAATCAATAAAAGTAGAGCTAAGAAAAAGGGTATTTTTAATGACAACTACTTCTCCGCAGCAGTTCTCTAGCCAGTGTAGTCACGTAGTCACTGGCTATGGTGGTTTGAGGATTCTGGGAGTTATAGTCCAACACCCCCACCCCACCCTTTTACAACCTTTTTATATAGGGTTATTCCAGAGTGTCACATGTTGAGCAAGGAAAACTGGTTGTTATTTGGGAAAGGAAGTGGTTGAAGGAGCTGAAGTCCCCAAAAGTAAATTTCCCCATCTTTGACTAGAAGGGCTTGCTGATCTGAAATCAGTCAGATTTCTGTGCTGTCTCTGACCTTCTTTTCCCCCTCCTTCACACCTGTCCCCCTGACACTGCTGCAGATCAGGTAAAGAGGAAGATCCTTGTCCTCGATCTGGATGAGACATTGATTCACTCCCACCACGACGGGGTCCTACGGCCCACAGTGAGGCCTGGCACTCCCCCCGACTTTATCCTCAAGGTGAGATGCTTCAGGACAAAGGAGCCATTTTGTTAAAAGAGGGGGAAAGAGATGACAAGGATGTCCATGGGCTGGAGGGAGGGTCCCTTTTTGCCATGTGAATGGCAATGGTGGGGTCAAGGAGGTTTTGCAGTTCTTTGTTGTAGATGCTCTGCAGACTACTTGTTTGTGTTTCAGCAGCAAAGGAGGGATTGTGTGTGTGTATGTGTGTGTGTTTGTACAAGGTACAAAGCTGAACACACAGGATCGGAAAGAAGCTCTTTACAGTAGAAACTGTGAATCACATGGAGTGATATGAGGACCAAAAGAGTAGATCACAGTTGAGCAGCAGCGGCAGGTCAGGGTGTGCATGTCAGTTTTCTGCTTCACAGGATGCCAAAACTACTGGGGGGGGGGGGGAAAAGGAAAGGGGAAAGAGGCTGAGAGCCACAAAAACAGCTTTGGTGGGTCACATGTATCCCAAGGCTGCACTTTGCCTAAAGGAGTGTTCTCTAGAGCATCTCTGTGGTAGAGGTAGAATGGAACATAATAGTTTTTGAAGATCAACATTCTTACGTGAGATACATGTATGGGAGTTGCATTCCTCAGAAGTAACTTTGGTGGCTAGACCAAAGCAAGAAGGGCCTTTAATGCCAGTCCTCAGGTAGGCAGACACATCTTCTTCTTTTTTATAGAAACTACCTTTCTGACCTGGTTCCCTTCTTATATCTTGGAAACCTCCCATATTCCCCAGGGAGCATGAATAGTAACCAGACATGGTGAGAGTTAAGGGCCAGCAAGCCACTAGAAGGCACCAACCTGCCCTCCCCTGCCCCAGACATAAGGACACATCCCTGCCCTTCTATCCCCCATGTAGCACCTGGGCTTCTTTATCTGTCCCAACAAAACCTGCTGGCCTGCAAGACAGATGCAGACCTTGGTTGCACAGGGCTAGTGATGTTGAAGGCAGTACTGGGTTTTTCATCCAGGTTTTATTTTAAAGAGTTTGGGCTCTTTTGGTTTTATTTTTATGATCAGCATTAAAATATTTATCAAAGGATTCCTATCTCTTTTCAAGGTTGTCATCGACAAGCACCCAGTCCGCTTTTTTGTACATAAGAGGCCGCACGTGGACTTTTTTCTAGAAGTGGTAAGGCGTTGGCTCCTTCTCCCCATTTGTGATGAGACTCTTTGAGTGCTGATTCTTCCATTTGAGGGTCTGGAGTGGGTCACCTGTTCTGAGCTGGAACTGGCTGCCATTCTGGGCCACCCCAAGACTTCATTTGGTATCAAAATCTACATCCCATCTATAAGCAAAGCTTTGTGGATGGTGAGTGGATGCAGCAGGCAGTCTCCAGCAGATGAAAGTTTCATGGTCCTTTAGCCGATGGGTTCCAGCATCCCCTTGTAGTCAGTGGTAGAATCAGGCCCCTGAACAACAGTGTCCAAACCACCCAAGGTTCAGTGCTCTAGATCTCCTCATGATGGATAATGGCTTCCCTGGACTGGGATATATCCTTTCCTGCCCCAGACAAGGCCTGGAAATTGCAACCAGTTTCAACTTAAAACCACATCCAAGGGTTGTCAGACTTCACAGCCTGGAGGAAATTCTGAGGGCTTCTTAGGTACATCTGCTTAGAATCATAGCGTTGACAAAAGTGTAGCCTGTGGGGCTCATAGGACCTCCATGCTCCCTCAAGGATGATTTAAAAAAAATACTCCCACATGCCCTGTATTCTGCTCCCTATGCCATTTTAGAGACTTTTTACAAACCAGAAATTTGTCACTTCCTGTTGTAAAAAAGCCCCTCTTGGCCTAAAACAAAGAGGCCTGAACATGTGGCAAAAATATCCCCACAACCCTAGAGAGCATTTGGGGACAGGTTTTCTTTTCAGGCAACGGTGTGTAGTCTTCCAAGATTCCTTGATGGGCTAATGTGGCCTACTAGGCCCTCACAGTTATCCAGCCTTGATCTAGGGCTCTAGGCTGACCCTTTGCTCATTGAAGGATCCATAATTAAAGCATCCCAGCCAGGTTCTGTTTAAAAAACCTCCAAGAGAGGAGAGTCCATCACCTTTCAAGGGGGTCTGTTCTGTTTGAGGGGGTCTGTTGAATGGCCCTTACTATCAGGAAGTTCTTCCACACCTTCCTTCCTTGAGTCACACTGCGTGGAGAACCATACCAGGGGATGGTGGGAAAATCCCTCTGGATTTCCAGGACTGTTAGAAAAGGTGAGATGAGGATTGAGGAAGGTGTGTGTTGTGTGGTCAGGACAATGAGGACTGAAGTGTTGCCCTCTGAGGTGGTGGATGAGATAGGCAGAACCTGCCTGACCCAACAGCACCATTCTGAGTCTGTGTGATCTTCCTGGTGATGCAAGCACCCTGGGATCTGTCTTCCAGGAAGTGGCTCTCTTGGGAGGGAAATCAGTGGTGTGAATCAGATCCACCCTGTGCTCTGCCCTTGCCTTTTCTCATTCGAGGGTGAATGGCAGAGCTGAGCTCCAGCCTGACCGGATAGGCCAGCTTGTCTGCTTGTCCTTGACAGCTCCTTGCTAGCTGCTCTGTCTCCTCTACATTAAGCCTGGAGAAAGAAAGCCTCCATCTCTTCTTAAGGCCAGATGGGCATACCACCCATTTTGGACACCTGTTTGAATTCCATTTGGGGAGAAAGGTGGGATATAAATCCAAGCAAATCAAAAACAGTGCCTACAGCAGAGGGCTAGAAGTGTCAACAGGAAAAGAGATTCCATTTCAACATTAGGAGGAACTTCCTGACAGTAATTGCTGTTCAACAGTGGAAGACACTCTCTCGCAATGTGGTGGGTTCTCCTCTGGAGGTTTTTAAACAAGCTGTTGAGGGGTGCTTTGATTCTGTGTTCCTGCATGGCAAGGGGTTGGACTGCATTGCCCTTGTGGTCTCTTCCAACCCTATGATCACATTACCAGTTTCACTTCCCAGAAAATCTACGTTTCCCCTCTTTTCAGAGTTCTGTGGGGTAGGAGGGGAATTGATACAAACCACGGTTGGCTGAGGGTGGTGGAAGCTGTAGACTCACACATCTGGACTTACCTTGGAAAAAGGCAACCATTTGTAGTGCTTTAGAGCACCAGATGGTGGGGGTGAAGGAGGGAGGAACAGTTTTAACGGCAGGCTGCAGGCTAGAGCTCTGGACAGAGAAATAACCCCCTCTTAGAGGTTGGCAGATAATCTTTTAACGTTCTTGTTCCAAGCCTCCCTCTCTTGGTAGTCATAACACTTGGCTGTGCTGTCAGACTCTTCAGATTTGCTATGGGGATAGTGGCGGAAGGGGAGAGGAGGAAGTGGGAACTGAAAAATTTAACAGTTTATTTCTAAGAGTTTGCTAGACTTAAGAAGGTTTTCTCCTTGTAGTACTGTACTTTGGCATAATCTGTTTATCTGGGCTGGAAGGGGGGTATGCATGGGGGAAAAGAATTTAAACCCTCTCCCTCCAGAAGGAAGCCAGGGACTGAAGGAAAAAGTCTGCAGATGTTATGGTATTCCTTAGGATTCAAAGGAGGATTATAGGCAAGTCTTAATTTGGGAAAAGAAAAGGCAACATTCCAGTGTTGGCATGCTGACTGGGAAGTCTATGGGAAAGGCGTGCGGATATCAGAGGATGACAGCAAAACCACCCAGACAGGTTAACTACTCCTTCCTTTTCTCTATCCCTGCTTTCTACCAGGTGAGCCAGTGGTATGAGCTCGTGGTCTTCACAGCCAGCATGGAAATCTATGGTTCGGCTGTGGCAGACAAATTGGACAACAACAGGAGCATTTTAAAGAGGCGATACTACAGACAGGTGAGACCCTTCCCTCCCTGCCAATTTCCAGAATGGCTGGCACAGAGAGGGAAGCAAAAGAGACTCTCCTCACGGGGCAAACCCCACAGCAGTGGTTGCCAGGTCTGAGTGGAGAGTGGGAAGACCAGCCTCCTTTTGTTCTTGGCTTTATCACCAGCTGCAGAAGAAGAGGAGGCAATGTGGTTCTTTGACTTTTGGCAAAGCTCCCCAGCTGCCATGGGGATGTTGTAAAGGTAGGAGAGGGAGACAAAGGGAGGGCACTGCCCATCCCAAAGAAGAATTCTGTCCCCTGGGAAATTTTCTGTTAACCCCCACATTTCTAGCACTGCAAGGAAAAACCTCACTTGAGTACAGGTTGAGTCTCTCTTATTTGAAAAGCCTGGAACCAGAGGTGTTTTTGATTTTGGGGGGATTTTGGAATGCCCTTATTTGCCCATGCATACATAATGAGATATCTCTAGACACAAAATCAAATTATCTTTCATAATTTACCTTATCACATATCCTGAAGGTAACTTTATGCATGAGACAAGTGTACACTGAATGATCAGAAAACAAAGGTGTCAGCAGCTCAGCCACCCATGTGGACAATTTTGGATTTTGGAATAAGTCAGATTTTGCAGTTCCGGATAAGGGAGACTTAGCTTGAATTTAGAAATAGAGTTTTGGCATCCAGAAAAACCAGACAGGCCAAGTGACCCAGGGAATAAGAATACAGCTAATAGAGGAGTACTTGGAGGGAATAATGTCTTACTCTTTGCAATGCTAAAAATTTAGAAGCTGAAGGAAAATTTCACAAAGGGCAACATTCCCCTGCACCCTTGATACTGCCTATACCTAAGTCAGGTGTCTTCGCTGAAATATCTGCTGCCCAAACCAGCTCTTTCGGTCGATGATGCCAGTCTCTTCTCCCTCTTTGCTGTACTGCAGTGATTCTCAAACTGTGGTTCCTGGGTCCCCACAGATGGGCTTCAGGAAGTCTGTGAATTGCAAGGGGGGGGGGGGGGCTTTGATTTCCTTTCTATTACTTTGAAAATTGTCTAAATGGTGGAAATGGTTTGTATTAAATTATTTTATTAAGGTATTTATTTCACTCAATAAGTGTAAGGTGGCATGGGATATTAGTGTATATGGCCAGGTATTGTCAGGGAGGAGTCTTTCATAAATTATCAAAAGGATCCATGACACAAAAGAGGTTAAGACATCTCAGAAGAGATTTCCCCCAGGGAATGAGGATGGTACCCACTAGGGAGAGTCTAAGTCAAGCAAGAATTGAGAATTTTCCTTTCTTGTATTACACATATATACTTCCTTTCTTTGTATCTCTTTCCAGCATTGCACTTTGGAGCTGGGCAGTTATATCAAGGACCTTTCGGTTGTACACAACGACTTGTCTAGCATAGTCATCCTGGACAACTCGCCAGGAGCTTACAGGAGCCATCCAGGTAGGGCATCCCCTGCCCCTCTCCACTTCAGAAATGGGGTGTGTGTTTCACTTGCTCAATGGCACAGATGTGCCTTCTCCCCATCTGCTGCCTGTTCCTGAGCCTAGGGAAAATTCTCTGTGGAGCGCACGTGGTCGCATAGGGTTACCTGGAACATGGGAGAAAGTTACATTTTGGACTACAATTCCCAGAATCCCCCCTACACCTTGTCCAAGACAATACAGCCGCTGAAAAGTGTAGTTCAAAAAAGCACACACATACACACCAGCTTGGAATCTGTATCTCATTTTTTATCTTTGCAATCACCTGCCCAAGGCAGGTTGGGTCAGGAGAAGGCCTTGACTTGACCAGAACAGGGGCTGAAGAGGGGGACTGCTGCCCCCTGCAGGCTAGGAAGCCCGTAACTCTTTCCTGCCCAGAGGAAAGTGATTGCAACAGTCTTTTCTTATTTTATTGTACAGTACATTATTTTATATTACATTTGTCTTGTTTACATAATGAGGGGCATAGGGGCAGGGCCCATTTCTTCCCCCAGACTCCCCTCCCTTGGCCACAAATTCTCTTAGCACCGGAAAATACCTCTGCTTCCCTTGTTCATCTCAAAATGATCACTAGAAATGACATTGGGTCACTTCCTCTCACCATTTTGAGATAGGCTCTGATGAAAACAGACATGTTTGGGAGGTAGGGGAAAAGGCAGGATGCTTTTCAGGGGTGGGTTTCTGCACGGTTTCCTGGAAGAAACCGACTGTAAATGCAAAGAGGACGAGAGCTTTAGAAAACTAGCAAGAATCTGCAAAAAAGGGCTTCAGTGACTTCAGGTGGCCTGTTGGGCCTAGGAGTGTGAGAGGCAATTTTGGAAAGATTTTGTCCCTTCTTTCTCTGCATTACTTTGGGCCCAGGGAGTGAGCTGGACATTTCCTGACCAGTTTGTGTGTGTGTGGGGTGTGGGCCCCTGCTAGATTTAAAAGTGCCCAGAGAGGGCCAAAAACATGGCAGACCTGGCCCCCACATCCTGGGGTGTTTGAAGGCAATTTTTCTCTTCAGAATAAGGTGAGGGCCCTAGCTTCAGATAGGTGGCCTGTTCCTGTCACTACTTCAAATAATAAGTAAAATCGTTGCCCCACATGAAACCTTGCAACTGTGCGCACAAAGTGTGCCCAGATCAAGTTGGAGAGAATTCCCCAGGTTTTGTGATTTGGGACTGCAATGATGCTCAATGCCAATGGGTGTTTATTTATTTATTTACAGTATTTGTACCCCTCCCTTCAGCCCTAAAGGCTCTCAGAGCAGCTTACAATTATTATTTTAATTAGATGGTTTAATTAGACACAAAAGTAGAAGGGAATGGTGGTAGGGAAGGGGATCTGGTCCACCAGTTCTTCTCTCCCTCTGAACCAAGGCAGATCAACTGGAGGGAGGGCTCTTCTTCTTAAACAAGGCCGGGCCCGATGGCGTTGGGCCTGTCTTTCACTCCCTCCAGGCCAGAAAATGACAGTTGGCAAGGAAGGAGGGCCTTCTTCTTTAGGTTATATGTGTTGACTGCGGGTCTCTGTTTGGCAGATAATGCGATACCCATCAAGTCGTGGTTCAGCGATCCAAGCGACACGGCGCTCCTCAACCTGCTCCCTATGCTCGATGCCTTGAGGTAAGTAAAGCAGAAAGAATAGCTGGCTGAAAGGAAAGGGTCTGGCTTGGCATGGGTTGTTCAAGAAGGGTATGTGCAGCACAGGGGAATGGGTAAGTCTGGGGCCCAGTTTTCTGCTTCTTAGATCAGCCGGGGGCTGTACAGAGTGCCAAAAAGTAAAATAAAACCAGAAGGAGCAACAAATCCATTTTTGATGGGGAAGAATGGGTATATTTTGGAGGCTCATTGAGTGCCAGTGCTGAAGTTACTCTAACACCAAGTCTAAAGTTAGCTTCTTATTAGTGCCTTTAGAGCATAATAGATTTTATCCAGTTTGCACATGAGCTATGGGTTGGCATTGTTTTAAATTGCTTTAACTGATTTTAAACTCTCTGGTTTTAATTGATAAATTATTTAATATATAGTTTAGTCCTTTAAATTATTGTTACTATTTGTCATGTTATATTGATTTTATTGTAAGCTGCCCTGAGACAGAGGTAGAAGCAGCACAACCTAGTGGTGTGAGAATGGACAACGACTCAGGAGACAAGGATTTGAATCCTCGCTCAGTCATGGAAACCCACTGAATGACCTAGGGCAAGCCACACTCTCAGCCTAAGGCAAAGGCAAAAGCCCTCTGAATAAATCTTGCCAAGATACCCCATGATATGTTTGCCTAGGGTTGCCATAAATCAAAAATGACTTTGAGTTTTGAATGGTTTTACCTATGGTTTGTTTAATTGTTTTTTTATATATTTAAAATATTCTGTACTGGTTTTAATTTGAGCCCCAAGTCCCATTATTGGGAGAAAGGTGGGATAAAAACTAATAACAATGGTAGTTATTTTTATTAGTGATGACAAACCAGTGGCTGTATCAACACTGCAGAATTAATGCAGTTTGACTCTGCTTTAACTTCCATGACTCCATGTTGTGGAGTTCCGGGACTTGTAGTTTTGTGAAATATTTAGCTTTTGGTCAGAGAGCTCTGGTGCTACAACAAACTACTAATCCCAGGATTCTATAGAATGGATCCATGGCTGTTAAAATGGTGTCAAACTGAATTAATTCTGGAGGGTGACAGCAGCTAATGAAGGAGGAGCTGCAGCCCATGTAGAAGGTGAACTCCTAAAAGGAGAGTCAGTTCATCCTTTTGGAGGGCAGAGAAGGGGGCAGTCCAGGGAATCTAAACTGGTCAAGGGCCACAGAAGGAGCCATAGAGGACCACAGTTTGCCTGCCCTTGCTGTGATGTATAGGCTATGAGCCTCATTGTCCTGTTTGATCATTGGAGTGATAGACCTGGCTGCATTGGAGAAAGATGGGGAGAGATGTCAGGTGGAGGAATGCGAAGGATGCATATGGTTTGTTCTCCTATATACTGACTTAGCTGCTTGCTCCTTCCAGGTTCACAGCAGACGTCCGGTCGGTACTAAGCCGGAACCTGCACCAACATCGCCTTTGGTGACGGCGGCTTCTCCTTTCTTCAGGCTGTGGCCCACAACCTCTGCCTTATCCTGCCATCATGGACCCCTGCCCAGCCACTGAGCCCACCGTTCTTGCTGCTCAGACTCTAGCGGACGCGTCTGGACTCAGCCAACTTTGCGGGAGGGGGGACCAGCCAGGAGGACGTGCTCCGGTCTTCCCTTACGCCTGAGCCCATGGGCAGGCTTTGCCTCTCCCCACGTCAGCTTGGAGTGCCAGCCAGCACTATGGAGACTTGGTGGGGACTTAAGTGGGGCTGCAAGCAAGCGAGTGGGCCCATGCCATTGGCGCCACACCAGCTGTCGCTTGGGTGGGTGGGGAGCAGGTGCACAAGAAAGGGGGTGAAAGAAGCCAGCCACACACAGGAGTGTGAGGGACACTTGTGGTGAGACGAGGCTGCATTTCTCAGTGGAAAGACCGCGCTCCCTGTACAAAGATCTCACTTGTACTGCTCTTTTATTTTTCTTCTTCTGTTGTCATTTCCTCCCCGTTCCCCTCTTACTCTAGAGGAAGATGGAGAGCGAGGAGGAGAGGTCCCTTCATCTAATAAGTTCCTTTTAGAGGATTGGTAGGACTGGCCTTTGGTTTTTGTTCCCCCACGCATTTTACAATTCCTTCCTTCCATCCCACTTACTTTGCGGAATTCGTTTTTTGTTATTTCCTCCCAGCCGATCTGTGTCAAGGGAGATCTCCCCTGCCCATTGTTTTCCAGCCTGTCCTTGGTTTTTGTTTCCCTTTGACTTTTGGAATGGGGAGGACTGGAATGATGAGATATTATAGCCTTGAACTGAGGTGGAAAAAAATTACACCTAAATAGACCCTCTGGAGTTCTTACTGTCAATGGGGTGGCTTAAACTGATGCTCTTGTGTTGGCCGGCCAAGCCTGGGTGAGAAAATGGTTATAAGTTCTCCTCCTTCTCCGCCCTTCTTCCTGATTCTGGTTTGTACCTCAATGTCCCTTGTTCCCTATCCCAAAGCTGCAGGGCGGAGCTGGTATTTATAACTGCAGCTAGCTGGGCCTAGCAGCATTTCCCAAACTTTGGTCCTCTGGGTATTTTAGACTTCCAACAGCTACAAGCCCTAGCTGGCTTGGCCAACAGCCAGACATTCTGGGAGCTGAAGTTTAAAACATCTGGAGGTCTGAAGTTTGGGAACCATTAGGGGAGCAATGTGGGTGGACGATAGATTCTTCTGTATTGGGACTGGAGTAGTTTCCACTTCTAAACCTCCTCTTGTGGAGTCTTGGGCTGCGGTGGGCTTGGATCCACGAAGATTGGCCTGCATCAGTTGTTATATGAGCGTAAATATTAAACCCAGAGGCTCTGCCTTTCCTGAGTGAATGGAGGTACCAAGGGGGCTTTTCCTCCACAAATGTTTGAAGACAGTGGTGTCCCCATGCCAGGTATCAACTGGAAGTGTCCCTCGTCCTCTGGGACCCGAGAAGCCTGCAAGGGCATGGGCGCACTCTTCCTCCATCTTGTAGTTGCTCTCCAGAAAGAAAGCCCATGGCTGGAGGAGTGAGTGCATCCTTGCAGGCTGCTCCATCTTGATCTCCTCCTCCAGGTAAAAAGCCCAGGACAGAGCCACCAGCAAGAGTGTGCATGCTCTTCTCTTCCTCCATCCCAGGCTTTTTCTTGGAGAGGAATCCCAGGACAGAGCAGTCGGGAAGGTGGAGAAGGGTACAACCAGGTGTCACCTCTTCTGGGTGTCAACCAATGTGGTCCACAGCCCCTGCACCCCCTAATGGCACCATTGTTGGAAGACAATGCCTGGCCTGAAACCAAGTGGCAAATATTGTTCTCCAACTGTTGTCCTGCTAAGTCTTGGGCTGACTCAGGCCTTGGAGTGACCCCTCTAGACTGTCTGATCCTCTTCCAGCAGTGCCCTTAGAAGGGTCTGGGGGGCAGAGCTGTAAGAGGGTCACAACTGCTTCAAAGACCTGAGCAGCTGCCAATAATGAAAGCCTGGAGAGAAAAGGTGAGATGTAGTGGGAACCGTTTGTGACCACAGACAGATGGGAGTTGCAGTATGCCTCTGCAGGAAATCCCCACTCCTGTCTGTCTCTTGACTGCGCTGCAAATAGGAATTGCCAAATGATGCCTCCTATGACATTTTTTAATTGCCCTGGTTTTTAATGTCTCTGTTTTCTTCCCTGCAATGTTGCAGGCATTTCAGTCAGACAGTCAATCTGCTCCAGGTTTCACTCTGAACTTTGGAAGAGCTATCCATGGTGCTGATAGTATGGGCGGGGGCTAGGATTCAGCACCTCAGTTTCTTTGCAGTTCAGGCTAAAACCCAGAGTGGATTTCCTGCCCTTTTTTTTTTTTTTGTCTCCATAAAGGTAAAGGTCCTGTTTCTTACCCTTACCTTGAGTCTTTCCTCTTGTTGTGTGTCTTCCAAGTCGTTTTCGATTAATGGCAACCCTGTCACAGCGTTTCTTGGCAAGTTTCTTCAGGGCTTTGCCATTGTTGCCATGGCCATCCTCTGACGCTGAGAGGCTGTGACTTGCCCAAGGTCCCCAAGTGAGTTTACATGGCTGAGCCAGGATTTGAACCCTGCTCTTCAGAGTTGTAGTCCCAACGCTCAAACCATGATGCCACAATGGCTCTCTGAGTTTCCTCTTGCGTTCCCTCTAAACAATTCTCTTGAGATTGGACACCACTTCATGTGCCCTTGATGGGAATCATGCTGTTAGGCTGCAACTCCCATGAGTCAGTGGTGCAGAATGCTGGGTGTTGCAGTCCAGCCACATTAAGTGGGGGGGGTTCCCTTCTCAGCTGACAAAGGAAGGGTGGGATTTATGGTTTGCTGTTGTCATCGTAACTTCCCATCCCAAGCGCGTTGCATCCCAGGAGGGTGCTGGCTTTTGGACTACAGCAGCCATGATTGCCCACCAGGATGATGGGAGCTGCAATCTAGCTCCTTTGGGAAAGCAGCCCTTCAAAGTGTCCTGAGTGTGTTGCATCCCAGGAAGGGCTTTTGGACTGTAACTGCCATGATTGCTCTCCACAACAATGGGAGTTGCAGTCTAGCCCTTTTGGCAAGCAGCACTTCAGAGTCCTGGGCATGCTGAGTCCCAGAAAGGGCTTTTAAACTGTTAACTGTCTTGATTGCCCACCAGGATGATGGGAGCTGCAGTCCAGCCCCTTTGGCAAGAGAAGCGGCGTCCTGAGCACATTGCTCCCAGAAGGGTGCTTGCTTTAGACTCTGGCTGCCATGATGGCCCACTAGGCTGATAAGAAGTGCAATCTGGCCCCTAAGAGTGTCCTGAGCATGTTGCCTCCCAGGAGGGTGCTGGCTTTTGGACTACAACTGTCATGATTGCTGACTAGGATGATGGGAGCTGCAGTATAACTGTGTAGTGGGGTTATAGGAGGTGCCCTCTCGCCCCTCCAGAGAACGTTACTTTGGACTACAACTGCCATGATTCTGCACCAGGATGATGGAAGGTGCAGTCTAGCCTCTAAGAGTCCTGAGCATGTCGCGTCTCAAATGAATGCTGGCTTTTGGACTACAGCTCCCATGACTGCCTGCCAGGATGATGGGAGCTGCAGTCTGGCCCCTGAGAGAGTCCTGGGCAAGTTGCTTCCCATAAGGATGCTGATTTTTGGACTACAGCTCCCATAATTGCCCAGCAGGATGATGGGAGCTGCAGTCCAGCCCTTTTGAGGCTTCCGTCACAATTCTTCGCCCCGCCCACCTTTTCCTCGTCACGTGATCAGCCCCGCCTCCCCTGGCGGAGGACGGCGCACGTGACAATGCCTCTCCGCTGACGTCAGCCACATGACGAGACGCTTCGCCTCCTCCTCCGCTTGTTGTTGCCCTGATCCTTCCGCCAGCGTTGGTTCCTGTTTTCTTCGCTCGTAGTTCTCCCTCTTTCTTTCCGGTTTCTGGCCTTGTCTCGCGCGGAGTTAAAAAACGCCCCTCGTTTCCTTTTTCCTCGCGGGGCTCGCTCTTTCCTCCAAAGAAAGGAGTTACAAAAAAAAAGGGCTCGCGAACTACTTTGTTTTGGTGTCACTCTGCCACGCAAGCTGCGCAGGGCCGTTTCGTGAATTCGCTGCCGACGTAATGCTAAGCATTATGGCGTTCACTTGCTACGCAGGTTGCGCAAACGCGGCCTTGACGTTAAGCGTCGAGCGGCGCCTTCATTCGACGCTTAACGCCGTCCACGCAGCCGGCCTTTCGCATCCACACCAAACTATGTGTCGAAAACGTGTTCACAAATCCCTACCATCCCTTAAAAGCGAAAACAAGGGTTTGACAGGCCGCTAACGGCTTTTCCTATTCTCGGACGCCGCTTACACTTGTTGCGTAGCCGTCGCGCCGCCTCGGGGGAGGGAGCCTGCTCCGTTTCCGTAGCGACGCCTTACGCCGCGTGCGCAGCCGAAACGAGTCCCTCCGTCGGAGTATCCCTCCGCGGAGTCTGCGGGAGAAGAAGGCGAGGCTCTGCGCATGCGCGGTGCGTCTGTTGTGAAGCGGCCGCCGCCGCCTCCTCCTCCTCTTCTCTCTCTCTCTCTTCTCCTCCTCCTCCTTTAATTTGGCTCAGCCTTGACATCGCCGCCGCCATGAAGTTCGTCTACAAGGAGGAGCACCCCTTCGAGAAGCGCCGCTCCGAGGGGGAGAAGATCCGCAAGAAGTACCCGGATCGAGTCCCGGTGAGAAAAGCAGCCCCTTCCTCGGGGAAGAAGGGAGGCCAAAGGGGCGCCCTTCCCTCCCTCCCTCCTCCTTTTAGCGCCATTGAAACCACCCTTCATCTTCCCAAGCGTTGCTCCACTGCCGCTCCCATCATCCCCGGCCGGGCGAGAGAAGGGGCTGAAGGGGGTTGCAGTTGGCTCCAGCGCCGCCTGCTTCCCTCGCCCTTCCTTCCGCTTCTGACGTGGCTTGGACTGCAGCTCCCATCATCTCCTGGAGGGGAGAAGAAGGGGCTGATGGGAGTTGGAGTACTTGGCAGGGCAGAACCTTATTGTTACTCTTGTCTTACTTCCTTCTATCCCGCCTCTCTCCCAGTGGAGGGACTCAAGGCGGCTCACAGCGAGACAGTTTTCAACAACAACGTCGAAGATTAAAACCAACTGTCCGAATGCAAACCGTTGGAGCTTCTGGGGAGGTTTGCCACGGCCGCCTTCCCCCGAAGGAGGAGCAGGAGCAGGAGGCTGAGAGAGTGGGACTTCGGCCGAGCCAAGATTCGAACCCAGGTCTCCGGAGTCGGCGTTGCTGTTGTGCCTTGAAGTCATTTCTAACTGAGGGTGACCATAAGGCAAAGCTGTAATAGGGTTTTCTTGGCAAGGCTTCTTCTTCCCAGGAGGTTTGCCATTGCTTTCTCCTGAGGAGGCTGAGAGAGCCAGACTTACTCCAGGTCATCCAGTCATTTAGTTTTCCATTGGAGAGGGAGGATTCGAACCCAGGTTGCCGGAGTCCTAGTCCAATACGTGAAGCATTCTTGCTCTTGAGAGCCCTTCAGAGGGTCTTTGCTCTTGCTTTCCGCTGAGGAGGCTGAGAGAGTGTGACCAGTGGGTTTCAGGGCCGAGGGGAGATTCGTTGTCCAACACTTAAACCACTAAGTCTCTCCGGCAGCGAGAGGGTCCTAAATGGAAGGCTGGCTGTGGGGTCTAGTGGGTGCCACGCTTGCCCAAGAAATCCCTGCCACGGGTCTGAGCCTGGTTTATCCTGAGAGAGAATGCCCTGCCAATGCAACATTATGGACACCAGTCTCAACACATAGACTCTGTATTTACATATGTGCTTATGGCTGGGACTTCCACAGAATAGGCCTTCTCTTCACTCCTGTGTTGTTTAGCCAGAGATATGAAGGGATATCCTAGCCAGCAGGAGATAGATAGATAGATAGATAGATAGATAGATAGATAGATGAACGTTGTTGCAGCCCTCCAGACATTTCCCAGCAGCCCCTTGCAGGGTTAGTTGGGCATGCTGGGAACCGGAAGATCTTGAAGGCTTCTGATACTCAGACAAAAACCCACCAAAGAGTGATACCTTGATTGGCCGACTGAAATAAATGCACTTACTATATACATGTTGCAAGCTTTCTGAAGCTTCGAAAAGCATGCAACGACAACGTTGTGCATTTTGTTTGTCCGATGAATGTATCCCTATTTGATGGGTTTTTGTTTGAATGTGCTAAATAATAACAACAATAAAACTATTTATATCCCGCCCCGCTGTCAAAGACAGTCTCCAGCACAGCCACCCCTTGAATGTTTTCTCTCTCCTGATATATCTGTTGTTGTTGTTGTTAATGATGACAATATTTATTTCTTACCCACCTCTCCCCATGGATCAAGGAGGGGAACAACAACAGACCAACCAATGTTAGTATGCATCCGTGGTGTGAAAACGCCTCTAAAGGAAGTCCAGAAAGCAAACCTTCATTTTGTCATTTTCTATAAAGGACACCATTTTGCTCAGCCATAGTATATAATGAGATCTGAGCATCCATGAATGTTGGTATCCAGGGAGGGGGCATCCTGGAACCAAACCTTAGCCAATATCAAGGGCCTTTTGCATTTGCATTTCTGCATCTTTCCAGGGTTGGGGGACAGATTTGTGTTATCAAACAGGAACTCTGTGTCCTTGTGTCTTCTGTTTACTTGTTTTGTCTCTTGGCATCTTGATCTTGTTCAACAGCAACTCCTAGAATTCATCGCTGTTCACCACAGTGCTGATGGGATTTGCAACCCAGAGCCTGGAGGGCCACATATGTCAGAGACTCTGAGCAGGTGACAGGGGACCCTCCTTTAGTCAAGACATAGGCCTTTTCTCCGCATTTATTGCTGGCACCATTAGGGCACTCCTTTATACGAAGTACAGGGGGTCAGTGCCCTGCCCCAAGGAACTTCCATTTAATTGGTAGAGAGGGAGAAAGAGACCAAAGCCAGTGGGCAAGATTGAAATACCCAGCTGGATAAGTTTCATCTTCTTGGGCTCAGGGCAGGAGGATCTGGGAAACAGGGCAAAACACTGAAGGAATTAAGAGGTGGCACAAGAGTGGCATTGTCAGGCTTGTTGTTCTCCTTAGCCATTTATCTCTTCCTTCTTCCTTCCTCAAACTCTCCTCCTCTCTGTATCCTGGGTGAAAGGGGTGAGAAGCAGCCTTGTGGCTCATGTAGTCACAGGTCCTGCCCCTGTTTGGGTTTCTTTTAAACACGCATGACAGATTTCCATACGTGAAAGTGAAACTTTCCCCCTCCCTTGCATCTGTGTTTTCCGAGAAGTGCTGCTCGTGTTTTGGTCTGTGGGTTGTGTAGAGAAAGGGAATGTCTCAAGGCTACAAAAGTGATGCTTGTATAGCAGGGAGCATAAGAGGGTAGCTGTGGGGCCCCATTCTTCTACTGGTCAGTTCTTTTTCCTTCTTCTTGGGGAACCCTGGTTGTATCCTAGTTGGTATTATTGCTCTGGCTGTATCTTTTTTGCTGATCCAGTTCTCTCTTTTCCTCTTGTTGCTCTCTGGATACACATACATCAGAAGAAGATTAGCTTTTGAGCAGCCAAGGCCTGTTTTACCCTGGTCTATTCTTTGATAGCAATCCTATAAAATAGCTTAGTATTACTCCCTTCTTGCAGATCCAATAACATCCAAACAATGATACCATTATTGGGTATCTTTGCTTGGATGTTACTGGATTTGCTATATGCTCAACATGGATGTCCCTTGTTGCAAGGGATCTGGTGGGACCTTGTTATCCACTGGGTTTTGGTTCCAGGAGCCTCTGCGGAAACCAAAATCCATGGATGCTCAAGTCCTTTAAATACAATGACCTACTCAAATGGTGTCCCTAATATAAAATAGCAAAACCAAGATTTGTTTGTTTTTAATATTTTCAAGCCATGGATGATTGAATCCATGGATAAAGGATCTGTGGATAAGGAGGTCTGACTCTTTTTCTACTACGTACTACTATTACTACTGCTATTAAAAAGAACACAGTCACAAATCCTTGACTGTTGTGGACACTCTGCCTTTATTCCATCCAGCCTTTCTCAGATAGGGTCCCCTTCCCTGTCTTGTTTTGTTTCCCCTTTTCATTTATACTGAAACAACTGGATGCTGGAGGCCTCTCTTGCTTAATGTTGAAGCTGGGCTAAAGGTGAATAATCTGAACTGTGTTTGGAGCGAGATTGGAGTAACCTTGATGTTGCATACAGGCCCCTGAGTCGCTGGCTTCCTTCCCAAGCTTCCTCTGCCGTGTTACGCAAAGTCTCCTTGGCCAACAAAAAGGCTTGTCTGGGGAAGAGGGGCACGATCCGGAACAGAAGTTCCTTCCTTTAAATAGTTAAGGGGTTCAACAAGTGACATTTGCTGCCCCACTGGGGAATGCTGGAAGAGGCACAAGAGTGATAGCCCTGCGTAGAATAAATTCTTTTCTAGTGGGATGTTTGTGAGATGTATTGGGGCTGGTGGCTCTGGTAGCTGTCATAATTCCCCCAAACCTTGGCCTCACTGGAGAGTGATTGGAAGAGGCGTCATACTCCCCTCTCTGCCTTCCCACTCTTGGTCTGCAGCCTAGTCTGGTGTTTTGAATTTTGGACGATGACTGAAGACCAGTGTTTGATTCCCAGCTCAGCCACAAAACCCATTGAGTGACCATGGGCAAATCACACGCTCTCAGCCTCAGGGGAAGACAATGGCAAACCATCTCTGAACAAATCTTGCTAAGAAAATGCTGTGATAGGGTCACTATAAGTCAGAAATGACTTGAAGGCACACAACAACAACAAGGGATGGGAACCTTGCGGCCCTTCATATGTTGTTGCATGCCAGCACCCAACAGCCCACTAGCATAGTCGTTGGTGAGGGATGCTAGGATTTGCAGTTGAACAACATCTGAAGGGTCACATGCTTCCCAGCCCTGTGGTAAACTGAGCCTAGGACATCTTCAGCCTGTTGCTTAAGGTGATCTTGAGAGTAGGAACTGCTCTACTCCATGCACCCATGTTTTAAAAAAGTGGCGTTGGGTTCATTTGACCTAGGAGCCCTTGGTTACAGTTTCCTGCAGGGAGGAGAATGTCTCTGTTTATGACTTCATGCATCTCCAGGCTGCGCTCTGCTTTGGAGAGGCCTTCAGGGGCCCAGCCCCAGGGCTCCCTGCCTCCAAAAGGCCTCTTGTGAGTCAAAATGATCTCAAGCCTGTTGCAGCAAGACTTCCCGCTTTCAACTGTCACCGGTGAAAGGCTCTCCTGGAAAGCTGATGCCTGGCCTTTCTTGAACAGCTTGTTCTGTTGCTCAACCTTTCCTATAATTAGGAAGTGTTTTGCTCCTCTCCCTGTTGTCGCTCGAACCCTTCCTCCTTGCCCTTCACTGACACAGCCTCTCTCTCTGTGAAACTCAACAGGTGATTGTGGAGAAAGCACCCAAGGCTCGGATAGGAGATCTGGACAAGAAGAAATACCTTGTCCCCTCAGACCTCACAGGTATGTATGTGTTCGGCTGAGGGGCAAGGGAGAGAATGAGCCCAAAGTTTGGGGCAGCTGGGTGGTGGAAAGGGTCATCTTAGTCATCCTTTCATAAGGAAGGCCAAACCTGTGTCCAAAATCTGGGGGGATTATTGGGAGGAAGTCTGTCCACCTGACTCTTAAATGCTCCAGCTTCTTGTTCAGAGGATTGGTGACTTTCACAAGAACACAGTTTGGAAACAGTTACGTTTTAGACTACAAGTCCCAGAATTCCCCCAGCCAGCCAAGCTGGCTGGAGGGATTCTGGGACTTGTAGTCCAAAATATACATGTGCATTTCTGTCCCCCCCATAAAGTTTGCCAGTTCCTTTGGAAGAGGATGCCAATATCTGGTTTAAGAACCCCCAACGTCTTTTTGCTCTGTTGACTGACAATCTTTGTCCCCTTCTCCCCTCGCAGTTGGACAGTTCTATTTCCTGATCCGGAAAAGGATCCACCTTCGAGCTGAGGATGCGCTCTTCTTTTTTGTGAACAATGTCATCCCCCCGACCAGTGCTACCATGGGGCAGCTCTATCAGGTGAGTGTGTGTGGGACCGCCAGCATATTATAGGAAGGATCATCTCACCTTTTCCTTCAGGAAGGGCATTTGAGGCAGCTGAGAGTAGTTCTTAAAATAGTAGTGAAAAAGTGTTAACAATTATCCATTAATAACAGAGGAGCAACCAAAGATGTTGTTTTTGTAAAGGACTCAGGAGAATCTGATAAAGCTGGGAAATTATTTATTTATGTTATGTCCCTCCTTTCTCCTGGTCTGGAAGCAGATAGTTAAGATCCAGGAAGAAAAACAGAGCCACTGAATGTGTCCAGAAGAGGCAAGGAAAGCAGCAGTGCTTCTGCAACCCTCCCTTGGTGAAACTGGGAGTGGGTTTGAACCCTTTAAAACAGTGACTCCTCAGCTTTGTTCCTCTGGATGTGTTGGACTTCAGCTCTGTTGGCCAGTCTGGCTGGAACTTCTGGGAGTTGAAGTTCAAAACACCTAGAGGACCAAAGTTTGGGAACCACTGCTCTAAAATCAGGGTCCGTACTATGGGGCAGGGACCATGTATGGTGGGTGGAAAGACCTAGTTGCCTGTGGGGTTAGGCTGGGTGAAACCATTTATCCAGGCATACTTTCTTATCCAGAGATGGGAAAAGTTACTTTTTTGTAGTACAGCTGCTAGAATTCCACCTGGAGAAACATGAAATTGCACACCAAAACAAACACAACTTTTCCACATTCTCCTCTAACTGCCAGTAGTGTCTCTCCTCAGATCTGGTTTGGTGGGAGAGCATGCAGATGCAGAAGTGTGAGGGGGAGTCTTGGAGCCGTACTCCAAAAAAGTAACTTTGCCAAGTTCTCTGACTGACAGCAAACAGTCAGAGATGTAGGGTTGGGGAGAAACATTTTTTCTGAAGCTATGGGAGTTCCGCTTCCCCTCTTCTGCTAGTAACCTTTCAACCTCTTTTGACGCAGCAAAGGCTCTACCTGGAGCTGGGTTAGTGAGAGATTCCTTTTTCGAGAGCAGGTGGCAAGAGAAGGCAGCAGGATTCTGGGAAATGAATTCCTCCCAAAAGTAACTTTTCCCTGACAGGCCTCAGCAGCCTTCCCGAGTTCTGGGTTCGAGAGAGAGAGAACCTTTCTGGGATCCTTTGGAGGTCCAACGAAGGCTGCATCCAGCCTGCAGAAATAATCCAGGTTGACTCCACTTCACTGCCATAGCACAATGTTATGGAATTGTGGGAATTGTGCAGTTGGCCCTCCACTTTTGCGACTTCGGCTTTCGAAGGCTTGAGTGTTTGCAGATTTGATTAATATGTTCTCTCTAAGAATTTTTAGGTCCTGAAGCACAACTCTGCTAGAAGTTGACCATAGAGTCCCACTGGAGGACCTGGTGACTCCTAGAGAAAACACTTCTCTGGGTGCTTGTAGGTCTTCCAGTGCAATGAGTGGTCAACTTCTGTTGGACTTTGGCCACAGAGTTGCGCTGGAGGACTGAGAGATTCCTAGAGAGGTGTAACAAAATTGTGTGTTTTTTTTTATTTGTGGATTTTTCACTTCCATGGGGGTCCTGCACCCCTAACCCACCCCCTCCCCATGAAGGTGGAGGGACCACTGTAGTTTGTGGTGGCAGCCAGAGCTCTGTGATAGAGAATGTTAAATGTCTCACAAAAAGGCAGTTCCCAGAATTCAGTCTCATAGGGCCATGGCAGTAGAAGTGGATTGTTTCTGCAGTGCAGACGCAGCCGAAGTCCAAGCCTCTGTGGCATGTCCCACACATGGAGCATGTGTTCCCCCCATTTCCAGCTGTGCCCCCTCCCCTGTCTGAGTCTTTTCTCTGCCTCCCCCGGGTTTCCCCAAATTGACAGCCCCCCTTTTTTCTCCTCTCCTCTTCCCCCCAATTCCAGGAACATCACGAGGAGGACTTCTTCCTGTACATTGCCTACAGCGACGAGAGCGTCTATGGCGGCCTGTGAGGCGCGCCTCCACCTGCCGCCACCAGGGGGCGCCTGCCCCTGAAGGGACCCTGCACTTTTTGTTGTTGGTTGTTGTTGATTTTATGTTAAAGAGCCTTTGGCCCAGGAAGGGGGGGGGTCTAGTCTTTCTTTCTTTTCCTCCCCCCCCGCCCTTTTAACCTCCTTTCCTCATAACCTCACTTCTTTCACCTGTCCCCCCCCCCCCCCGCGCTCTCATTGGGCTGATTTTGTTTTTGAGGTGGTTACATGGCTGAAAGCAAAATACCTCTTTCTTCTTCTTCTTCTTCCTCCTCCGTTCTTTGTAACTCCTTCGCACATACCTGCTTTTCCTCCCTCTCTCAGCCCCAACTTCTCCCTTTCCTCCTTTTTCTTTCCTTTCAAAGGGACGGGGAGGTTTCAGTTTTTCAACATTTCCTCCCCTGTTTTGAACTTGCCACTTTACTACCACACCCTGATTTTTGTTTCTGTCAGGGTTGCGTTCTGCCTGGCAGTTTCTGTAACCAATGGGGACGGGGAATGCTAATTAAAAGTATATAAGAAGAAACGTGGGCCTCCCAGTAATTTTATGGATTTGTTTATTTTTATTCTTAATTTTTATTTTGGGGCACAAATGGGAGAAGGAGTTAGCTTCAGGGGCTGGTTGAAACCTTCAGACTGATAACTTCCAGATGTTTGCAGTGAAAAGCCCTTGGAAGGAAGAGGTAAGGACATTGACAAGGTTTGGAAGTCCTACGACTGGCTACTTAGGTCCTCACAGCAGGAGGCAGGCGTGGAGGTTTTGTAGCCTCATCTCTAGGACCGCTTTCTGCCCAGAGGCCCTTTCACGTTACACAGGTGCTGCACTGTGGTTCCGCTTCAACTGGCATGGCTGCATCCTAGGGAATGCCAGGATTTGTAGTTGGGTGCAGCACTACTAGGAGCGTTCGCTGAGAGTCCAAAACATTTGCCCCCGCAAATAAATGGCAAATCCCAGGATTTCATACAGTGTTGCCGTGGCACTTAATGTCGAATCTAGCACTGTAATTTTATAGTGTGATAGGATCCTTTGTGTGTATGAATGAGCTGCAAACGTGGCAGTTGATTCTAGCTGTTGAGAAGTTGGGGTGGCCAGTTCCTTTTTAGCAGAACAAAAGGAATAGTCTTTTAAACCCTCCTTCTCCGTCCCCGTCCCCCCAACACACACACACACACAACAGGGATGTTTTGGAAAGGAATATGTTGCTGAATGAAAGGAGCTTTTAGGCTCAGTTGGAGGCATGCATGAACCTCAGAAGCCAAGAGGGTCTGGAGGGGCCTGGCAAATGCTGGGTGGGGGGCAGGAGGTTTCAAAAAGGAAGTTGGAAGCGATCTTGAGGCATTGCAGTGGTTTCAAGTAATTCCTCACTCAGTCTCTGGGATGTTTAGGCAGAGAGAGTATAGCTAGTGAAGTATTTCTTCCTAGCCCAGCTTGCACTGTGGTAGGAAAACAGTTAACCTGTGGCTCTGTAAGCATTGCTCAGGCATCTTGTACACCTTCAAGGTGTTTTCGACTTTTGGTGACCCTGTGTGGTTTTCTTGGCAATATAATTGATCAGAAGGAGGGCTGAGAGAGTGTGGCTTGCCCAAGGTCACCCGGTGGGTTCCATGACCGCGCCGGGATTTGAACCCTGGTCTCCACTGTCCTAATCCTGCGCTCAGACCACTACAGTCCAGTGATCCTCAAACTGTGGCCCTTCAGGTGTTCTGGACATCAGTTCCTAGAAGCTCCAGCCATGTTGGCCAGTAAGGAATTCTGGGAGCTGAAGTCCAAAATATCTGGCAGGCCAAAGTTTGGGAATCACAGCACTTTTGGGAATCACCATGTTGCCACTCACTTAAAACAACAGCTTCTCATATTCCTTCCATATTTGAGGACGGAGTTGGAAGGAAGTGTCATTTGGATCGTAATTTGGTTTACATTTGACTTGACCATAAAGCGCCCTTTTAGGGCCAGCGCACAGCCAGGCGTTCTCTCTTGGCAGTCTCACAATGTTTTTGCCTCCCATTTTGATCTTAATGTCTTCATTACTTGGAGCCAGGAGAGCCCCTCCTTTGCCAAAACTTTGCAGAGAATGGAGGGAGAAGTCAGAATCGAAACCCTCTCCAAGCACCAGAGTTTAGGACCCAGGCAAGAAGCCCCCGAGCAGCAAAGCTTGACATCCAAAGCTGCCAGGGATTTTGTGTTGTCTCTTAGGCTCTCTTTGAGATCAATACGCTTTTGCTTCCTTATTAAAGCAAGACCCTGGGGCCCCGTAAGATGCACAGGATGAAAACCATTTAAAATTGCTTCAGTCCAGGAGGGCTCTTGTTGGAAAAGGTAAAGAGCCTTTCCCCAGAGTCACTGGCCATGCACAGAATCAGTTACTGTTGTTAGCTGCCTTTGACTTGACCTCGACTCATGGCCAGACTGTGGATGAGGGTCTTTCCAAGACCTGCCCCTGTCCTCCACTGCTCAGGCCTTGCAGATTCATCCCCATGACCTCCTTCATGGAGTCCATCCTCCATCTGGCCTGCAGCCTTCCTCTCTCCCTCCTTCCCTCCACCTTTCCCAGCATTATGGTCTTTTCCAATGAGTCCTTCCTTCTCATGATGTGTCCAAAGTACGACTGCCTCACTTTGGCCGTCTTGGCTTCAACCAGGAAGGTTTCTGGCTTGTTCTGCTCCAGGAGCCATTGGTTTGTCCTTTTGGATCCTCAGCGCTCTCCTCCAGCATCACAGCTCCAATGTCTTTTTAGATTGTAAGCCTGAGGGCAGGGAACCGTCTGAATAACTATCCCTAAGCCGCTCTGAGAGCCTTTAGGGCTGAAAAGCGGGGTATAAATACTCGCGAGGCGCCCGGGCGGGTCATGCCGCGCACTACAACTCCGACAAACTCCCCGCCGCGCATGCGCTTTAGCACCTCTCTCTTTTTCTCCTCCCCTCCCCCTCCCCCCGCCTCCCTCCCGGCGACAGGGAGGATGTGGCATGATGGGAAGTGTGGTCCCGGCCGCCGCAAAGAGCGCTGGGAGCGGTAGTTTTTTCCTCAGAAGAAGAAAGTAGGGGAAAGGGGGCTTGGAGCACATGCTTCCCAAAAGGAGCGTTGATGGGTGAAAGTCATCCCGTTGGAGGCTCTGGAGCGGATTGGCATTAGCTGACTTTATCATTTATTTATTCGTTTATTTTATTCCCGCCTTTCTCCCAAAAAAGGACCCAAGGCGGCTCACAATATAAAATGCATTAAAACAACATTTTCAAAGACACTTAAAACAGCCTAATTAAAAGTTCTAAAATGTTTAAACATACGACATTTAAAACTACAAAGGTTTAAAATAATCCAAAACCAACCCCCCCCCCAAAAAAAAACACCTGCTGTTCTTTTTTGCCGTGTGCCTCCAAGTCGAAACAGAGAAGGGTTTTTTGGCAAGAAAAGCATGGTGATGATGATGATGATTTCTTCATAGGGTTGTTGTTTTTTTGCCCATGGCCCTCCTCTTGAGGCTGAGAGAGTGTGACTTGCCCAGTGTTCAAAGGGATACCTGAGATCAATGGGAAAGAGGAGCTCCATCCCGAGCTCTTCTGCTTCTCATTCTTTGTAATATTATTGGGGGGCGGGGGGGGGGCTGCCGTTCTGCCAAAAGGAATGACCACAAAGATTCGTAAATTCCACCCAGACGGGAGCAAATTGATGGAGGTTTCCCATATCTGGATCAAAGGTTGATCAGAACATAGGCTGCGTCAAGAAATTGGAAGGTTAGGAATGGAAAGGACAGCTATTATTATTATTATATTATTAACCTTTATTTATGAAGCGCTGTAAATTTCACCAGCGCTGTACATACAATCTTTTTAATATGAGAGAACTGGCAAGATCCTAAAGAGGAAAGATGTCAGCACTGTAAGGATAGTCCAAGCCATAGTATTCCCTGGTACAGTGTACGGATACGAGATTGGATAGCAAGAAAGCGTAAGAAGAAAATCAATTAATCATTTATTTATTTATTTATTGCGTCG
>NC_056527.1:117559643-117588254 GCF_019175285.1 Sceloporus undulatus
TGACTTTTCAAACGCATGCTGAGTAATTTGTTGTGTAATAGCAACCCATTTGGCACTTTTAACAAACTGTTTGCAAAGATTGATTTCTTGTGCTCTAAGCAGCTTCTCCCAGTTTGGGGTTTCTCTTCTTGCCCAGGGATTCCCTTCCTCTCCCGTTTTTGGCTTTGTTTTGCACAAGCCCTGCTTGTCACAACAGCTCAAACCTTTCTGCAGCCAGTGCTCACATAAACTACAATTCCCACAGTGCTCCCATGAGCGGCCATTTTGCTGAGAGACCAGAGGCGCTATGCATGCTGGGAAGTGTAGGCAACTGTTCTGGAAGCCAGGGGGCAGACATGTCCTGACTGGTTACAGCGCACAAGTCTGGCGGCTTCCTGAAACGCATGTCGGGAACTGTAGTTCTTGCTTCCTCAGTCTGTATTTTGAGCCTGGCTGGCTTGGGACTGAATTCGAACCTGCTCCCAAGGGTTTAACATTGACAGTCTGTTTTTTAAATGCCCGGCTTCAGCCTCTGGATCATGCCAAACAGGATTGAATGATGTTTCTGAGACTAAACGCTTTCTGTCCCCAAACCTTTGGGATTTTCAGGGGGGGGGGGTTATTTATTATTTTACTTATTTCCTTTCTATGCCACCTTTCTCTGAGATCGGGACCCAAAGCGGCTCAGAAGATAAAAATATATTGTTTAAAACTTTGCAATGCAATACAATAGAAGACAGTCAAATTCTGAAACAAATCTCAGCTTTGTTAGTTCCTTCATTAGGAATTAGGCATCATTTATGGCCGTCTTTTGTATTTCAAAAGGGACAGTGGATGTCAGTTTGCATACCTGAAATTTTAGTTTGTTTGGCAATCATGCTGTTCAATTTCCCTCAATTCTATACAACAGATTTTAGTTCTGATTTGGTTACTCAGTCAGGCAAGGTTTATTCTTACTAAATGCATCTGGATGCTTTTAGTTTGCAGTGAGAACTAACTTTTTGTGTCGTCAGGCATTGGAGCCTAAGAAGGGAATGGGCTATTTCTTGAGAGAGAGGAAGAGTAGCTGCAAAACTTAAATATGAATTCTTATTTCCTTTCGGTCTTCATATTGTTGTATTGCTATAGAGTATTAGAACATTAGTCATACGTTTCCTGGCAAGATAGCTCCAATTTTTCTTATCTTTAGCTCCCTCCTTTCCTCTTGTTCTCCCTTCCTGATTCCATTTTCTATTTTCCTTCCTTCTCCCCCTCCATTTTCTATTCAGTCAGAAAAGTCTCTGCGATTTTTGTGAATTAGGAGGAGCCTAATTGTGGAAACCCACTCAGTGACTTTGGGCAAGTCACACACTCTCAGCCCTAGAAAACCCTGTGATAGGTTTGCCATAGGGTCAACGTAAATTGGAAATGACTTGGAGGCATATAACAACAACAACAAAATCTGGCTGTGTTCCTCATTAGGCAAAGAGACTTACTTTAAAGTTTGTTTGAGAATTTTAAGGCACTCCATTATAGCCTACAACTCTCTGAGATTATCCAGTCTAGTGTTCAAAGAGCTCAATATTGATGGGGGTCTGTAACTTTCTGTGTTCAGGTAATTCAAGACTACAGTGTCCTTTGCCCACCTCACTTTAGAAATGAGGCATAGAACGACGTCCCCCCATGATTGCCTTGCCTGCGCAAGGATATCCTTTTACATGGATTTGTGTCACAGGATTGTGACCCAGAGTTAGCCCATCGTTTCAGACAGAAGACAAACTCCACTGTAAATTACAACCGGACATTTATATATCTTTATATTCTAGTGTTGTAGTAATGATAATAACAATACCACATTTTATTTCTTACCCTCCTCTCCCCAAGGGTCAAGACAAAATAAAATTAAAGCACATAAAACCATTTAAAAACGTTAAATTATGAAGTTTCTGATTATACTGGCTGAATGAAACTACGTGTGAAAGGGATCTAGGAGTCCAAGTAGACCACAAGTCGAACATGAGTCAACAGTGCGATGCGGCAGCTAACAAGGCCAATGTGATTTTAGACTGCATCAATAGAAGTATATTGTCTAGATCAAGGGAAGTGATAGTGCCACTCTATTCTGTTCTGGTTAGGCCCCACCTGGAATACTGTGCCCAGTTCTGGGCACCACAATTCAAAAAGGATGTGGAGAAATTGGAGTGTATCCAAAGGAGGGCAACTAAAATGGTAAAGAGTCTGGAAACCATGAAGTCCTATGATGAACGAATTAGGGAGCTGGGGATGTTTAGCCTGGAGAAGAGAAGGTTAAGGGGTGATATGATAGCCCTGTTTAAATATTTGAAGGGGTGTCATATTGAGGAGGGAGCAAGCTTGTTTTCTGCTGCTCCAGAGAATAGAATGCGGAACAATGGATGCAAACTGCAGGAAAAGACATTCCAGCTCAACATTAGGAGGAACTTCCTGACAGTAAGGGCTGTCTGACAGTGGAACACACTCCTTCCTCAGTGTGTAATGGAGTCTCCTTCCTTAGATGGCTTCAAACAGAGGCTGGATGGCTATCTGTTGGGGATGCTTTGATTGAGATTTCCTGCATGGCAGAAGGGGCTTGGACTGGATGGCCCTTGCGGTCCTTTCCAACTCTATGATTCTAAGGCATAATCTTCCTATGTCATGACGTCTGTTGGAGGGGCCAGTTTAATTTTTCACTTTTGTCTTCGGTATACATTTTTAGCTATGTCTCTTTTAACTGTGGTAAGCCACCTGGAGTATCAGACTAGGGAAAGGAGAGAGAAGGATGATGATGATGATGATGATGATAATAAGAATATGAATATTTTAATAAAATAAATATGTATGTATGACTCATTTATAAATTTCTCTCTCTTTCTCTCTCTCTGTCTCTGTGTCTCTTTTTCTCTCTCTTTGTCTTATGTTGTTGACCCCAAGTGTTAACCTTCTCTCCCTTCCACCCACCAGGAGAATGACTGGACGCCTTCTGGCTCCAACTCTCCCATCCGCCCAGAGAGTGTGGTGGACAGTGACGGCTGGGAATCCACCCACTCAGACCTGCACACTATTGAGACCTTTGTGAAGAAGGCTAAGTCCTCGAAGAAGAAAGCTGCTTTCCGCCGCCTCAAGTCCGACAGCTCGCTGCTGGAGAAAATGAAACTCAAGGACTCCCTTTTTGACTTGGACCCTGTGAGCAAGCACCCGCTGCCACCTCCGCTGGCAGGGCCCAAGGGGGCCCTGGACAAGAAGAAGGACAAGCGGAATCGGAAGTCCGCCTTGGAGGCTGGGGGTGCCAAACGGAACCGAGGCAGTGACCCCATCGGTGAGAAGCGTTCACGCATCAAAAAGAGCAAGAAGCGGAAGTTGAAAAAGGCAGAGCGGTGCGAGAAGAAGCACAAGGCTTCCCTAAGCGAGACGGACTCTGAGGAGGAGGAAGGGGGTGTTCTCACAGCAGTGGGATCGGTACCCCTGCGGCAGGGAGGGGAGCAGGGGGCGGCAGCAACAGCGCTGGTCTCTGTCCAGGCTTCCCCGGAGCTTCTGGCTGCCAGTTTCCCCATTAAGCTGGAGGACACAGAAGGGAAGGAGGGCATCAGTACGGAGACCAGCCAGGATGGGGAAGGCAGCTCCAGCGAAGGCGAGATGAGGGTGATGGACGAGGACATCATGGTGGAATCAGGTGAGGCGGGTGTGGTGGTTCTGGGCCTAGTAGTTGAAGGTGGCTGGAAGATCCCAGGTGGGAGACTGGAGTCATAGCACCCCATGTCTCTTCTGGGTTATTTTTCAGTAACCCATTACAATACTCTGTTAGCTCCAACAGTAGCAGGACAGCCCAGCTTTCCTAGCCAGTAACCACTAGTAGATTTCTGTCATAGACTCCACTGCTGTTTGAGCCAGTATGTTCCACTGTCAAACAGCTCTTACCCTCAGAAAAAACACAACTAGAAATTTACTTCTGGCCACTTACTTTTGTTTGTTAGTGACATTGTACAGTTGGCCTTCTGTATCCACAGATTCAGCCATTCATGGCTTGAAAATATTTTTTTAAAAATCCAAAAAGCAAAGCTTGATTTCATCACTTTATATAAGGGACACCATTTTACTTAATGGGACTTGAGCATCCACTGATATTTGGGTTTCTGGAACCAAACCGCAGTGGGCACCAAGGGCCCACAGTATTATTTATTTCATATCTTGCCCACAGGGTGGCTTATAAGTCATAAAAATGTGCAAAAGTTCACTTATCTATAGACATTGCAACCGAATTCATTAGAACATGAGGTTCCTTTAAGATCAGCAAAACAGCATAGGTTTGGGGGCTATTTATATGGCTCCTGGAGACATCTGGGGCAGCAAATTGGTGCCTGAACCCACACCTTTGCTTGCCTTTCTCTGGACACATTCCAGTTTGTCTGTATCCTTCTTGAATTGTGGTTTGTGGCACATTGCCATCCTTTGATTTTGTCCCGTGTGGGTCTAACTCTCCTTCCTCCTGTCCAGGGGATGACTCCTGGGACCTCATCACTTGCTACTGCCAGAAGCCATTTGCCGGTCGGCCCATGATTGAGTGCAACCAGTGCGGCACCTGGATCCATCTCTCCTGCGCCAAAATCAAGAAGACCAATGTCCCTGACATCTTCTACTGCCAGAAGTGTAAAGATGGCTCCCGAAAGCACCCTCTGCTGCCAGTGGTTCCCAGCGCAGCCGCCGCCGTCGCTTCCAGGGGGAGCGGGGAGCCCTAGCACCGGAGGAGAAGGGAGGAGGGGGGATGGATCTGTGCTGGGCACCCACCCCAGAGCAGCAAAAGACTGGCCAGAGTAGGTGGTCTGCTCTGGATTGGTATCCGAAATGAGACTTGGGTGGCTTGGAGGCAGAAAAGGAAGGTGCTTGGGACATTTGGGGTGTTGAGGCCCCCCAAATACCTTGAAGGTGGGAGGCAAGCGAGTTGGCTGCCTCTGCAGAAGCCACTGGTTTTTGGCTGGTGATTACAAGCCCCTTGCCTCAGACACGCACACGCACCCCCTTTCTTTGCGGAGTTTCTCCTAGTCCAGCTCCCACGTTCTGTGAAGGAGAGTGGCTTCTCAGGCAGAGGCAGAAATGGACGCCTTGGGAGGAGGAAGAGGAGGCAACAAAAAGAACCTCCTAGACAGTTCTAGAAAGCGCTGCGGGGGGACGACAGAGGAGGATAATGACGAAGAGAAGGGGCACAAGGGTCTCCGACTCCAATTCTGGCTCTCTCTCCCACCCCCCTCCATCCTCTTCTTGCCCCAGAGACATTCATTCACCTGTAAATAGACAGAAAGCCAATGTCTCCTCCTTGTTTCCCCCAGTTGGAAAGATTTTCTTTATGTTTCAGATTCTGCCCCTTTGTTCAGGCCCAGCCAGGGAGGCGGCCTGTGTCTCCCGCAGGGCCTCAGGCTCCTGCCCAAGAAGTGGATGCAAAATTACTTTTAGTTTCGTTAAGCTTTGGGGGTTTTAGAGGGGGAGTTGGATTTTTTCCCCCTGACCCCCAGTAAAATTAATAATACATATTTTAACTGTTTTTGAGAGAGGGGAGAAGACAGCTAGAGAAGAAGCCCCCCCCCCCCCCAAACAACAACAATGAAAGATGTTTTGGATGTGATGAAACCAGTCAGGGAAAAAGCCATTTTGATTTTGCTGGCGTCCATAATTTTGAAAAAGGACAACTTATTCACAAATTGTTTCTGAAGCTCCTGCTGAAAAGGGATGGAGCAATGGGTTTCCAAATTTGGGGGGGGGGGGCTAGATAGCAATAGCAGCCGCTATTAAAGTCCTCCTTAATCCCACTTTAAAACTTGGAAACAACCAGCCACCCCATTCGTTCCCTGCAAGGGTTCCTGGCTCTCCCAGAAGTTACAACCTGGTGCAAATCCCACATGTCCCTGCTCCCAGGTTGAGGTTAGTTCTGTTTGATGAGTTTTATTTTTGCAGGGAGGGGGCAGATTGAATTGGAGTTTCGTTTTGGTTTTTTGGGGAGGAATGTCCCCCTCTTAACCGTCCCCCCCCCCATTTTTATTTTTATTTTGGTTTTGTTTTAATATTTGCAACTGTGTACATGGCAAGAGTTTTCTGAATGTAAATAAAAGATGTGGACCCTTTTGGCGTTTGTACAGAAGGCTACGATCTTCATTCATGTTTGAGAGAGGTCAGCGTGGCTGCTGTTGTTGTATGCCTTCAGGTCGTTTCTGACCTACGGTGGCCCAAAGGCGATCATGGGGCTTTCTTGGCAAGAGATGGGCAGATGAGGTTTGCCATTGCCTTCCCCTGAGGCTGAGAGAGTGTGACTTGCTCCAAGTCACCCAGTGGGTTTCCATGGCAGAGCCATGGAATTCGAAACCTGGTCATTAGAGTCATAGTCCAGCGCTCAAACTACTACGCCTCGCTGGCACTTATACACAAATAGATAAATTACAGGTGTCCCATTCACTCCTTGCCTCTGAGGAAGTGGTCCACAGCGCAGTAATGATCCAGTTTGACACTGCCATAGCTCCATGCTGTGGGATCCTGGGAAGTGCGCTTCTGTGAGCTACTTTGCCCCTTTGAGAGCTCTGGTGCCATGCTGTTGTTGTGTGTCAACTGATGGTGACCCAAAGGCGAGTGTATCGCAGGTTTTTGTGCCAAGGCCTGTTCAGAGGAGGTTTGCCATTGCCAGCCTCTGAGGCTGAGAGAGCGTGACTTGCCCACAGTTGCCCAGTGAGTTTTGTGGCCGAACTGGGATTTGAACCTTGGTCTCCAGGGTCATAATCCAAAGCTGAAACCACTAGGCTGCACTACAACAAAGCACAATGCCCAGGATTCCCTAGGGTTTGGGGCCATGGCAATTTAGAAGTGAATTTCAGGCATCTCAGGAAATGAGCCAAAGCTGCGTCTGTGGTCCAAAATGGAGGCTGAATCCACACTGGAGAAATACTGTACCTCGGTTTGGTACCGCTTTAACTCTTTCTGGCTCAAGGCCTATGGAATTCTGGGAGTTGGGAGTATGTTGTGGGGCATTCCTTCCTTAAGCTCCGCTCCGCTCTGGGCCCACAACAAACTCCAACTCCCAGAATTCCATAGGCCTTGAGCCAGGGAAGGGTTATTTCTCTAACGTGGATGCAGCCAGACTGCAGAAATAATCCAATTTGACACCGCTTTAGCCTCCATGGCTGCGTTTTAAATCCAGCAATCCTGGGAATTGTGCTTTGCTGAAAAATCCAGCCTTTATTGTGTCAGAAAGACTCAACGAACTACAAATCCCAAGATTCCATCGAAGTTGGAGCCATGACGGTTAAAGCGGCCTCCGTAGGCCTCGCCCCTCTTCTGCCAATCAAGCGGCAGGGGCGTGGCCACACTCTCACGTGACGTCCGCCGCTGAAGGACAAAGAAGGGGAGGAGGATCGTTATTTGCGCTCCTCCTCCTAGAACGTCACATTCCCGTCCACGTGACGTGGGCGGTGTGGGTGGGAGCCGTCACGTGACGCCAGCGCCACCTCACGTCTGGAGGAGCTGCGCGCGCATGCGTGCGTGATGACGTAGGCATCGCTGCGGCCGTTGCTGCGGGAGAGGGCTCCTCGCGCCGCCCCTCCCTTTTCTCTCTCTCGCTGCTGCGGCGGAAGTAGTTCTTTGCCTGCCGTCGGTGGGCGGGGCCTGAGCCGTGGTTGCCATGGCGATGGCGGGCCCCGGGCCTGGCTCCGTCGGGGCCCCTGCGGCGGCGGCAGCGATGGCGGCTCCGGCGTGCGCTGTTCAGGCCTCGGCTCCGGCGTCGTCGGCTTTTCCCGGTGAGACGAAGGTGATCTACCACCTGGACGAGGAGGAGACGCCGTACCTGGTGAAGATCCCGGTCCCCGCCGAGCGCCTGACGCTGGGCCACGTCAAGGCGGCGCTCGCCCGGCCGGGGGCCAAGTACTTCTTCAAGAGCATGGACCAGGACTTCGGGTGAGGAGGAGCAGTCGCCCTTCCCTGGCTCCAGGCCTACGGAATTCGGGGAGCCTTTGAGCCGGGAAAGGCTTAAGCCTTCAGCTCTGGGCCCCACAACAGACTCCAACTCCCAGAATTCCATAGCCTTTGAGCCAGGATGCTGTCTCCAGTGCGGATGCAGCCCTAGAAAGGCGACCCCGTCTGACTCAGTGGAGAAGGAAGGAAGGGGTTCCTGAGGGAGCAAGGGAGGGGTCCCAAAAGTGAGGAGGAGGGGGCTGTGTCTTTGGGAGATAACATCCCCCCCCCGATTCCTCTCAGAGGAGGAAAAGGGGCCTCTGCACACAGAATGGGAAAGGAAGGAGGAAGGGGTCCATAAGGCCCCAAAGAGGAGCCCCTCAACTCCCTGCAGGCCTCCCTGAGAAAGGGGTTGCTGTCTCTGGGAGGCAAACACCCCCCTTCTCCCCAAATGACCCAGTGGAGGAGCAAAGGGGGGGTGGGCCTCGGAGCCCCAAAGAGGAGCCAGCGCCCCACAGAGGCCTTGGAGCATTCCTTTGGGCCCAGCCAGCCAAGAGAGGCAGCCCCCAGGGCAGCCCAATGGAAAAGGAAGGCAGGAAGGCAGGGGTCCTCTCTCTCCATAGGCCTCAGGAGGAAAGGGAGGGCCTTTTCCATCTCCGTTCAAGAAGAGAGGATGGCTTTGGAGCTGGCAGGGAGAACACTTTGGGGAGAGTGGCTGGGAGGAAATGCTCAGCCCAGTGGCCCCTTCCGATGTGCAGGGGACCCCCCCCCATTGCTGATATTGGAGCCCCATCAGTTACAAGGGTTGCTAGGCTCCCAGGTGCGTGTGCCAATATGTCCCTCCTGGCTTGCCCTCTGTGAAAGTCCAAGGGATGCAGATCAGGAGGGGAACTGTATTCCCTGCACAGGCTACAAATCCCAACGTTCTGTAAGACCCAATCATGGCAGTTAAAGTGGGATCAGAGTCCTGTAATTCTGCCGTGTGGAAGTGTCCTAAGACAGTCCTGGATCCAGGGGCCCAGAGAAGGACGCACGCATGGCGCAATGCATTCCATGGGAGGAAGGGACAACCCAGGAGTCCAGATTCCCAAAGGAGAACTCAGGCCTCCCTGAGAGACTGTGCCCCACATTGCCAGTATGTGTCTTATGGGAAGACTGGGACCCAGGTGCCCAGGACAGTAGGTGAACCCGTCCGTCTTAATACAGTAAATGGCTGAGTGTGCCAGAGAAGAGACATAGCAAGACCAGTACGGATTGGGAAGGCCCTCGTTGTCCACAGATGGCCTTGGGACCCTCCCTCTTCACTTGGCCATAAGTTGAAGGGCATCAAACTTGCCCCCTTTCAATGAGAGCCAGCAAAGAGCTTTCCACCAAAACACCCAGAAGAGGAACAGAATTTTCTTTCTGGGCACTGGGAACGAGACCCTGAGAAGGGACCCCTCCCCGCTTATTGGCACATCCTTGACGCATTTGTTGATCCGCCCTTGATCATGTCTTCTCCATTTGTTTTCTTGCTACAGGGTTGTGAAGGAGGAAATCTCCGATGACAATGCAAAGCTCCCTTGTTTCAATGGCAGAGTCGTTTCCTGGGTAAGAAGTTGACCCATCATATCTCATCAGATGTCTGTAGAAACCCCATTTCCCAGAATCCCTGGGGCCTGCATGGCCATTGGGGAGGCAGACAAAGGTATACCAAACAAGGCATTTTTCCAGGCTCTACCTATATTCTTTAACTGACCCCGAGAACCTCTGACATTGGACATTCTGTCAGCCTTAGACATGGGTTCGGATCCTGACTGGAGGACTGTTGCCCTTATGTTTTGTCTGCTGAAGACTTGATCAGGACCTAGAGATGTAAAGTTTCCAGAAGTACTGGAGTTGTGGAAAAAAGCCTGCACTTTTCCTAGTGATGTGAAGGGGGCTGAAATAGTCAGAAGAAATGAAAAATGTTGCATTCGCATCGTTTACAGCAGGGGTAGGCAACCCTTTTGAGCCGGGGGCCGGGTTGCTGTCCCTCAGACAACTGGGGGGCCGAAGCCAAAAAATAAACAATTAAATAATTCTTAAAAATTAAATAAATAAATAAACCGGGACAAATGCCCCCCCCCCCCCGTGCCCCTCGCGCGAGACGCCAAAGACCCCGGCGGCAATCGGCGGCAGGACCGGGCTGGGGCCGGTCCCAAGGCCTCGCCTGGCCGCATCCGGCCTGCAGGCCGCAGGTTGCCTACCCCTGGTTTACAGATTCAAAGCATTGTTTTTTAGCCATATGGAATTTATATTTATTATACAAGTTTGTATAAAATTATGATTGGCATGTTAAAAGTACAGCTGAGTCAGACCATTTTTACAAACTGAATTCTCTTTTTATTTTTTAATCTTTTGTTACTTATGAAACTACAGTGGGCCCTTTCCTTCCAGATCCCCCCGCATAAGGGAAAATCCGCCTATGCTTGACACCCATAGGAAATAATGGGGTGTGTGTATGTGGTGGCACACATGCACCATTATTCTCCCTACATGGCTTCTGCGTAAGCTGGAAGCCACGTAAAATGCATTTGCACATGGCGCAGGTGCACTCTATAAGGTCCAGAACAGTAAAGCGACTTCATGAGTTTTGCCATTTTATGAGGAGTAGGCAATCCCCCCCCCAATAAAATCAGACGAGACTGTTAACATTATTAAAATAGGCAAAAATATTTGTCTTCTCTAGTCTTCCATAATATGAAGGAGACATAATGCATTCATTCCCCTAAAAAGGAGCTGAAAAAAGGAAAGCCAAGGCCAGGAATTGCAATGATCCGATGCTGAACAGCGTGTGATATAAATCTTGAGAAATAATATTAGGAAAGTAAATATATGCATACTTTTATTCATATACTTTATTCACTATTGTAAAAGAAAATATTTCTAAATTCATTTTTTCTAGACCATCCCTCCCCTTTTCAGGGTTTTTTTTTGGGGGGGGCTTCAGAGATCCGGGGGAAGTCCTGGATTTCCCCCACAATTTTGTCCCTAGTTTTTCCAGGTTTTCACATCTCTAGACTGGCCACTGTAGAAAACAAGGCACTGGAACTAAGGACCATTTGGATTAATCTATCAGGGTCCTTCTCTTCTTGAATCAGCTTTTTGGTGGGTGGGGTTCCTCTATTCTCTAAGTGATGTACAGATGGATCACAGAGCAAACCATAGGACAGACTGTTTTTCAAATCAGTGCCTTTGGAACAATAGGATGCTATGCTCAGTGTGCTTTCTCCTCTTCTGCAACACAGCTGGTGTCCTCAGAAACCCCCCAGCCAGAGCCTCCACCACCGCCCCCTCCTATTGAGGTACGACCGGAGCCTTCCCCGCCACCTCCACCACTACCTCCGTTGCCTGTGGAGCGGACCAGTGGCATCGGGGATTCCCGGCCCCCTTCTTTCCAGTGAGTAATGAGAGAGGGAATCTGATCCTGGGGAGTGCGTAGGTTTTGATAGACTGAACAGCGCAATTTCCTGCTTGTTGCAGCCCAAATGTCTCGGGTAGCCACGAGAACCTGGACCACGAAACGGAGACAGAGTCAGTGGTGTCGCTGAGGCGGGAGCGGCCGCGGCGCAGGGAGAGCATGGAGCATGGAGGTGAGTGGTTCCCTAGGAGGTAGAATCCTGGCTTTCTTCTCTGTTTGCCAGGGAGAGATGGGAGGGCAACGTGGTGAGGCTCTGTGTCTCTACCTGATGGCCATCTCCTCCCCTACCCGTCTGCTTCAGGTGGACATCGCCTGAATGGGCAGTCTCGCTTGGAGCGGCACCTGGCCGGGTACGAGAGCTCCTCCACCCTCCTCACCAGCGAACTGGAGACCACCAGCCTCTGTGACTCGGATGATGATGACACCATGAGCAGGTGAGAGGGGAACATGGGCCAGAGTGGTGTCTCACTTATCTGGATTTCAGACACCCAGTATCTCTTCAGCTGTTTGCTTAGGAAGGGCTTTTTCTGGAATGTTAAAAGTGTTTATGAACATTCGAATGCAAAATACTGAACATTTAAACTGTATGAACTGAAAAGGAGTAGCTAATACGATAAGATCACTCAGTACTTCCAGTCAATCTTAAAGGGTCTCTGAAGCATTTGTGATGGGATGCTCCAGTGCAAATGACCATTTGTTAGGAAGGACATATAGCCATGTTTCTAACAGTGACGCTTCTTTTTACAAAGTCTCTTTACACCCACTCAGCCCATGTTTCCTCCTTGTTCTCTGTCCAGATAGAAGCTTTTAAGCAGCATTGGGGAGATGATGAAAGGGAGCTGGAGGAACACAGACTTTTGGTGGTGGGTTGCATCCACATGTCTGCTGTAAACAAAGCTAGAGCTGGGAAATAGTGAGATTCTACTCCAGCAAACCTATTATAACTGCATGTGTCTGCCTACAACAGGCAGAGTAAGCAGCGTCTGCCTCCAGAATTCCAGACTGAGAATGTGTGAAGAACAGAACAGGGAGAAAAAGGGGAAAGGAGATAAGCCTGCCTCACCAGCTACTTCTCTACCCTAACATATTAAAGGATCTATATGCATTTGGCTACCAAAATGGAAATAATAGGAAAAGAAGAGGCTGGTGAGAGCAAAAGACGTCCATTGGTGCCTTTTAGAAGAAGCCTTCAGATAGCCTCTAGAAGGCTCAAAATGCTTGTGTTCACCTCCGCAAGCCCTCCCTGACCTGGTTGTTTCATTTCCCACATGCACATTGTTAGTTTTGAATGAAAGCTTGCTTGAAACATGTTGAGCTGCTCTTTTTTGCTTTTTGGAGGGGTGTGTGTGTAGTAACCTCTCCCTTTTTATTCTCTGCTATTTTTGCCTCTGTTACCAAATTTTCTGTTAAAGAAATAAGGTCCAGGAAGACATTGACTTGGTTAACTAAGGTCTACCTGCAAACAGGCACCTGATAGAATAAAAATATTTTGGTTCTATTGGTAGTCATTCAGGCCCCATCACTGCAAACTTTAGAGAGTCCGGAAATGTTCCCATCTGCCCCCAGGTCTTGGCTTTCTTATTGCATAGTTGTCCTAACCAAGCCAGGGAAGCAGCCAGCATATCAAACACAAAGGAGTATGACCTCAGCCAACTATCTAAGGTCACCCAGTCAGGGAAGGCTAAGGTGGCCAAAGCTTCCAGCCTTTGGTGTAAACTGGCTACCTTAGCCTTCCCTGGTTGGTTGACGTCTAGTTGGCTGTGGGCTTATGGGTACTGTAGTCCAAAACATCTAAAGGGCACTATATTCAGGAAAGCTGAGGATGGGGGCTGTCAGTTGCCTTCAGAGAGGGAGAAAGCAATTTAAATGCAACACAAAAGAAGACACAGAAACTGTAATTGCTGAGGAGGTAAATAATTCAGTCCTGACAAGAAACTTGGTTTTGCCTTTTTGAGTGGTGGCCCATATTAGGTGTAGCTGGGGATTGCCAACTGGCACCTCAGCCTCAAGAAGGCGTTGGTGCTCTCCAGACTTCTCTCTGTCTCTTCTTGTGGCAGGTTCAGCAGCTCCACAGAGCAGAGCAGTGCCTCTCGCCTCCTCAAGCGTCATCGCAGGCGACGGAAGCAGCGCCCCCCGCGTCTGGAGCGGGTGGGTGTGGGCCTTGGGCTGGGTGGGTGGGTGCGTGAGGGCTTGGGCTTCATTTCGGGGCAGAGAGAACTGGTGTGGTTGTGGTTTTATGTTGGACTAGACTCCAGGGGACCAGGGTTTGAATCCTTCCTCAGCCATGGAAACCCTTAGCCAAGTTACTCTCACAGCCCCAGAGGAAAGCAACATCAACTTCCTCTAAGTAAATCTGGCCAATAACACCATAGGAGAGGCAGTGTGATGTAGTGGCTTGAGCCTAGTTTTTGAATCCCTAGTCAACTACACAAAATCAGTGTGTAGTTGACTAGGCCCTTGGACAAGTCTAAGAGGAAGGCAATGGCAAACCTCCTCAGAATAAATCTGGCTAAGAAAACCCCATGACAGGTTTGCCTTAGGGTTGACATAAGTCAGACATGTTTTAAAAGTGCATGACAACAGAGGAGATGTCATAGCAGAGACTGTCCCATGGGCTTTTTGTGTGGAATGAACATGGAGGGGGCTGCCAAATCCTAGTGTCTCTCCTCCTGCCCAGACTCCTTTCTCAACTGGTTGTTGTTTCAGACTTCATCCTTCAGCAGCGTCACAGATTCCACCATGTCCCTCAACATCATCACAGTTACACTGAACATGGGTAAGCAGGGCTGATTTTTTAAAAATCCATGATCTCTTGACAAAATAGGGGTTAAAAATGAAATTAGATTGCTTTTTAGCAGAATCAGATCTTTTACAAATTTTCTTAAAGCAATTAGTACCATCTGATGTTAGGTCAGCGATATCATTGTGAATATCAGTTCTACAACTTTTAATTAAATTACATTAATGTGTTAAACAGTGGTTTGTGGAGATGGGAGATAACTGGAGCCGTCCTGTTCTTCAGGTACATTAAGGTCACACACATGGGATCTCTCTCTCTTTTTCTCTATCCGAAAGCCTCGCCTTTCTCTCCTGAGCACAAAAATAGAGAATGTCTGTGAACAGAGTTTGGTGAGATGGAGTAGATCTGAACAAGAAGGAGGAACCCGGATATAAATGAAATAGAATCAATTTTTGATGAATTGAAAATTAATCTGAAAACAGTTCAGAGTAACACCTTAGCATGTATCTTCCATCTAATGAAAGCTACATCTACAAATACGTATAAAGGTTATATTAAACAATACTTTTTTTTCTCTGCAGAGCGATGATTAAATAAAACCTTTCTTACTCATCATTTCAACTCTGATTTAGATCATTAAAACTGAGTCCTTCAATGAAGCAATTTCAATCATGGCTTACATCAATTTCATTTATTTCTAACCAGCCCTGTCGGCGAGAGAGGAATTAGTTGTGGTGGAGTAAGAGGGATTAAGATGGACGAGGTTAGAAAACCAAGGGAGGAGATTGCAAATACAGAGGAGGAGGAGGAGGAGGAGAGTGTGGGAAAGTTACTTTTTTGCCTACAGTTCCCAGAAGCTTCCAGCCAGTATTCTGGGAGTTGCAGGCCACCCAAAAGTAAGTTTTCCAAGCTCCCAGAAATAATGTGTGTGACTTAATAAGTGTAAAGGCAAGCCAACTTGCTAGTTGCCAATTGTTGCCATAGTCAACAGCTGACTGTAGGGCAATTGTAGACCTTTTCCAGCCACAGCAAAGAAGATTCCTCAGGCATTCCTTAAGAGTGGCGAATCTCCTTTCAGGGGAGTGTTTATGAAAAGGTAAGGCAGGGATTTGGAGGGGGTGGTTTAGGGTGCATAGTAATCCCACTTGGGTCATGAGTGGAGATTTATTTTGAAACCATGAGAGAGGAGAGGAAAAGAAAATGTTCAGAAATGTTAGGAGGGGGAATACAGTATTAGCATCCTTGACAGATTGAAAGTCACTTTGATACTTTAGGAACATAAAATGCATTATGTGGAGCTTGGCATGGCATGAAAGTATTGCGTTTGATATATTGAAAATAATCCCCCCCCCAAATATTACAAATAGAATTTACATTTTTACATTGTAATTTTTTGTTACAAACAGAGCTGTAAGGACCTGAATGTGAAGAATGCATGAACTGTAAGGAACTTCTTTGCTTTAGCCAAGTTAGGGGGGCAAACAAAGAAAAAAACACCATTAGAAACCAGAAGATAAGCAAAACAAGAATTGTTTTATCTCCTCTAGTCCTCTGTAGTACAAAGCAGACATAAAGCTCTCATTACCATAAAAAGAGAAAAGGAAACTGAGACCAAGAGTGAAACTGATGTCAGATACTGTATGTAGTTTTATATCAATGTCTGTCTGCTACATAGATTTTAGGAATAAATGGTGTGGGAGTAAATATGTGAACACTTGATCTTAAGTGTTTTATTCTTCATTAAGGAGCATTTTCCAAAACTCATTTTTAAAAAATCTAGAAAAAAAGGCTTTTGAAAGAAATGTGGGAGACAACTCTGTTTTTTCCCCGCTGATTTTGGGGGTGACCTTCTCAACTCTATTCATGAAGCTTGTTTTAGGAGTCCTCTCAGTATCCTATACAGTATAAGTTTCCTTCCTTCCTTCCTTTTTTGTTTGTTTGTTTCCCTGCCTGGGTAGAAAAATACAACTTCCTGGGCATCTCCATTGTGGGGCAAAGCAACGAGCGAGGGGACGGCGGCATCTACATCGGCTCCATCATGAAAGGCGGGGCGGTTGCTGCCGACGGCAGAATTGAACCTGGGGACATGCTGCTTCAGGTGAGCCAGTTCCTTCCCTCGGTATGTCGGGATTTCTCATCGCTCTGAGGAGATGAGAGTTGGCTAGATTGTCCTCCAGGAGGGGTGATGGCTTTTCTTTGTCATGGAGGTGGGAGGGGAATATGCATCAGGTCTCAAAGCAGGCCTCAAAATGTGCACCTCTCCTTTGTCCCAGGTCAACGACATCAATTTTGAGAACATGAGCAATGATGATGCTGTGAGAGTCCTGAGAGAGATAGTTCACAAGCCAGGGTAGGTATTATTCCTACCGACCCCTTCCAGATTCCTCTCTAGATGTGGGTTATTTTGTGTGTGTCTGTGTGTGTGCCACTGTGTCAATAGACTCAAGGGCTCCTTTTCTTTCTTTTCTTTTACAGCCCAATTGTGTTGACAGTGGCCAAGTGCTGGGATCCCTCCCCGCAAGGGTATTTCACCTTGCCAAGAAGTAAGTGGTCGGATATGTTTTGAACTCAGGCTCTCAACCTAGCCATAAAGCAGTCTTGCAAGCTGAACCTTTGAAGCTGTGGCAAGGTTCCCTGATTAACTCTGGGCCTAAGACTTTTTGCCAAATTGTCAGGGCAACCTAGGACATGTTTGTATACCCACATGGCTAAAGCTTCAGGCTCTGTTTCTGAAGGGACTACCCATTTGAACCTCGTGGGGAGTTGTTTAGGATCAGGGTTTTGGGATGGCCTTGTCCAATCAGATTCCCTCCAGACCTGTTGGACTTGTTGTTATGTGACTTTATGTTGGCTTCAAGATGGGGCAACCCTATGATAAGGTTTGTTTCACCAAATTTTGTCAGAGGAGGGTTACTATGGCCTTCCTCTGAGGTTGAAAGAGAGTGAGTCCCCCAAGATCACCTAGAACTGAATGGGGATTTCTACCTTAGGCTCCCAGAATCCTAGTCCAACACATAAACAACTGAACCACCCTGTCTCTTCCTACTCTGCTTCTTACCTGTTGGACTACACCTGCCATAATCCCCCAGACAGCATACCTGTTTGGAGCATGAAGAATGTATCTGAAGGGAGCCTGATGATGTAGGGTGATGGGGGCAGGGCTTGGTTCTTTGGGAAGCTTCCTGGTGCTTAACTTCCATCTCTCCTCATGCCCAGATGAGCCAATCCAGCCCATCGACCCAGCGGCTTGGGTGTCCCACTCAGCTGCCCTGACCGGGGCCTTTGCTGCCTACCCAGGGAGTAGCTCCATGAGCACCATCACCTCCGGGACGTCTGTCACAGAGACCGAGCGTGAGTGCCCTCGACTGTCCAGCCACTAGGTGGGGAGGGAGGCTTCCCGTGTGCCCGCTTCTGGAAACTTTTGCTCAACTGGTTTTAGAAAACAGCAACGAACAGCTGACTGAATTACACAAAATTTGAAGGAATAAAATGGGTGGGAAATGGAATGGTGTGAGGACAGGCAAGTAGAGTTAGAAATAGGGTAGGAACTATCTAGGGTTCTGAGCACCACTGGAGAGCCACGTTGCTGGCGTTTGAGGCTTGTTCTGTTCAGAAAAGTTTGTACAAACATTGGGAGTTCTTGGAAAAAATTCAGTTTTTGGACTGTGACTCCCAAGAATTTGCTGGGGACTGTGTTGGCTGGAGGATTCTCAGAGTCTTAGTTAAAAAATAATAATAACATAGGCCAGAAGCCATGCTAGCGGGAGGATTCTGGGAGTTGTGATCAAAAAAGGGTGGGGATCTTGGGTGTCCAGAAGAAGTAACTTGTGCAAAAGGGGAAAATGTAAATGGAGAATTCTGGGAGTCATGGTCTGAAAAATACCTGCCAACGTGAGGCCAGGGAAAAGATGATATAAGGCACTGCCAGCTTTTCTAGGCTTTTCAGAGAGAGTGTATTTTTGTCTCTCCTTTTACATAATACCTTTTTCACTTTATACTGTCAAGAATTCCCCCCCCCCCCCCAGTTCTGCTATTTAGCAAAAACTACAAAGAAGCTTCTGGCTCTTCAAAGATTGACAAATAGAGGGTGATGAAAGCTTTCCTGGGCTCTGTGTACTCCATGCCACATATGAGGCATTAGCTCATCTGGCAGACTTACATGTGCCCCTTGGCTGGTGAAGAGGGCAGGATTGCAGTCACTAAGGGCAGATCTTTAAATCATGGTCAGGTAATATTGAGAGGTGAAAGTAGTACATCTGATTACCAAAAGTCAGTTTCTTTGGGGTACTGGCTCAGTTCCTTGACGTTCTCTGTTATGCTTCCCATCTTTCTTCTCTTTTTAGGCTTTGATGACTTCAACCTCTCCATCCACACTGACATGGCTTCTGTCACCAAGGCAATGGCCTCTCCTGAGTCGGGCCTGGAGGTGCGGGACCGCATGTGGCTCAAAATCACCATCCCAAATGCCTTCCTAGGTACTGCACCAAGAAAGGGGAGGGTGTGGTAGGCTGGAGCAGAATTCCCCTGAGCAGACCTCCAGACATGTTGGATCACACCCCCATTTGGGGTAGAGGATGATCGGCAGGGTTGATAAAATCAATAGTTTTGTATAAAATGGGGAGGGAATGTAAAAGTTTTTTGGAAAAAATGTACAAATAGATCAGATTTTTAAATGTTCTTAACACAAGTAGGCTGCATCCGCATGGCAGAAATAATCCGGTTTGAAACTACTATAACTGCCATGGCTAAGTGAAATGGAATTTGGGAACTTTAGTTTGTTGTGGCACCAGAAGAGAGGATGTAGCCTCAATAAAAAGGAGCTTAGGTCAAAAGAAAACTTCAGGATTAATTATATTCTGTGACCATATTAACAGATGACCACTCGAAATACCGTTACAGGTAAGCAACCTGTCCATCTGAGAGCCAGTGTGGTGTAGTAGTTTTAAGGCTGGACTAGGGCACTGGGAAATACCAGGGTTCAAATGCCCCACTCAACCATAGAAACCCACTGGACGACCCTGGGCAAGTCACACTTTCCCTCCCTCAGAGGGCAAACCCTCTCTGAACAAGTTCTGCCAAGAGAACCCCATTTGCCCTAAGAAAGGCACACAACAGCAACAGTTATGATCTGGTCAGTCCTATTCTGCAAGTGGTCTTCTTCAGATGCATTCTCTATCTCCTTTTTCCACTCTCTCGTTCTGTATTCTCTTGCTTCTCTCAGTGCAAAGACAAAGAAAGTCGGTGAATAGAGAATTTGGGGAAATGGAGGAGATCTGAAAAGGGAGGAGGAGTTGGTACGAATGCAAAGGATCCCATTTTTATGTACTGAAAATTAATCTCAAAATATTTCAGAATGACTGTTCACAGTGCAGTGAGCCCTTCCCTCTTGCAGGGGTTCAGTTCCAGCCAAACCCAATGGCTAGCAAGAAAACGTGGAGAGCCCACTGTACTAACAAAACCTGCGTCCCCAAACATATAGTAAACAATATTAAACAATAAAGCATTTCTATTAGACTAGAAATATAATTACAGTATGTGTTTCTTCTAAAAGTTGATGATTAACTAGAATAAGGTGGGCCCTTTGTATCTCCTGGTGTTTGGCTCCAAGACCCCTCATGGATGCTAAAATCCTTGGATATTCTAGTCCCATTAAATACAATGGATAGTCAAATGTGAGGTCTTACATAAGATGGCAAAATCAAGGTTTGCCTTTTGGAATTTATATATTTTTAAAATATTTTCAAGCCATGGATGCTTAAATGAGTGGATAAAGAATCTGGATAGAGAGGGACAACTATTCCTCAAAAGTGATTTCAGTTGTGATGGAAATTGTTAAAGCAAGGTCTTCAGAGGAGTGGTCTAACTAAAATAGATTTAAATCAAACCACTCCTCAGTAGGAATTGTAGACCAACACTTTGGAGTATGTGAAGTTTGGGGAAAATGCCCTGCATGGCCCCCATGTAGGTGGCTTAATGCATGGCCCCCCTGCCCTTCTCCCGGTGTCCAGGCTCGGACGTGGTGGACTGGCTGTACCACCACGTGGAGGGATTCCAAGACCGCCGAGAGGCCCGCAAATATGCCAGCAACCTGCTAAAGGCCGGATTCATCCGACACACGGTCAACAAGATCACCTTCTCGGAGCAGTGCTACTACATCTTTGGAGACTTCAGTGGCTGCGAGAACTGTAAGTGGGAATAACCTTGACCCATAGTTGCTTAAAGGTTTGGGACTTTGTTCCGGGAGAGGGGTGGAAGGGGCAGTGCTGCGTTCAGAACTGTAAATTAGGTCTGGGAATTTGGGGGATCTCATGGCAGAGGTTACTGGTGTGTGTTTGTTTATTTCAACTTGTTCCCTGCTTTCTGGCCAAATAGTTGCAACCTGTGACATCTACCGAGAGTTTGTTTTGGACAAATTTTTGGGTTGCTCCCTCCCCTAGTCTCTGTATAATTAGAGTGACTAAGAAATACCACAAAGCAAAGGAGTCTTCTTAAGCATCCTACTGAGTTACAGCTAGTTCAGCGGTCAAAGCCAGCCTAGCAGAAATGATCTTGAGTTTGTTTTGATGCTGCTGTTAGCAAGTTTTCCCAGGAAGGGAGCATTGCAGATTGCTTTAAAAATTGATCCCCCTTTAGTTATATATGTTTATTTAGCAGCTTACTTTTGCCCTCCCAGGTCTCTCCTTTCATTATTTAGCTTCTTTCCATTCCATCTTGAAGTCTCCTTGTCCTTCCTTTCTCATCATTTCCCCCCAAAGCCAAACACATTCAATAAATTGAATCCTTGGAGCAGAATTGGGCTCCCTGGCTTGGGAGCCTCCTGGACTGTCTCTCCTCTGCTGAGGCTGCAGATGTTGTTCCCAGACTGAGTAACGCTGGTACAGCTTGCCTTGTGATACAGCTCATCTCAATGCAGGTGTGAGAAAAATCCATTAGTTCCAAATGCCAGTTAGGGTGCATGGAAGGGCAGTCTCTTTTCCAACAGGAAGTGATGTGGAAGTTGACTTGTGGATCATTTACTGTTGAGAAAAAAGGCCTTCCTAGCCTTAAATGTCCCAGAGAAGGACAAAAATGTATCAAAACGTTCCCTTAGAGGGTGTTGGCAAACATTGGAGAAGCCAGATTTAAAATAGGGAGGGGCAATGTGGTTGGCAGACTCATGCAGGAGGGATTGATTCTAGGGTCTCTTTTCCTTCCCACAGATATGGCCAACCTCTCGCTCAATGACAACGACGGCTCCAGCGGGGCTTCTGACCAAGACACCCTGGCGCCTCTGCCTCTGCCGGGTGCCACCCCTTGGCCCCTGATGCCGACGTTCTCCTATCAGTACCCAGCACCCCACCCATACAGCACCCAGCCTCCACCCTATCATGAGCTCTCTTCCTACAGCTATGGCATGGGGAGTGCTGGCAGCCAGCACAGTGAAGGTAGGTTGCTGAGTGCCTCATTGTAACTGAGGGGTTGCAGGAGGTCTGGCCTCAGCAGTCTTTGGGGCATCAGGGCTCATTTGAATGGGTTGTTCTCTTGGTTGGGATCAGTCTAGGGCAAGCTTGAACGATAGTCCTCTTGGGTTGCTGGGAGGAAGGGAAGAAGACTCCAGCCTGTGGCGTACAATCTAAGATATAATAGCATAATACACATAAATATTACATATCAATACAGGAAAGGGTTCAATAAAACAGGCAACAAATTAAAAATGTCAAATAGCAAATAATAGTCACGCAATGCCTGGGAACGCTTCTCTGAACAGGATGGTTTTCAACTCAGTTTTGAAAATAGTTAAAGAAGTGGCAGCATGACCTTTCGTAGACTTAAGTCTGGTTTCTCAGATGTATTTGGTCGAAGTAGACTACAAAACCACATGCTGCTCAACTTCTTTCTTTCAGTTACTCTCAAAGGTGCTACAGGCTTTCTCCCTCCCCCCCCCCCCCCCCCCCCCCGGGCTGACATCTACCTTTTTTCCTTGTTTTACAGGCAGCCGGAGCAGCGGGTCAAATCGTAGCGATGGAGGTGGGGGCTCCGGAGGTGGCCGTGGGGCTGGCAAGCACAAGGAGGAGAAGGCTGGGGCAGACTCCAAGTCGGGCAGCGGGAGCGAGTCAGAGTATTCAACCCGCAGTGGCAGCCAGCGCGGTGGGGGCCCGGTGGGTCCAAGCGGAGAGGGAACCTCGCAGCGGAGCCAGCACAGCCTGGGGGGCAGCAGCATCCGCTCCCACCACTCCCTCCACACGGCCTACGCTGCCCCAGGAGGGATGCCCCTGGCCTATAACCCCATGGTTGTCATGATGGTGCCGCCACCTGCTCCTCCTTCCGCTGCAGCTGCTGCTGCAGCCATCCAACCTCCAGGTGCCCCGCCAGTTCGCGATTTGGGCTCCGTGCCTCCTGAGCTGACGGCCAGCCGCCAGTCCTTCCACATGGCCATGGGCAACCCTAGCGAGTTTTTTGTCGATGTTATGTGATCTGACAAAGCCCTGCAGGCTTCAATGTCCCTCTTCTCACCACAGTGGCCTCCCTTCTGCAGAGCCTTCCAAGAACCGCCTGACCTCCTCCGTTTTGCTGCCTCTGGCCACGAAAGAGCCTTCCAGGAGTGGGGTGGACCAAACTCTTCTTCCCACGGCCACACATCAGTAGTGCTTGACCCACTCCCAGGTCTCCCATCACCAGCTGAGTGGTGAGACAAAAGCAATACGACTTCCATTTGTGATCTGTCCTAGCATTCACCAACCTGGGACCCTCCTGATCTGCTGGAAGGCAGCTCCCACAGTCCCCCCGGTTTGGAAAAGGCTGGGAACTTTTGACCTTACTATCTTGTGACTTGGAGAACCAGTGTGGCATAGTAGTTTGAGTGTTGTACTGCAACTTTGGAGTCCAGGGTTCAATTCTCCACTCAGCCATGAAACCCACTGGGTGACTTTGGGCAAGACACATGGTCTCAGCCTCAGGAGAAGGCAATGGCAAACGTTCTCTGAACAAATTTTGCCAAGAAAACCTGATGATAGCTTTGCCATAAGTCGGGAACGACTTGAAGGCACACAACAACAACAACAATTTGTGACTTGCCTTAGGACTCATGCAACACAATAACCTTGCCAGCACTCCCTCATTCACCAGCAGAGCCGTTTGCCTTCATGTGGTCTCATCATGTGGGTCCCTTGGATCTTCAGAAACCGTTTGCCAGAGCTTCCTCCCATTAATCATGCTCACCTGGCTGGGCCTCTCGCCTTCCGGCCTCCATATCTCGAGTCAGCCCCCAGCCCTTTTGTCCATTCTTCTTTTGTTTTTAATAAGGCTACCTTTGGCCACCTTTTTAAAATCCTCCGACTCAGGTCTCTAGGATCATGTGACCTTTGCCTTCCTCTTACATAGCTGCCTTGACTTTTAGGATGACCAATTGTAGTGGTCATCTGAACTTTGATCCCTCTTCGCCATCACTGTCAGTGAGATGACCTTTCGAATGTTCTGTCTTCCTGGGAGTCCTATGCCAAAGTCCAGTTGCTGTATCGGAGCTGGCGTGACTTTTGTGTTTTTACGTCACACAAGAAGATATCCCTTGAGGTACGAGGGACCCCTTTTGTTGAGGTTTGGGGGACCCTTTCATTGGCTTTCATATGACTCCCATGTCTTCTGCCTTTTCCTGCTGTCCATCAAGAAGGCCTTTTTTCCAATGGTACTCACAGGTCTCCCTTCTTGAGGGTCGCAGAACCGGTGTCAATGAAGTGATAATTTTGTAGGGTTTTTTTTTTTTAAAAAAGAAGGGTTTTTTTTTTGGTTCATAGTTCTTTTTATAAACTTTTTTAGTGTATATATGTGTATTAAAACAACAACCAGGACCCCTCCCATCCCACCTCGCCCCCTAAAACTTGTGGGAACACTATACAGCCCCTGTCTTAGTGTGAGATAGGATTGTGGGGGTTTCATTTCTGCCAACACTACAACTCTTTTTGTTTTGAAGCGTTTGCAACCAAAGTGTCACTTCCGGTGACTAGTTTTCTCAAGGTCCAGGTTACACATTCCTCCCTGTTTTGTACCACGTCCCGAGAACAGTAAAATCCATTTTCTTTGCAGCTTGCACCAGGTTCCTTTTCATCTGTTGAGTTTTATTATTCTTTTTTTAAAGACAGGAGACACTTCGAAGCCAAATAATAATATCATTCACTCTGGTAAAAAGCACCATGAGATTAGGACAGCCTTCTTCAGCTTGGTGCTTTTCAGATGGGTTGGACTGCAGAGCTGGCTGTTGGGATAATGGGAGTTGCAGTCCAACCCATCCGAAAGGCACCACATTGAAGAAGCCTGGATTAGGCTGCAGGTCTTCTGCTTGTCGTTCCCCTTCCAAAAGTTCTTCCCGGACAAATAATGGCGTCATAACATGGTCAGCATCCAGTACGTTTTTCTGCAAGCTGATGCTCTTAGTTCCAAAAATGCCACACAAGCCCCCCTCCTCAGCAATGTTTGCACATACAACCCTCAATCCAACATCTGCCAGCCTAGCATTAATATCTGCATGCTGCTCCCCAACCAACTGTAGCCCAACGATTCCTAAACCTTGGTCCTGTGGGTGTTTTGGACTTCCGACTCCCAGAAGCCCTAGTAGGGGCTGAAGTCCAAAACACCTGGAAGGCCAAAGTTTGGGAACGACAGAATAGCCCCTGGATCCAGCCCTCATGGCCATTGAGTGCTTTGTGAAAAACGGAGGATTGAAGGTGGCTCTGGCTGTGTTCCTGTAGCCAGATGCGCAATGATTAATGGACAGATCCTGGTGCCAATGTTGTCATTTTGCACCTGGCTGGGGATGCAGCCAGAGGCTTCTCCGATCCTGCCTTCTTGCCGAAAAGAACGAAATGGTCACACAGAGCCACTTCAGTGACTTTACAATAAGGCCAGGGGTGGCTTTGGGTGACAAGATCCTGACAGTGCCCCAAAAACAATACCCCCAAAAGTGTCTCCAAAAAGGGACACTTAACTCTCGTGTTACGTCTCTTAGCACAATGTCAGCTCTATATTTATCTTTGATATCTCTTTAGCATGTCATGTGTAATTCTCAGTGATAAATCGAGAATGAATTGGGGAGGAATAGTTGAGCCTCAGTTGGAAATAAGGCATTGCAGGTGACGCAGCTGCAAAGAACATGTTACTGCAACGCAGTTAGTAGCATGTTATTTTATGCGTTCGCTCAGCGCTTTTAACCGGTCCCTTTTTTGTTCGGTAACGAGAATGTAGCAAATGTAGATTTCAAAAGTTAAGTGGGAACAAAATTGCTTTTAGGGGATGTAATGAGTAACTTTCCCAGCATTAAAAGTGACCTTTAGGTGGCATTTAGAGAGAGGATTTGTGGGAATGTTTCAGTTTGTATGTCCTTGATCTTCCCAGTCCTGCAACTTGCCATGTAAACCAATCTACTTAACCATGTTTAAGTCACAAAAGAGTAGAGGACAAGGGAAACAAGTTCCTTTCTAACATAGCAATAAGTGGATTGCTTTCTGAACCAGGAGTTATTTCTCTCCATGGCAAGCGGTTAGCTGGAGATTTGGAAAACTGGGATTGGGAACACTTTAAAACGTTGGAAAACTAAGCTTTGGGAATAGATTTTCTTTAATCCCCCCCAGTTTAAGGAGATCCTGTTGGAGGGTTTTTGTTCATTCCCGATTTCCGCACCAGAATTACTCACCCCTTTCCTTGCAGAGTGTAATCGGAAATTTCTAAATAGCCTCTTTTCAACATGCTCTTTTTAAATACCTTATTTTAAAGCGGTTTTCCAGTTTCCTCTAGAACGAAATAAGGTGCAGGGAGCAGGACCTATTAATAATAATACTAATAATAATAATAGAAGTCTCATTTTCTTCTTCGATGGTGCTATATCTCCCAATCTGGGGACGATACCAGAACCTTTGTAGGTCCAAATCTCAAGTATTTAGCTTTCCCCTCTTCTCCGGGGGGTTTGCGTGTGTGTGCACGCGTGTGTGAGTGTGAGTGTGATCCGTAGCAGAAAACTATTTTGTAATAACATATTTATTTTTAGCTCCTTTTTTTTCTGTACAAAAAAACAAAAAGCATTCAATTAAAAACGAAACAAAAAAATCTGATAAACCCAAAACGTGTTGTGATGGTTTTTGCTTGTTTCTTAATTCCAGAATTAGGGAATCGGGGCGGCTCTTCTTGGCCCCCGGGAAAGCATCTCATTGCGGGGAGAGGGATGTCGCTGGGCCTGCATTTTCCAGGTCCTGTTGTACTATCGTCTATCCTCATGTATAAGCCAACCTTGTGTATAAGCCGAGGGCAGGTTTTGGGACAAAATCACGGATTTTGATATGATCCATGGATAAGTCGAGGATCAGACTCAGGGGCATGTAACAAAGGATCTAAATGGAGGGGGGGAAAATACCCCTTCATTCCCTCCTTCTCCCTCTCCCAGGGGTCCTCTCCCAAGGGTCAGTCTGGGCATGCAAAATGTGGACACAGACCTCCAGGTTCCCTTCCTTCCACACAACTTTCCCCAAGGTTGATGGCTTGCAAAAAGGGGGACACAGACCTCCAATTTCTCTCCTCCCTCCCTTCTCCATAGCTTTCCCAAGGCTCACGGAAAAGTACACTCATCCCTCTATATTCGCGGCTTTGATTACTGAGGGATTTAATTAATACCTTCTCCCTAGGAATCTCTAGGTCCTCCAGGGCAACTCTATGGTCAACTAAAACTAAAAGTTGCACTGAAAAACCTAGAAATGATTTCTGGAGAGAATACTCCATTAGACCTTTGTAGCTCCTCCAGCGCAGCTCTAGGGTCAACAGAGTTGCGCTGAAGGACCACTCCTAGAGAGGTGTCCTCTCAGGTGAAAACATGGTGTGTTTGTTATTTGCGTTGTTTCCATATTCACAGGGGTCTTGTGCCCTTAGCCCTAGCAAATATGGAGGGACAAGCCTACCACCATATTGACCCATATGTATGTCTACCTAGGATTTTGGAGCCCATTTTTGGGCTTAAATTTTTTGACTTCTAGACGAGTATTTATGGTACATCGATCAGGAATGCTGGGCATTGCAGTCCCAGTATCTGGAATGGGCATCAGCATAAGCCTTGGTGGCATGAAAGACCAAGGTGCTTTTCCCCAACTAGAGACCTTCCTGATGCCTTGGATTGCAACTCCCACCATCCCCCAGACAGCAGAGCAGATGCTCCCCGGCTGTTCCATTTCACATTGCTAGTTTGGAATAAAAGGTCTGAAACACGCTGAGCTGCTCTTTTCAGGTATACGAATCTGCCGTTATTTTTGCCTTCTGGCCCCAAATTTCCCATCAAGCCCAGAAATGTATCTTAACTTGTTGACTGAGGCATCCTTGCGTTTAATTATGTGTTAATCAGTTTTTATCACCTGCATTACCTTTGAATTGCGTTCTTAGTGTTGCTTTTTTCTCCTGGAGGATGTTCTGGAGCAGCTTTGCAAATTTAGCAAAGTAAATGACAAAATTAATTTCATTGATAAGTTGGTTTGTTTCCTCCCAAAAGTGGGACTCAATTCACAAAGTGATTAAAACAGGGTCCAAAGGGAGATGTAATTAAGTTCTAATATCAAAATATTGGAGACAGCATGGTGTAGGGATTTCAGCATTGGGCTACGACTGGAGATCTGGGTTCGAATCCCTGCTTGACCGCTGGGCGACGTTGGACAAGTCACACTCTCTCAGCCTCTCAGGAAGGTAAAGGCAAACCAAGAAAACCCAACAATGGGGTCCTGGTAAGTAATAAAGGGCTTGAAGGCACACAGGAGCCCCAAACAGAAAGATATAATGGGAGCTGCAACACTCTGCAGCAGACTTGGATTTATATCTAAAGCCCATAAAAGGATGCAATGCAAAGCCCATGTTCCTGTGGTTTTTTGCTGTCAATGGTGGTGAGAGAAGTACGCTCCAAATTTGAGGGGAATGTAAGGCAGGGGGACAAGGCGTCCTCCTTTCCCCCCAGGACTTGTCCTACATTTCAACCTTCTGTCCAGGAAGAATTCCAAAATGTCCTCCATTTGGAGCAAGACTAAGAAGCATGGAGTTGGATTCCAAAGGAAAAAAAGAAATTAGGCAATGCACTGGGGACTCTTGATCTGGGGACTTTCCTATCTTTTTGTTTTTAATGGACTCCAGCTCCCAGAATCCCCCAAGCATAGCATAGCATAGCATAGCAGGCTGGGTGGATGCTGAGAGTTACAATCCAAAAGAAAGAAAGAATGAAAAAAGGAAGTTTGGCAATGCACTGTTGACCTGGGGGGTTTCTTATCTTTTGTGCTCTAACTCCCAGAATCCTCTCCAGCTGGCAAAGCATTGGAGGGGATGCTGGGAGTTGGAATCCCCCCCCCCCCCAAAAAATAAGTTCAGCATTGCACTGGGAACTCTTGATTTTGGGAGTTTCCTAAAAAGTTTTTTGACTCCAGCTCCCATAATCCCCTCCAGACACCATAGCTCCCAGGATTCTGGGAGATAGAGTCCAAATAATAATAATAATAATTATTATTATTATTATAGAAAAGCCCCCAGGTCCAGTGCATTACCA
>NC_056527.1:117593254-117606821 GCF_019175285.1 Sceloporus undulatus
GGGGGGGACCCCATTGACTGCGATATTACATTGCATTTTTACATTGAATTGTTGCTCCTGTGTTTATTATACCCATCTGTGGGCGAGAGACTTCAAGATTTATGTCCTGAGTCATCCATGGTTTGGTGGCACAAATTGCACCCCAAAACCATTAGCCCCAGTGACTTAAGCAAACTGGTTTCGTTGTCATCATCCGCTGACTAAATACCTCTTTCCTGCTCCATCCCTCATTCATTGGCCTTTTAAAAATCCTATTTGCAAACTTTTATAACCCATATATTAAACATAAATAAATACGCAACTCTTTCTTTGTTAACGACATTAATATCTTCTTAACTTTATTCTATTTTAGGCTGTACATCGTAGGCTTTTATCTGTATTTTGGCTACTAATATTGTACAGCGCAGGGGAAATAAAATGGAATAATAATAATGATAAGCATAAACACAATCACATTTTATAAATATATGTAAAATGCACACAATAACTAAACAAATACAACTAAACTATTAAACAAAAATCAAAGTATAAAACATATACTACTAACTCTTGCCGCCCCATTAATATACTTCATGATATATATTTAACCCTCTACAGCTGCATCTACACTGCAGAAATAATCCAGTTTGACAGTGCTTATTAAATAAGATCAAATACTGAAATGCAATATTAAAATAGAGTGAACCATCCACAGACATAATACATATTATTGTTATTAGTAGTAGTAGTAGTAGTAGTATATGTGCTTTTAACAGTCCATAAAAACATATATGTATACATACATACATAAACCAACGAAGAAGACTTTGCTGTCAAACAAATATACATACAACAAACACAATAAATGACTTTACTTCCTGGTTGCATCTGTAAAATAATAATAGTAAAATAGTAGTAATAATAATAATTAATGATAGCAACAACAACAACAGTCATCATTATCATCATCATCATCATCTTTAGTCCTTACCCGCTTCTACCAATGGATCGAGACAGAGAACAACAGAAATTAATTTAAAACCTACATTATTGTTGTTACAAATATTATTTTCTCTTTGGTATATTTTTGATGGTTTAATGCTTTTAACTTTGTATGTTTTTAATGATTTTCTCCTTTTCTATTGCTATAGTCATCCTTTAGTATTAATGTTTGCAACACTGTTTTTAAGATGGTATTGTTTGTTTTTAAGTATGTTTTGTGAGCCTCTTTGGGTCTGATTTAGGAGAAAGGCGGTCTAGAGAGTAATAAATAAAACCGGGGATGTATAAAATGCGCTCCCTGGGCTGCGCATGACCCCAGTGCATAAATAGAGTCCCGATATTGGGAGAAACGCGGGATGTAATTAAATAATAATAATATTAATGACGCAATTTCTGTGGTTCCGGGCGTAACCTGATACGCCTTTTAAATGCAGATGCACACAATGTTGTGTTTGCGACCTGTCATTTCCAAACGCTGGCCTTCTTCCAAGATGTTGCGCAGGCACTTTCTGGGCCAAAGGTCATATTATTCCGGGAGGATTTTAATTCTGGAACGGGGTGTATTTAGGGGAAAGGTAACGCCAGGCTTTATGGCGACGGGACGGTTCGCTCTGTACTTTGCCGGCGGAGAAGAAATAAGAAGAAATGTCATTTTAACCTGCTTTGCAATTTGATTTTATCTTTTGCAACAAAGCTTCCAAAGTTTTGGGATCCCTGCAAAGCTGATGAATATTCTTGTTCACAGGAGTTTCTGTGACGGCGAACCCTTCGCTTTCTGATGGTTCAGTGTTCACCGACTTTGTTCCATGCGCAAAATTATTGCAAAATATTGTGTATAAAATTACTTTTGTGCATAAGGGGTACATGAAATGTAAATGAATTTTGTACTCAGACTTGGGTTTCCAAAACAATTTTGTATTTAGACTTGGATCCCGTAAAGATGCCTTATTATTATGTAGATGCAAATACTCCAAAATTGTACACATGTCTTGGCTGTGATGGTGACCCCTTTGCTTTGTGATGTTTCAATGGGCACAAACTTTGTGTCATGCACAAAATCATTACAAATATTGTGTGTAAAATTGCCTTTGGGCTCAGTGTAGAAGGTGCATTTGGAACCTAAATGAATTTTGTATTTAGACTTGGGTCCCATAAAGATCCTTCATTATATGGATGCAAATAGACTTAAAAGGCCTAACGTTCTGCTTCAGATATTGCTCAGCGGAGGCAACAGCAGTGATCCACCCCATTCTCCTATCATTCAGTTTAACACCAGTTTTGCTGCACAAAAAACACAGCTTAAGGCAGCTCTAGAATTTTTTCCCCCCCCCCCCCCAAAAAAATAATTAAGAACAAGTCAATTAAAAACAGGTTACGTTTGGCTCGTCCAGCTCTTTGTATTCAGAGTTGCATTGCTACTGTAGAGCGAAGGCAGGGAATTTGTTTCAGCCGGAGGCCCGAGTTCGAATTCAGGGAAATCCTGGAGGGCAGCATTCCTGTGGTGGGTGGAGCCAAAGGCAAAAGGGGTGGGGCCAAAATTGTAGCAGGGTTTAGCTTGAAGCTCCTTCTTAATGACGGTAATTAAGGATTGGCATTTCAGCCTCCAAGACTTCGTTCGGGTGGATAAAAGCCACGCAAAAACTGGGATATCAAATTTCCGCTAGTGCATCATTATCAATAATTATTTATTAATTAATGTATTATTTACATCCCACTTTTTCCCCAAAAGTGGGACTCAGAACAGCTGACGGTTTAAAAGGAAAGTCCAATTAAAACAGACAAAAGAGAGAACTAAATTATTACAGAATTAAAACAGATCACTCATTCCAAGAATAAAACACAGATTGAAAAGGACTTTAAAAACACTGCGCTATAAAACAGTACAACACTTAAAGACTTTCTGCCCTATATTATTATCTGTTTCCTTTCTCCGTCTGTTTTCTCCCTGAAAGAGACCCAGAGCGGCTGACAGATAAAATTGTTTGAAAAATAATGTTTAAAAATGGCAATCAATTTTAAAAACAATGAAAAACATCTAGATAAAAACAGTATGAAATGACACAAAACATACAAAGTGCTTGGAAAGTCTCCTAATAACCCTTTGCTCTCCTAGCCTGAGATATCTATCTTAATACCTTTAATATTTTTGTGCATGAAACGAAACTTGTGTCTCTGAACCTCCAAAAAGCAAAAGTGTCACTGACTCAGCCGCGTTTCGGCATCCCAGAGAAGAGGGGCTCCAGCTGCCTTTTGCATGTTTCTCGGTGTGACCTTAATTCATGCATAAAAATATGAAATGACGTATATATTTTGTCGCCCTTTGCAGGCCGTGCTGGAAAAACCGGGCGCCAAGACTGATTCTGCTTCCCAAGCCGTGTCTGAAAAGACGCCTCTGGCCACAGTATGTGCTGCTCCTTTAATTTAATTTTGTTTTTAATTTATTCTGAGCATGAAATCGGGGTTCGGTTCCTCTCTTGGGCATGGAAACCCGCTGGGCAATCTTGGGCAAGTCACACTCTCTCAGCCCCAGAAAACCCCGCAATTAGGCTGAGCCTTAGGGTCGCCAGAAGTCGGAAATGACTTGCAGGCATGCAACCACAACAAACTATGCTAAGCAAAGCAACATTATAAGCTCTTGGGTCCATATGGTGATGTTAAACGTTTATAGCGATAAGGGGCTTTTAAAAAAGAAAAAGCATTCCTCATCAAATTACTCATTAACTGCCTGCTGCTTTTCTTCCGTTTGCAGGAGTCCAAGTCCTTTGCGGTGGGGATGTTCAAGGGTCAGATCAACACCGAGCAAGTTTTCCCTTATCCTTCAGGTAAAAGCAGTGTGTGCTTGTGTGTCTTTACAGGGAACAGATGTGGAAAGAGGGGCGGGTAAGGGAGAATTTGCACAACCATCAGGACCGTGTTTGACCCATAGCAGATTCCTCCCTGCAAACAGACACTTTCTGCATGTATTGTACTATTGTTCCCATCATCCATTCATCCTGGAAGCAGTGCTTTCTGGATGTATTGTACTATAGTTCCCATCACCCATCCATCCAGCAAGCAGGCACTTCTTCGATGTGTTGTACTGTAGTTCCTATCAGCCAGCCAGCCAGCAAGCAGGCACATTCTGGATATATTTTACTATAGTTCCCATCATACAGCAAGCAAGCAAGTAGGCACTTTTCTAGATGTATTGTGCCATAGTTCCCATCATCCACCCATCTGGTGCAGCCTTTATTGGGCAAATTGGGCATCAGACCCAGAAAATCTCCACTCAATGCCAAAATTAAAAAATTAAAAATAAAGAAACAAGAAGTACTGAGCCATCTATTTCCAGTTTTTATTGGACCGGACTTGGACTTAACTGGGGGTTGCCCTTTTGTCTTGTATACAAAAAGACCATTGCTAGATGCCTTCTCTAATGGCAAACCCCCCCCTTTTTTTTTTGTTGGAAAACTATGTAGTTTTGGCCCGTGGGGTGGTGGGGGTCATGAGGCTCGTGGTGGAGCCCAGCTTTACTAGTCCTGGCTTAGATGGGCCAACAAACCCACCCCTCGAACGGAGGGAATTTGTGGAATAAGAGAGGGAATTGCGTGTTGCATTTTTCCTCGGCACAGTTGGAATGTGCAGAATCTTGAACACAGAACCAAGGTGAGGTTGTTAAGGGAATTCTATGATTTGGGTCCCTAGAAAACCACATGCAACCTCCCCATAGTTTGGCAAGCAAAGAGGGAGTGACCCCAGACCCAAATTTAACCATCCCCTTTCCTTCCCCATTGGTTCTCTTCCAGCCCTCACTGCGGATCAAACCCAAACCTTGCAAGAACTGGTGGGCCCAGTCTCTCGATTCTTTGAGGTAAGAGGTTTTTGGGGGGATGCCATCCATTCTGCCAGAATTGGGGGTGAAATGGGGGTCTGGCAAAGGGCCTGGCCAGCAGGAGATTGGTGGATTATTTGCTGAAAATTCACATTGCAATAGGGGGAAGGTAAGCTTGCAAAGGTGTGCGAGTGAGTTTTAATTTTTAATTTAATTTTTTGGGCACGCTCAACAGATAACCCTCTGTTTTTCCCCTCTTCTCTCCCTGTTTTCTCCGCTCAGGAGGTCAATGATCCAGCCAAAAATGACACATTGGAGAAAGTGGAGGAGAAGACCATGCAAGGGCTGAAGGAGCTGGGCGCTTTTGGACTGCAGATCCCAGTCCACCTGGGCGGCCTGGGGCTCAGCAACACACAGGTGAGCATCCCACCTCCACACAAGGTGGCTTGGTAAACATCTTTATTTGAAATTAAAGGGACAAGTTTAGGATTGTGTACGGTGGGAGCGAGCGTGGCGTAGTGGCTTAAGTGCTGGACCACGACTCTGGACATCAGAGTTCAATTCCCTACTCAGCCGCTGGGTGAATTTGGGCAAGTCATACTCTCTCAGCCTCAGAGGAAGGCAATGGCAAACCTCCTCCAAACAAATCTTGTCAAGCAAACCCCATGACATGCCTGCCTTAGGGTCGCCATAAGTCAGATATGATTGGAAGGCACATAGCAACAACATCAAACAGCATGCAACATTAACTATGATAGACATTACAGGCTAAGTCTCCCTTATCTGAAAGACTTGGGACCAGAAGTGCTTTGGGTTTTGCATTTTTTCTCTCCAGATTTTGGAATATTTGCATATACATAATGATATCTTTGAGATGAGACCCAGGTCTAAGCATGAAATTCATGTACGTTTTGTGTAAACCTTATACACATAGCCTGAAGATAATTTTGTATACAATATTTTCCATAATTTTGTGCATGGTGCAAAGTGTCTACATTGAACCATCTGAAAGCAAAACACTCGCTCTCTCCGCCAGCGCCTGGTTTTGGAAGCTAAATGGCTGGTTTGTGTTTAAGTCGGAAGCTGTCAAGAGAGAAGTTCCAGCTTCTCTTGAGTTTGGTTTTTTAGATGCAGTGGGCTCTTGGCATTTGCTGGGATTTGATTTCTGGATTCCCTGTGAGTACGAAAATCTGAGGATAGTCAAGTCCCATCATATAAAATCACATAATGTAATGGTGTTCATTGTGTAAAATGGTGAAATCAAGGCTTGCATTTTGGAATTTATATATATTTTTGGAATATTTTCAAGCCATTGATAGTTCAATCCGTAAATAAGGAATCCATGGATACGGAGGGCTTGACTGTACTTGTATTCTGCTATACAGTCATCCCTCCATATCCATGGATTTTTTATCCACGGATTCAAGCTTGGAAATATTTTTAAAATATATACATTCCAAGAAGCAAACCTTAAGTTTGCCCTTTTATATAAGGGTTATCATTTTGTGGTGTCATTGTATATAATGGGGCTTAGGTGTCCATGGATTTTGATATCCATAGAGGGTCCTGGAACCAAACCCCAGCGGATACCAAGGGCCCACTGTAATTGCATCAGTGGTATGTTTGCATAACAACTAGGAACTGTTACAAATCCCTATGCTTAGTGGGATTACTTATAGCTCTAGTCCCATTATGTACAATGGTGTGGCAAAATGGCATCCCTTATATAAAACGGCAAAAATCAACCTTTGATTTTTCGGGGGGGAGGAGGAATGGTGTGTGAATTTTTTCAATCCCATGAATGCAAAATCTATACCTACGGAGGGATGGGTGTATTAAGTTTTAAAGTATGGTTATGTCAAAGAAAAGACACCTAAAAGCAAAAGGGGTGTTATTAAAAATGAATGCAAAGGACTGTCCCAGGGATTTCCAAGTAATGCTTTGGAAGCCCTAGAGAGTTGCACCTGCCAGTCAGAGTTGGCAGGAATGAATTGAGTGAACCAAGGCAGTTTTTTGTGTTCTGGATGTGTGTTTGTGTGTGTTAGTTTTCTTCCCTGTTTTCTCCTCTGGAAGGGGGAGCCTCAGACAGCGGTGTGGGGGGTGTTGAGGGGAGAGTACCCCACCAGCATCTTGTAAGATGTTCTCTGTCTTCCACAACTGAGCATCCAAAATGTTCCACCTTGACTTTAGACTCATAGAATCATACACTCATAGAGACCCAAGAGCCATCCAGTCCAACCCCCTTCTGCCATGCAGGAATACACCATCAAAGCACCCCCGACAGATGGCCATCCAGCCTCTGTTTAAAAACTCCAAAGATGGAGACTCCACCAGACTCCGAGGGAATGTGCTTCACTGTTAAACGGCTCTTACTGTCAGCAAGTTCTTCTTAATGTTTAGCTGGAATCTGTTTTCCTATAGCTTGCATCCATTGTTCCATGACCCATTCTATGAAGCAGCAGAAACAAGCTGGCTCCCTCCTCAATATGACACCCCTTCAAATATGTAAACCTTCCCATGTTGCTTCTCTCCCTTTACCTTGCAGTATGCCCGGCTGGTGGAGATAGTTGGCATGCATGACCTTGGGGTGGGCATCACCCTCGGGGCTCACCAGTCGATCGGCTTCAAGGGCATCCTCCTCTATGGCAACCAGGCCCAGAAGGAGAAATATCTCCCCAAACTGGCAACAGGTAGGGGCACATTTTTGTTTCTTGAAGCACGGCGGGCGAGACGTTTAGCCTCCGTTAGGAGCCTCCAAAGCAGCTGTGAGCAACTGTGCTAGAGAGCGGGTGGCCATTTGTGGCCATAGAGATAGTGGTCTTTGCTTTCTTTTCGATGGCAGATAAAAACATTTTTATGCCCCCCAGGGCTTTGCATATTGATACGGGTGCTGTTTTGTTTTTGTTTTAAAGAGTTTTAAATTCTTAAATTATTATTATTATTATTATTATTATTATTATTATTATTATTTTCTTATAGCCTGCCTTTCTCCCAATATAGGGACTCAAGGCAGTGAACAAGTATATGTAATACAGTACTGTAATGTAATATTTCTAATAGCTTCAATTGTTTAATTTTTTTTAAACTTTGTATTTTTAATGTTTTATACTGTTTTAACTTAGACTGTTTTAAATTTGTTAGCCGCCTTGAGTCCCTGAACTGGGAGAAAGGTGAGCTATAAATAAAGATAATAATAATAATAATAATACAGTAATAATAATAATAATAATAGAGCTGGGTCACAGCTCCCATCATCCTCTGCCATTGGCCCAGCTGGGGGTCAGTGAGAGTTGCAGTCCCTCAGTTTGACCCAATCCCTGCATTAATCCCTGCATTAAGTGATTAATAATAATAATAATAATTATTATTATTATTATTAACATTTATTTATAGAGCACTGTAAAGTTTGCACAGCACTTTCTATAGTAAGGGTCAAATAAAATAAGGGGTGGAAAAGAATAAAAACCTGCCAAGTAGCGTACAATCTAAAACAACAACATTACATGATTAAATATCTCTAAAATGATATGAACTAGTATACAATAGAGAACGGAAGGTGGAGGAGCATTGCCTCTCTGTCTCCCCATGTATGCCCTTTCTCCATTCCTCTTCTTTATGGGTCTTTGTGCTTCTTTCCCGCTTCTCCAGGGGAGACCATTGCTGCCTACTGCCTGACGGAGCCCGCCAGCGGCTCGGACGCAGCTTCCATCCGCTCTTCGGCGCAGCTGAGCCCCTGCGGCACCTACTACACCCTGAACGGCAGCAAAATCTGGATCAGGTGAGTTGCAGTGTGCAGGGAAAGTGTAACACTAGCAGCACAAAACCATAGCTTGAGTTCCCTTCTGGTTCAGAGTATGAGGCAGGTGAAATGACTGCACAGACCTGGTCTCAAGAAAGGCTGTTTTATCTCAACAAATGGCATAAAAAGAAAGATAAGGCACACATGCACACTCAAATGTCAACAAGTTTAAGGAAAGAAAGGAAACAAAAGCATATCTGCCACCTTGTCTACGCAGAGTTACAAGCAGCTGTGAAGCAAAATCCTTTGCTTGGCAGCATCCTACTGTTTATATCTTCACTACAAAAGCTTCTAGAAAAGATCATGTCATCTCACTTACAGGGTTTGGTCAAGGAAAAAGGGGGGACATTCCCATGCCAATTACTGAGTTGTTTAACCAGGTGCCCAGATGAACATCTTAATCTTTTGGCACTTGGAGGCCATTGCAGAGAGAACTTGCCTTGACCCATTCTCTGACAAGGTAAGCAAGGCCTACAAGTATAATGCAAAATGCAGCTTGGTTTGTACATTTTGCTCAAGCCATAAGGTCAGGCCTAACAGAAAGGAGGTGCAGAGGGGCGGATGGGGAGAGATGTTCCCACCCTCGGTATGCAGAAGGGGGAAATTTGGAAGAGCTACTTTTTTGTACTTGCATCCCCCCAGAATTCTACAGAATCGTTTAGTATTCTGCATTATATTAGGGAATTATTATATGTATTGCACTCTGTGTGTATAATATATAGACTCATCAAGTCACAGAGTTAGAGGAGACCCCAAGGGCCATCCAGTCCAACCCCATTCTGCCATGCAGGAACTCACAGTCAGAGCAGATGGCTTCTGTTTAAACACCTCCAAAGAAGGAGACTCCACCACACTCCTAGGGAGAGTCTTCCACTGTCAAACAGCTCTTGCCATCAAGAAGTTCTTCCTAATGTTTAGGTGGAGTCTCTTTTCCTGCAGTTTGCATCCATTGCTCCATTGGGTCCTAGTCTCTGGAGCAGCAGAAAACAAGCTTGCTCCCTCCTCAACATGGCATCCCTCAAATACTTAAACATGACTATCATATCCCCTCTTAACCTTGTCTTCTCCAGGCTAAACAATACATACCCAGCTCCCTAAGTCTCTCTAAGCCTCCAGAACTTTCACCATTTTGGTGGCCCTCCTCTGGACATGCTCCAGCTTCTCAACCTCCTTTTGAATTGTGGTGCCCAGAACTGGACATCTGTACAATAAATATACTCTATATTGTGAAGTCGAAGGCATTCACAGCTGACTTCCATAGTTTTTTGGGGATTTGTTTGGACTATGTGGCCATGTTCTGGAAGAATTTATTCCTGACGTTTTGCCTGTATCTGTGGCTGGCAAACCCATCATGGGGTTTTCTTGGCAGGTTTCTTCAGAGGGTGTTTGCCTTTGCCTTCCCCTGAGGCTGAGAGAGTGTGACTTACCCAAGGTCTCCCAGGGGGGGGTTCATGGCTGAGCATTGAATTGAACCCAGGTCTCCAGAGTCACAGAATGGCAAAATCAAGGTTTGCTTTTTGGGATTTTAAGAAATATTTTCTGGCCATGGATGGCTGAATCCCTGGAGACAGAATCCGTGAGTACAGAAGGCCAGCTGTATTTATTATAACCATGTTTATGGCACACTTTCCGTCGTATCCCCGAGAAGGCTGGGGTCAGGCTTTACGAAGAGGAGAAAAACTGTACCCAAATTAAAATCATCCCTATGTAAAACCAACAACAAAAACAGGATTAAAATCATGCCTAAAATCTCTTAGGAAATAATTTTAAAAAGGAAAAGGAGGACGGTGCCTGAGCCATTCTGCCCAGAGAAAATGCTCCACAGCCAACAAAGGGGCCCACAATGCCAAGCCCCTTTCTCTGGGACCCTCTGGTAGGGCAGATACTCTGCACATGTTCAGAAGCAAGCTTTTTCCTTTCCTTTTTCCTTCTAGTCCTAAAAGAATTTCCCATACGCCTACATTCCCCCTCCCACCCCCATTTTGTTTTTTCTTGTTGTATAAGTGTACTAAATTTATCTGCATGGCACATCTGATGTCTGGTTGTAATGACTCAGGTGCCAAAGCGCTGGCATTTGTTAAAGGCCAGACGGCAAGCGATCGCGTAAGTCCTAGATGAAGCCTATGAGGTTGCCACAAAGCAAGGGGAACATATGGAAACCTATATCCACATATAAAAATTGGCAATCCTGTCAAAGCTGCCTCTGGAAAGTTAGCTAGCTAGCAGTTAGCTACACCATTGAATATTTGGAGGCTTTTCAGGAGCAATGATAGGTGGCAATCATATGGCCCTCCAGACATTGTACGACTGCATTTCGCAGCCTTCTGCACCATTGTTGATGCTGGCTATGAGGAGGATGGGGTTTGTAGTCCAGAAATCATCTGGAAGGCTGCATCATTCCCAGCCATTTACACTACTGTAAAATTGTGTACGCAGTCAAAACTTCTTTCAGGGCTCAAGTAAGGTCTTTGGGTTAGTGAGCCTCCCTGCTGTGTCTATTTGTTAAATTATATAATGCTCAATAACTTCAATTCCCCAAGGAATGAAACCACTTGAATCATAAAAATCGAAGAGAAAACAAAAACGGAAAAAGCAGTAGGGAACATGGATGGGGAAAATGCAGCCTGCAGGTCACACACAGCTCCTAAAGAGTTCCACCGATGATGATGATGATGATGATGATGATGATGATGATGATGATGATGATGATGATGATGATGGTAATAATAATAATAGGGACTTTTTCCTGAAAACCACATGGCAACACACATACACATGCATGAAAATGTGCAAAACACTCCCCATCTCTAAATATATCTGTTTTTATTGGAGTACCTCTCAAAATAGCAATGGGAAGTGATAGAATAATATTTCTGGTCACCATTTGGAGAGGAACTCTGACCGAAAATGGTGGCGTTTTGGCACATTGTTGGGGGGAGAGTGCTTCTGGTCGCCCCTGATCTCTACTTGGTAGCTTCACCTGGATGTAAATAAATGCCAGAATATAATCAATGCAGAATGGGAAAAGGAAAGGGGGGATAGGGGATCATGCAGCCCTCTGGATGTTGTTGGACTACAGCTCTCATCAACTCAAGGTGGAGTAATGAGTAATGGAGGAGGATGGGAGTTGTAGTCCAGCAAGATCGGGGGAACGACACACACATTCTGTACCCTGCTACATTTCACAAATTAAAAACAGACGTGTGTGGCCAAGCACCATAAGAGTGTGGTCAAGATAGCAAAGGTTATTAATGAAGAGCAAGCAAGGGGATGCTGCAACAGTTTGCGTTTGCCTGAGCCTCCAGGGAAGGGGAAGATCCTTTTGGAAAAGTAGGGTATAAATAAAATCTATATTATTATTAATATTAAGATTCATCCCCTTCCTCTTCCAGTTCCCTCTGGCTGAGTTAAGTGAGTGCAAATTACTTTTGCCCTCTGAGCTCAGTTTGCAGCAATGCAAGTAGGCTGAGGACAAAGGGGTAAAATGGGAGGAGGAGAGAGAAACCGTGACATTTTGATAGCAGATGAAAAAGTGGGATGGCAGAGGATTGGTCAGAACTGGCCTCATGAAATTGTGAAAATCGAAGAGTATGGCATTTCCTCTCCTGACTTAAAAGCATGAAGCTAATTTTTTAATACATTGGGGCAGTAAAATGCATCCGCCACTAAGAAGGTCCTTGGCAGGCGAGATTTCTCAGGCTGACTCAAGCAATCTCTTGCAGCAACGGCGGCATTGCGGACATATTTACCGTTTTTGCGAGAACTCCAGTAAAGGACGAGACGACGGGCGAAGTCAAGGACAAGATAACCGCCTTCATCGTGGAGCGGTCTTTTGGCGGGGTCACATCGTGAGTAATACGGGAATCCAGTTCTTTCCACCATTAAACCCAATAAGGCAGTCCACTTCACCTTTTGGGCTGATACCCATCCCTTATTGAAGGCCTATTGAGAAGTATGACCCATGGCAATATCTGCAACGGGGGGGCAAAACACAGCCCCAAAGCCATCAGAATCCTCCCGCCATTTGAAATATCTATCTATCTATCTATCTATCTATCTATCTATCTTTCTGGTTGTTAGGCAGTTTTCCACCCCCAAATTCTAAAAAAAATGAAATATCTCTTCTAAGAATTAATGACTGGCTGTGATTAATTTATATGCATTATTCTGAGCTCTGCCTCTTTTTACCTTTTTTGCTCTGAGGAATGTGGCCCTTGAAAACTTGAAACCCAGCCCTAGCGCATTAAGAGATTCCCCACCTTTAGTCTGCCATTAAGGCAAAGGGTCTCCCTGGGAGTTGCATTTACAACTAGACCCTGTATTACATGAGAGATCCGTATTGAGACCCTTTGCTTAATACAAAACTCCCATGTAATCTAGAGCGGTATTTTTCTTACCTGAAATGAATGACAAAGTGTTCTCTCTAGGCATTTCTAGGTCCTCCAGCATGACTCTATGGTCAGCTTCTGGCAGAAGAATAACATAGAGTCATGGTGAAGGACCTAGAAAATGCCTAGAGAGGACATTTTTTTTCCTGGTTGTGTATAACTGAAACTGTATAATATGAGAATGTCATAATATGGGGCTTGACTGTTAGATTATTTGTTAGATGAACATATTTGTTTATTAATTAGTTATATTTAATAATACATAAAGTATTTTAAAATACAAAATGTATATTTATTTATTATTTATAATATATACGTTATTAATAAATATTTATTATGATATTGATATATTAATTATATTTTACATACATATGTACATGCATATTTATTTATTTATTTCATCAAAGGAAGAAGCCATCTTGCTGTGCCTTGGTTTATATGCTCTTTTAATGGTTTTTAATTGTACTCTTTTTTAATAATTGTTGTTCGCTGCTTTCAGTCCCTATGTTGGGAGAAAGGCGGAATATAAGAAAATATAATAATAATAATAATAATAATAATAATAATAATAATAATAATAATAATAAT
>NC_056527.1:117606831-117629805 GCF_019175285.1 Sceloporus undulatus
AATAATAATAATAATGGTGTTTTGTGTTTAATTTGTTGTTTCCCACCTTGATCCATAGGAAGAGGTAGGTAAGAAATAAATGTCGTTGTTATCATCATAATTAGTTACAGAGACCTTGGGAAAGTTGCCCTTTTTATGAGGAGCGGACTTACGATTCCCAGCATCCACCAACTGCCTGGTGCTGAGAGTCACAGTCCCCTAAAAGTAACTTTCCCAAGCTCTAGTATTATGTGATCTGTAATGTCTTCCTTCTTTCCTGCACTTTCTAGCGGACCCCCGGAGAAGAAAATGGGTATCAAGGCCTCCAACACAGCCGAAGTTCACTTTGACGGGGTCCGCGTCCCGGCCGAGAACGTCTTGGGGGCGCCTGGCACTGGGTTCAAGGTTGCCATGAACATCCTCAACAATGGGCGTTTCGGGATGGCAGCCGCCCTGGCCGGCACCATGCGCGGGATCATCACCAAAGCGGTGAGTGACCCTACCAAGCGTCTTGGGTATACCCCAGCACTTGGTTCTTCCATATTTTGTGACCATTAGTACTTGTATGTAATTTACAATAGACTAAGAGGTTAAATGTAGGAAAGGTGTGATAAGCAAGACAGATGAGTGCAGCCATGTTGCAAGAAATGCTGAATCCCTCTGGAGTGGCTGTAAAAATCTTAAAACTAAGATAGTGGCAGCATAGAAGGGATGTGCAGAAATGTTGCTGTGAAGACTTTGAGGAGCTTATGCAGGAGAGAATGCTCAATGTCTTGGGGACTGTGAGGCTGTACAGAAGGACAGCATGCATCCGCCCCTTCTTCAGATGGATTGAGGCCACATCAACCTCATGCCGTGGCCCCGATTCGGCCTATGAAGGGTGCAAAAAGGAGCCACAAAATGCAGCTCCTTTTTGCGCCCTCCAAAGGGGGCCATAGCCACAGTGGCATGGCTCTGTGGAGTCCCTTTGGTGCTGCATCATTTGGATGGAGGTGCGTCATGATGCTGCGCGCTGTTTAATGTGGCGAGCGGTATTGGAGCCCTGGGGGGGGCGGGTCGAGCATGCGTCATCCAGACGCTGCGCCCTGACTCTGCCCCCAGGCCAGCACAAAGTGCCAGTCTGTACAGGCTCTATGTTTTTCTGAACTGCGGCTATGAGTCTGTGGAGTTAATGGACTGATACTTTCTTTGGACAGACAGAAGAAACAAAGAATATATACCAAATATACTCAACTATAAGTCGACTTCATATATAAGTCAAGGGCAGGTTTTGGGGCCAAAATTATGGATTTTGATATGACCCGTGGATAAGTCAAGGGTAAAACCTAGGGGCATATAACAAAAGATCTAAAGTGGATGAACCAAAGGCAAACAACACCAAAGAACTTACAAAATTCCAGCAAGCATAACTATTTCTGCTCATACTAAAGGCTGGATGGATAAGAGACTAGAAGGGGGTCAGTGCTTCCAAGGCGGATTAAACTCTTGCATTGTGTGTGTGAGAGAGTTAAGATACAGTACTTACATTGATCCATGGATAAGTCGACCCAGGTTTTTTGGGTCAATTTTTTAACCTAAATTTCTAGACTTATATATGAGTATATACAGTATGCATTGTGTATGAACTTAATACATGTTGTTCTGTCATTACAACCTGCTGAGTAAACAATACTCATCTTCAACTCTGATATCAGTGCTCTGTTTCGACACATGGGTTTGAGAGTGAAACTGCTGGACAAACCTTAACAGTGCCTGGCCATTTAATTTTGCCTGTTCTTCCTTCCCTACCTAAACTCTCCCTCCTCTTGTCCTGATCCATCACCGCTGGGCTTCACTTTCTCATTTTTCCTCCCTCCCTTGGCCATCATCTCAAAAGGCGGATTTTGCAGCAAACAGGACACAGTTCGGTGATAAAATACACAATTTTGGAACAATCCAAGAGAAGCTGGCACGGATGGCGATGCTCCAGTATGTGACGGAGGTGAGGAAAGACACATGGCCCCATGAAAACTTCTGCAAGGGCTAAATTTTTGCACAGAACATGTAGACTTTGTTGTTCATGGCTATAGGACTTCACCATTTTGTACATAAAACACATATAAAGTAAAACACATAAAAAGCCAGTTACAAATCAACTCAGTGTGTCATTTGTGTTTATCAAAAAAGCAGGAGAAGGACTGGAAACATCCAAGAGATATGAGGAGGAAAAGAAACAAAGTTGAAGGATGTTGAAAAAAGAGATGGTTTTATTCTTGAAAATAGCACCGGATATTTTGTTTTATTTACTGCCTTTTTCCCGCAGTGGGACTCAAGGCGTTTTACAGTAATTTAGAAAATATTAAGATTAAAACATTAGTTTATAGAAGTATGTTCTGGTAAAGGCCTAATCCAATTGTGCAACCCATCAGAGGTTGCTCAACCGCAGTTCCCAGTGAGCATTGGGAGTTGCAGTCCAACCACATCTGGAGAGCCATAGGATTCCCACTCCTGGATTAGACTTTCAAAAGAGTAAAAATGGACCCCCACTTTGAACATCTTGTAACCCCACCCACCCATCTCTGATAAGTTTATTTTAATTGATGATTTTGATGTTAAATCTAATTGATGCTTTAGGGGAGGGAGGTAATAATACTGTTGTATTGGATGGATTTTTATTGTATGCTGCCTCTATCCCGATGGAGAGGCAGGGTAAAAATAAAGCATCATCATCATCATCATCATCATCATTATTAAAAGGCCAAATAAGCTGTTTAGCCATTTTAAAATCTGTTTGCAGCCCCAGTGTTAGGAGAATTAAATTGGAATAGGAATCAAATTCAATAAAGGATCAATTCTGCTTTTTTTCTTTCCGCAGTCCATGGCTTACATGATTAGCGCAAACATGGATCAAGGGGCTTCTGACTTCCAAACTGAGGCAGCCATCAGCAAAATCTTTGGCTCAGTAAGTTAGCAGCAAAGGTGGGAGGCCAAGATAATGGATCTTTTTTGGCACGTTGTTGTTGTTGTTGATAAATGCCAACCCTAAGGCGACTTTATCCTGAGGTTTTCTTGGCCAGATTTGTTCTGAGAGGGTTGCCCTTACCTTCCTCTGAGGCTGAGAGAGTGTGGCAAAGACAAACCCCCTCAGAACAAGTCTTGCCAAGAAAATCCCGTGATAGGTTTGCTTTAGGGTCACAGCCTGATTTTAACATGCACAATCTCCCTTTGTTACAACCGTGTTTGCTCTTGCCTTGAGCAATGTGCACACGTTTTACAGACTAGAAAGAGTGAGACCTGTTCATTCTCTTTCCTTTTTAAAATGTTGTTGTTATTTGCAGGAAGCTGCCTGGACTGTCACTGACGAATGCATCCAGCTCATGGGGGGAATGGGCTTCATGAAGGTGAGAAAGCCGGGGAAATCACCTCCTCCACACACACAACACACATACACACATACACACACCCCATAGATGTTTATACCAAAGCTTGGAATGTTTCTTTCCTCCCAAACTGGCTTGCTGAATTTAGTCATTACAGTAGGCCTTCTGCATTTGCTGGGGTTAAAGGTGAAAGACCTCTGTGAAAGTGGGGAAAAAAACACAAACACTATTTTTATTATTATTATTATTATTATTATTTGCCTGAGAGAACACTTTTCTAGGAATCTCTAGGTCCTTCCATGCGGCTTCTGGAGGGCATTGACCATAGAGCCGTGTTGGAGGACCTAGAAATTCCTAGAGAGAACATATTAATCAAAGCTGCAAATGCAGAAGGTTGACAGTATTTTGTAGACCTTATGACTTACTCATAATATATTTTTAGCAAAATTATACTTAACAGGTTATCTTCATCTTTAACTTTATAGCGGGCCCTTGGTATCCTCTGGTTCCAAGACCCCTCCATGGGTACCACAATCCATGGATGCTCAAGTCCCATTACTATATACAGTGGGATAGTAAAATGGTATCCCTTATTGATAAAATGGCAAGGTCAAGATTGGCTTTTGGGAATGTATATTTTTTGGAATATTTTGAAACTTGGGTGATAGAATCCACGGGCACAGGATCCGTGGATACAGAGGCCGGCTGGGAATCAAGGTGGCAGACTTGTTCCTCCACCTGAGCCTTGTCCCACTCATGCTATCTCTTCAGTGTTTTAAATGGACGCAGATGAACGTCACGGTCCATTTCTTCCAAAAGGCAGACGTTTGGGGAACAGAAGTGCCACCCCTCTAGTGATGCCCCTTTAGACGGTCTGTCTTGACCAGAGTCTTTTTTAATATTTTCAATGTGTTCCCTGAACTCTCCAGGACGCTGGCGTGGAGCGAGTGATGCGCGACCTACGGATATTCCGGATCTTTGAGGGAACCAACGATATCTTGCGACTGTTTGTTGCCCTGAATGGATTCCAGGTCTGATGCTGGGGGTGAGGATGGGAAACACAGGAGCCCAAAGGTAGAGAAGGGGAGGCTGGAGGCAGAATTTAGGGAGGTGAGGAAAAACGTCTGTGGCAGCTTTATCAAAAGTGCAAGGCAGTAGGAAAAGAGGAAAGCCGTATTGCAGAGGGATTGATTCACTTCAGGAAGCTACTCTCTGTTTGCAAAACTTCACTTCCAGGACTTTTGGAGGTCTCTCATTCATAAGGTTCCCAGATGTCAAAGCAAACTGGATGGCAAATAACATCAAGCCTTCTCCCATCTTGGCGCCTTCCACCTTTGCTGGCTTGGAGAAGGCTGTCTTAGCAATGCCACTTTCTTTTTTCCCAAAGGGCTCAGCCCCTGAAAGCCTCTTCCTCCTTCCTGCCTTGTGATGATTCCAAAAGTTGGAGAGAGATAGGACAAATTTAAAACCAATTTTGGGCTTCTGTGGCAGCCTAGATGACAGATTATGGTTAGCCCTCAACTTTCAAGGGGATTAGGGATGCAGGATTCCCATGAAAATGGGGAAATTGTGAACAGAAGATGCTATTTCTTTTATCTGGGAGAACACTTTTCTTGGCATTTCTAGGTGCAACCCTTTTCTAGAATTGTGCTGGACGACCTAGAAATGCCTAGAGATAACATTTTTTCCCCAGCCGCATAGAGCGGCAGTGTGGTGCAGTGGTCTGAACGCTGGGCTGTGACTCTGGAGACCTGGGTTCAGTTGCCCACTGACAGGGTCACCATAAGTCAGTAATGACTTGAAGACACAGAGCAACAAATAGGGCAGCAGCGCAGACAGCAGCAAATGCAATAATCTGCTAATAAATCCTTGAATGCTTAACGTGCAAATGTTGAGGAATGACTGTATTTCATTTGTTAATGACACTTCATGCCTCAGGAGCCCAATGTTGGTGGAAGTAGTCCCTAGTAGTGTTCTGAGTTGTCTTCAGTTGAGGAGGTTGCAGCTTCAAGCACTGAGCCTCTCCCTGATGTTTTTCTGAAGAATGCAGGCAACCAGCTCCGCGGATTGCAGCGTGCCATGAAGAATCCTCTTGGGAACGCCGGGTTGCTGGTCACCGAGGTTGGGAAGCGAGTGCGCAGGTACGGATCTGGTGCACCTACTAGTAGGCAGATGGACTTTAGAATCCTTATCAACATTGTGGCTGCCCAGCGGCATTGAAACGGGTATGTTATGTTCAGAAGCCTCTGCTAGATGGCAGATGCTTTGGCCTGGCACTTCATGGATAGCAGCTAGAAGCAGATCTGGGCTGCATCTGCACTGCAGAAACAATGCAATTTGACACCATTTTAACTGCCATGGATTAATGCTATGCAATCCTGGGATTTGTAGTTTATTGTGCCACCAGAGCTCTCTGGTGTCACAAAACTACAAATCCCAGAATTCTATAGCGTTGAGCCATGGTAGTTCAAGCAGTATCAAACTGCATTAATTCTGCAGTGCAGATGCAGCCCTTCTTGTTAGCAACTTTCTTGAACCAGAATGGAAGTAGCAAATTCCTCTGGTCTATATTTTGAGATCAGACTGCCACTAAACATGAGGGTTCATTATTTAGGGATTTTTGCAAGCTCAGAACGGAGGTTCCCAAATTTCTCTGGTCTGGTTTGTATTCCTCTCTGGGCCCCACAACAAACTTCAACTCCCAGAATTCCATAACCTTGAGCCAGGGCAGTTAAAGCACTGCCAAAACGGGTTCTCTCTCCAGTGCAGCCTACGTTTCTTTTTGGTACATTCTGTGGCTGTAGAACTGGTTACCCCAGTTCAAGGTGGGTTTGTGTGAGTGGGGTAGGTAAAAGAAGTTGGGTTGTGGGTCAACCTCATGCCCTGTTTGTCTGCCTCTTGACCAGGAGAGCCGGCTTGGGAACCGGGATTTCGCTCACGACCGTTGTTCATCCAAGCCTGAGTTCGAGTGGCGAACAGGTAAGTGGGCACAGCCAACTGGTTTTTTACATTTCAGAGAGAAAAACGCATTGCAAATAATAACAAAGCTAAACAGAATTAAAAAGGGCCCCATCCTTGTGGTGACCCTAGCAGGCCATTTCTAAATCTCTCTATGGGTGCATCTACACTGGAGAAATAATGCAGTTTGACACCACTTTAAGCACTGTAGCTCCATCCTGTGGGATTCTGGGGTTTGTAGTTTTACAAGGTCATTTTTTTTAGTTTTTAAACTTTTGGATACAGTCAGCCCTCTGTATCTGCGGATATTTTTAATGCATGGATTCAAGCACAGTTTAAAAATATTTTAGAACTATATAAATTCCCCAAAGCAAAGATTGATTTTGCCATTTTATATAAAGGACACTATTTTACTATGTCATTGTATTTAATGGGACTTGAGCATCCACAGATTTTGGTATCCGCTGAGGATCCTGGAACCAAACCACAGCAGATACCAAAGGCCAACTGTATTTTTATATCATCTTATACTGTTTTTAGTTAGATGATTTTAATAGTTTTTTTCGTTTTTAGTGTAAAGTTATTAAAATGTTCTTTTTTATCTGTGAACTGCCTTGAGTCTCTTTCTGGGAGAAAGGCGGCATACAAATGAAAATAATAAATAAATAAGGTCTTTATAACCTTCCCTGCCAAAGAGCACTGGCGCCTCACCAAACTATAAATCCCAAGATTCTGTAGGATGGAGCTGTGGCAGTTAAAGCATTGTCAAACTGCATTATTACTATTGTGTAGATGCACCCTGTGAAAGCAAGGCCTTCTCAGTGGCTACTTCCAGGCTATGAAATTCTCTTCCTAGGGTGGATCCATTGGCTCCATCTTGGCATTGGCAGGTGAAAATCATTTTATTCCAAAAGGGAATTGGGATTTCCAAGCCCTAGTGTGGTTCTCAGTCTTTGTTTCTCTGGGTCTCTTGGACTCCAACTTCCAAAAGCCCCAGGCAGTTTTGCCAAATGTCAGGGATTCTGAGAAGTCCAAATACTTGGAGGAAGATGGAGAAACACAGCTGTGCTATGTTTCCCCTTTGGTTTTACAGGTTTCCAATTTTAAATGAATATAATCAGTTCAGGTAAGTCTTGCAGAAGGGAACAAAAACAGTTTGAACCTTCTGAAGGCTTCTTCCAAAATGCATCCAGGGATGATTTTTAATCTCACCAGCCTCCCACTTTTCTTATGATTTCCATTTTGTTGGCCAAACATATAGATCTGTGCTTTTTTAAAATGCTGGAGGGAGCTGCTGAGGAAGGCTTATCTGTCCTCCCCTTTTCTCTTTGTTTTGCTCAGTAAGGGATTCTGGAGGCAGTGGCTCCTTCCCTTGCCTTTTGTAGGCGAGCGCACACAACTAGAGTTGCATTGCTTGGAGAGGAATCCCATTCATTCCCAGGTCATTATTTATTGGAGACTTGCCGCTGCAACCTGATACTGAAAGCCTGTGTTTCTCTTCCTTCTAATGCTGATGCTGCTAAAAAGCTTCTGCATATACAGAGGGCAATGTAAAAAAGTGGAGGGCTAGTAGGACACAAAAAGGGATACAGTGGTACCTCGGGATACGAAATACCCAGGTTACGAATTTTTCGGGATACGAAAAAATCCCATAGGGATTTATTGTTTCGGGTTATGAAAGTTTTTTCGGGTTACGAAAAAACTCCGGCGCTGTTTTAAATGGAGCCGCGGCAGAGCCGCGGCTTTTTTCCCCATTAGCGCCTATGGCAATTCAGGTTACGAAGGTTTTTCGGGTTACGAAATTAGCCGCGGAACGAATTAATTTCGTAACCCGAGGCACCACTGTATTGTGTTTGACTGTATTTTAATGTTCTTTTAAAATTGTCAGCCGCCTCAATCTAATTGGAGAGGTGGAATATAAACTATTATTATTATTATTATTATTATTATTATTATTATTATTATTATTATTATTTGTCAGAGGCCTTGGTAACAGAGGCATGCCTATACTTCAGTGCCAAAACATAATCCTGTTTAATCAATTGAAACCTTCTCAGTAGTTGCAGTGTTGGAGTCATCTTCAAGGGCAGCTCCATGTAGAGTGCATTGCAGTAGGGGCTGCCATGACCATGTCCAAAAAATGCCAATTAGGGCTGCATCCATGTCGGAGAGAGAAAGGGAGATTCTTTCCCTCCATCACGGTCTCTACAACCCTTCCAGCATCTGTGTCACCATCTCTTCCTTCTTTTTCTAGACGGTTCGTGCCATCGATCTCTTTGCCGGTGTGGTGGAAGAGCAGCTCCTTAAACATGGCAAGAAGATCATTGGTAAATCCCCTTTTAACTGATCCCATTGAAGAATGCTGAACCTGTTCCCATCCTTAATCCTATGACATGACGGTTAATAAAAAAGACATGTAACCCTACAGCCCTGTACTTACTTTATGTATTTATTTTATTCATTTATATCTGGCCTTTCTCCCCGGAATAGGGACGCAAGGCGGCTCACAGCAGATTTCAAACCATACAAATTAAAAACAATACAGAAGCATTAAAAGTATGAATATAACATTTAAAAAGGCCATTAAATGATTTATGAAGTTAAAACATTATGCATGAAAAAGCTGTGTATAAACCTGAAAATCCAAATCAGACAGCAAAAAGTCTGAGAGTACCTGTTAGGATTGCTGGCCTTAAAAAATCCTCTAAAGTTTATGGGATCATCATAAATCAACCAGCAGTTTGAAGGCACATGCAAACACTGCTTTTAATAAGTCCAAGATAACAATCCCAAACTCCCTAGAAGCCAGAATCACTAAACTGAGACTGCTGTACTTTGGACCTAACATAAGAAAACATGGCTTATTAGGAAAGATAGTAATTCTTGGTAAGATGGCAGTCGGAAAAGAGGACGACCACATTGCAAATGGATGGACACACAACAAGGAAGTCACAATGGCTTCCCATTGAGTTTGCAAGACCTGAGCAGGCCTGTTGCTAACAGGTTGATTTGGAGGCTTCTCATTTATAGGGTGACCGTAAGTCAAAGTCGACAGCAATTAACAGCTTTTAATCTTCATTTTGAATTAATATTTTAAATATTGTTAGTTTAATGTTCTAATCTCAACTTTTATGTGCTCTTAATCGTTGGCACTTTATTGCACTTTTCTGCCTTTCATAAAGCAGAGGAGGTCCCAATAGGGGAAAAGGTGAGGAATACAGAAAGTGATGGATTATGGAGAGATAGTTAGGCAAATGCTCTGTTAAAATGCATGCCATGCCACCTGCTCCCATCCATATTCCGGAGCCTCCCTGGTGTAAGTACTAATGTGTTTGTCTCTCTTCTCTTTCCTCTCCCAGATGAACAGTTTGTGTTGAAACGCATCGCCGACAGCGCCATCGATTTATATGCCATGGTGGTGGTCCTCTCAAGGTACATCCCTCCTCCTGAGGTTTGCTACTTCTTTTTGGCATGGTTGCCCTGGATGCTAAAACGCGTCTACATGTCCAACACACACTCCTTTACTCCTGTTTCTGTTCAGCTTAATGGCAAAATTAACTCTTCTGGGTCCAGTGTGGTGTAGTGGTCTGAGCACTGGACTAGGACTCTGGGAGACCAGAGTTCAAATTTCTTCTTGGCCATGAATATCCATGGGGTGAACTTGGGCAAGTCACACTCTCTCAGCCTCAGAGATTTGTTTTATTTTTCCTCTTTTTCTCTCACAGAGCATCCCGGTCGCTGGAGCAAGGGCAGCCCACAGCCCAGCATGAGAAGATGCTCTGTGACACATGGTGCATTGAGGTGAGCCATCTGTCTTTTTGGCAAGGGGTCTGCAGATTCATAGCATTGGAAAGTACAATGCGCCCTTGTTTTATGCGGGGATCCATTCTCCCCCCCCCCCCCACAAAAAAAAAAAACTGTATGCTTGCGCTGTGCCAGAAGAAGCGGCACTGCTTTCAGTGTATTCTGAAAGCAGCGTATAATGCACCCGTGTATGACACGGGTGTACTGTACTCCTAAAGAACATCCAGACCACCCCCCTGACAAGGCAAGAAATCCACAGCTAAAGCACCCCTGGGATATGAGTATCTAACCTCTGTTTAAGGAAAGAGTAGGAAAAGAAAGAAGGAAAGTGGGGAAGGGATTTGGGCTTTGTACCAGAGATTTCCCTGAAACAGTTAGGTTTTGAGAAGGGAATTGAAATGATTGAAGCAGTGCAGGTTTTCCAGGAGGCTATCCCTACCAGTGTGGAAAAGTTACTTTTATAGATAACCACTGATTTGTACATAATATGAGATGCCATGACTCATTTGGAAATGATGACCGTGCTTGAAAGTTGAAAGCAGGAGGAAAAGAGAGGACCGCCCTACAAGTGGGTAGAGGAAGCTCTAGCTGCCCCAAGTTGGCAAGACCCAAGTAGGATGGTTATTAATAAGAGGCTCTATTGGGGGACCCTGGTTCAGTGGGTCACTGGAAGTCAAAGCTACCTTTGACAGCATAAAACAACCACCACCGACCACAAGACTCTGAGAGCAACAGTTTTAAAAAGTAGCGTTTCCAAGCTCTGCTTAGTTGGCATCACCCCCTCACATCCTCTGGTTCAGGCAGAGGTTCATTGGCACCACCATAGGCCACTCTGCCATTTTGAATACCTCTTTTTCTTTCCTTCCTTCCTTCCTTCCAAATCAACTCTACCATTGTGAATATCTTTTCTCTCCTTCCTTCCTTCCTTCCTTCCTTCCTTCCTTCCTTCCTCTTCTTTATCAACTCTTCCATTGTGAATGCCTCTTCTTCAGTCTTTTCAAATCAACTCTGCCATTTTGAATCCTTCCTTCCTTCCTTCCTTCCTTCCTTCCTTCCTTCCTTCCTTCCCAACTCTGCCATTTTGAATATCTTCCCCTCCCTCCCTTATTTTCTGATTGTTTTCTGCTGCTCCAGAGACTAGGTTTGCACCTAAACATCTTGAGTGTAAGAACTGACCCACAGTGGAATAGTGGGGGTTGGTGGCCATCTCTCCAAGGTGCTTCAGTTGTGTGTCTCCCACAGTGTCAAGGAGGTGGACTGGATGGCCTTGTGTCCCCTTGCAACTCTTAGGATTCCACGATTACTTCATCTCTCACTTTTCCCTTCGCAGGCGTACGACCGGGTCACCCGAAACCTGACCTCCCTGAGGTCCGACACCACGCGGCAACTCTTCAAGAACCTCCGGGGCATCTCCAAAGCAGTGGTGGAGAACGAAGGGGTGGTTTCCCCCAACCCACTGGGCATCTGAGACGCCCCGACAAAGCCTGGCAGTTTCCAGGCCTGCTCCATGCGCACACCACCCTCCATGCTCCTGCAGAGATAAATGTTTAGTGCCTGCAGATAATGTGGCAGAGGTGGGTGGGAAGGAGTCATCCACAGCGTTGTATTCCTTGTTCTAAAAGGGCTCAGTGGCACTGTGGGAGACAAATACCTCTTTGCTATAGAAATGCCTTAATGCACTCTTTAATAATAAGGGTGGATGCAATCGTATTGCAAGCCATAGTTGCCCTAAGCTCAAAAATTGGAAGGGAAGCCTTAAATTTACTTCTGTATTTGGCTTCTCCAGTGAGCATGGAAATTACATACCTGGAGCTCTCCATTTGTTGACTTCCGTCCTTCCCTCAAGTTATTCTAAAGTTTCGAGGGATTCACATTGTCTGAATTGTTAAACCAAAGGCCACCTGATTGTTTTGTTTCCTGTTCCAAACATTCACTTGCATAAAAATTCAATAGCATGTTGTTAAACCGGTTCAGGTTGTTGTATTTTTCTTTGTGATTAACTATTAAATACCTTTGACAAATGTTTGGAATGAAGCTGGATAGCTGTGGTTGTGTGTGAGGAAATGGCCCAAGGAAAGCATGCGTCAGGTTAAAAAATTAATTGCAATAATTGGATGACGTGGAGGCAGCGTATCAAAAAAGATACGGGGCTCCATTGCAAGACTTGACTGCAAATAACAGCAAAGCAAAACCGTAGCAGTAAAAATGGTTATGTTTGTAGAAGAGAGAGAAAGTTTTTCACTCTCATTGTAGCAGAACAAAGGTATAGCCATTGGTTAATTTAAACGTCTTCGGTCTAACCTGCACTGCAGAAATAAATAAAGCAATTTGACACCATTTCTACTGCCATGGAGCGATGCTATACAAGTGTGGGATTTGTAGTTTGGAGGGGCACCAGAGCTCACTGACAGAGGAACCTAAATATCTCACAAAACTACAGTTCCCAGAATTCCATAGCATGGAGCGATGGCAATTGAAGCGGTGTGAAATTGTATTATTTCTGCTGTGCAAATAAGACCTTAGAAAATTTAGAAAAAAGGTGGTTTGAGTTGGAGAGAAAAATGTTCCATTCAATTCTAGGTTCAAAATGCATCATGACCAACAAGATTATGCATTTAGGAAAGAAGACAATGCACACCAGGAATCCCAATAGCTCTCACAAGCCAAACTGATGTATTTTTAATCTTCACATGCCCATATACATCTTTTGGGGGGAATTACATTTATAACCATTGAAATAAATGTTGGGGGTCTCTAACCAAATTTCATCTGGATGGTTGCACTAGTCTTCACGTTCTCTTTCAAAATGAAAAAGTGGGCTTTTAATCAGCATTCTGTTGCAGATGTTCTCTGTTTGCAGGTGTTTGCTTCAGCCTTCATTTGGCCACCTGAAGGTTCTTCTTAACATCCACAGTTCCTAGAGCTCTTGCATTCTGAATACAAACCTCTGTCCTTTGAACTTGTTCAAAATGTTGTTTCAAAACCTGACGGGTGTTTGCAGAGGTTGAATTTCTCTCCCCTTGTGAAGCTTAATGTCCTGCTTTCTAAAACCTAAAAAAATTGGGGTGGGATGAGTGTTACTTCCAAGGGGGGAAAGAGAAGACTACATCTCCCAGAAGGCCTTTTGAGTGGAAGAAGAAGGGTCAGCGGTCACAATCGGCCGGGCAAATCTTTTAAGCTGGCAGATGTTTGGGAAGGGAGATTAGGAGATTAAGGTTGTACTTGTACAAACCGCCTGCGAGATGCCCGTGAAAAGACAAGGTAAGGGGGAGGCAGGTTTCCCCTTTGTATAGATATATATTTTTCCCTTTAGCAAATGTGGGCTTCCCCATGGAAAATATTTGGGGTGTTGGGATTGGGGGTGCAATTTCCCATCCTTTTAGGGACACAATTGAGGTCCCTTTGAGATAGCAATCCTGCTATGACTGCACACCATAATGTTGAACCGACGAGATGGAAAGAAACCAACTTATGGGTATCTGATCCGATCGAAAACAAATAATATGGATTAGTTACACCATTGATCTTTCTAGCCCAACTTTCTCCCCAAGCCAGTTGAATTGGACTGCAGTTCCCATCATCCCCAGATAACATAGCTGGGGAGGATTGGTGGGAGTTGCAGTCCAAGCCATCTGGAGCAGGGCAAGATTGAACTTGACACGCCAATAGCCCAAATTAGGATGCTGGGTTTCCTTTTAAACAAATTTGGCTGCAATTTGGATTTCTGTCTCATGTTTTTGGAGATTGGGGCAGAGGGAAAGTTGGTTATCTTGTCTCCTAGCCTACTTAGCAATGACTATGGCAACACTAGATGTGTATCTTGAAAGCTTTAGAGATCTATGAATTGTAGGATTTTAGGGTTGTAAGGAACCCCAAGAGGCAGCTAATGCAGGCCCCTGCCATGCAGGAATGCATCTTTTACAGCACTCCCAAACTGTGTAAAGATCTCCAAAGAAGGAAAGTCCACACACCCCACACAACAGTCTTTTCAGCTACAGAACAACTTCTTCCTAGTGTTTAGGTGGGATCTCTTTTCTTGCCATTGGAATCCACTGCTCTGGAGTAGGGGAAATGAAATGCACAAATAATAGGATGGGTAACATCCTTGAGAGCAGTACTTCTAGAAAAGATCTAGGTGTCTTAGTAGATCACAAGCTAAAGATGAGATGCCAGTGTAATGTGGTGCCCCAAAAATGCAATCCTGCAAAGCCGTTCTGAGCTACAATACAAGGCTATTCTGCAAAATGCAAAAATGCAATGGAATTTTGAGCTCTATCAACAAGAGTCTAGCAGCCAAATAAGAGCCAGCATGGCTCTCTCATTGCCTCCATCCCAATTCTGTTCACCTCTGGTGAATTTTACTCTTTGGGGCCCAGTGTGGTGTAGCAATTGGAGACCAGTTTGAATCCCCGCTCAGCCATGGAAACCCACTGGGTGACCTTGGTCAAATCACTTGGCCTCAAAGGATGGTGAAAATAAACCCATTCCTGAATACAAAGATATAGCCGTGTTAGTCTTTAGAACCAGACTAACAGACTAGAGAGATCTTGTAGCACCTTTAAGACTAACAGAAAGAAATGGGCAGCATGAGCTTGCGTAGCCTTCAGATGCACTCTTGAATAATTCTTGCTAAGAAAGCCCTGTGATAGGGTTACCATAAGTCAAAACAATTTGAAGACACAGAACAATAATTCTTGCATGACAAAGGGTTGGACCAAATTACAGGAAAAGAGATTTGTGAATTTGGTGGTGTTTTAATAATGGAACAGACTTCTCTTGAAGGTCTGTTCACTCCATGCATCTGAGGAAGTGGACCAAGTCTACAAAAGCTCAGGCTAGAGCTTCTTTTGCAGAGTGAGTCTCAAAGGTGCTACAAGATCTTTTCGTATCTTGGAGGGATGGATGGTGATGGCAGACTCTCCTTTGGAGATCCTTAAGCAAAGGTTGGAAGCTGTTCTTGTTAACTTCCTTTGAATCTACCTTGACCCAAGGGGACCCTATGGACGAGACATCGCCAAGACATCTCCTTGTCTTCCACTGCTCTGCTTAGGAAGGCCATCTCTTAATTCTGTATGTTGCAGGGCAGGAGGGTAGACTATATGACCCCTGAGGTCCCTTCCACTCTATGTAGACCTATGAATCCCTTGCCCAGCGCAGCGACTTCCCTAACCTTTACTCAAAGCAAAAAAGGCCATCTTAAACCAGCGTCTCTACCGCCAAATACTATATGGACAAAAGGCAATTGATAGCTTTCTTGGGATTGGGATGAATTCTTCTTTATGCATCCCTTAACTGTTACATGTTGGTTTGTAATATTTCCTGTGAAACTAATCAATAGTAAATATTTTGAGAAAGGAGTTCGGATGAATCTGACAAAGTTAATTACAACCGGGGGCAGTAAATACAGTGGGGGCCTTGGTATCTGCTGAGGTTTGGTTCCAGGACCCCCTGTGGATACCAAAGCCTGTTATATACAGTAGGTAGGGTATTATTATTATTATTATTATTATTATTATTATTATTATTATTATGCTTTGGTTTCCCAAGGTATAATAACTAGGTTGACCTTGGGCAAGTCACACTCTCTCAGCCTCGGAGGGTGGCAATGGCAACCCCCCCTCTGGGCAAACCTTGCAAGAAAACCCTGTGATAGGTTTGCATTAGGGTTGCCCTAAGTCAGAAATGACTTGGAGAGACACAACAGCAACAATAAGACTTGTAATGCCATGAAGTTTATTTCTGCTCAGAGTCAGGGGGCAGTTTAGGAGTGGTTTACACAGTTTACGGTGGGGAGAGGTTCTTTCTTGGACTGCAGCCCCCAGAATCCCCCAGCCACCATGCTGCCTGAGGAATTCTGGGGGTTGTCATCCAAGAAAGGTGTTTGTTCATTCTTTGGCTAGGAAAGGATTTTAACTTCTTGCTCAAAGAAACCCTCTCAGTCTTTGCTTTTGTCATCCAAACAGCATCTCATAATTCACTGTAGCCAAACATTTTAATTTTTAAAACAGAATTGTCAATGTTGGAGCTGGTTGAAGGACTCAGCATTTCTCTTATTTCCAGCGATCAGTGCAGTTTTAGGCGGTTTGAGAAAAAGAAGCCATGCTCCGTGTGCATTACAATCTCCATGCTGTTGTTTTCAACATGGGCATAATGCATTGCTCTGCATTTTTCAACCTCTCTCATTGTTTAATATTCACAGAGCCATGCTTTGGCGCTTTGCACCAGTGTGAACCCATTCTATAGGGAACACTCTTTGGGGTTTGAAGCCATATAGACCCCCCCCCACACACACACAATGCAATTCTATGACTTCTCCCAGGCTGAAGGTTAAATTGGGGAGAGCAAGTAGAGAATAGCCCAGATCAGAATTCAAAATGACCTTGTCAGATTAGAGAGCTGGGCCAAAACTACCAAAAACAAATTTAAATAGAGATAAATGTAAGGTTCTAAAGACCTTCTCTGCATGTTGTGGGCCTTCAAGTCATTTCCGACTTATGGCGGCCCTAAGGCCGCCTATCCTGGGGTTTTCTTGGTTAGATTTGTTCAGAGGTTTGCCATGATGAGGCTGAGGGAGTGTGACTTGCCCAAAGCCACCCAGTGGATTTCATGCTTGAGCGTGGATCGAACCCTGGCCTCCAGAGTTGCAGTCCAATGCTCAAACCACTATGCCATGCTTAGAGGCAACAAATCCTGTCTGATCTCAAAAGCTAAGCAAGGGCAGTCTTGGTTAGTACTTGGTTGGGAGGCCACCAGGGAACCTCAGGTGCTGGAGGCTTTGTTTTGGAGGAAAGAAGTGGCAAAGCCTCCTTTGAGGTAGGATCCCTTGGCTAAGAGGTCTGTGCAATTCATGGGGTCTTGCGATCTGCCGCTACGACAAAGTGCGATCTCTTTTGCAAACATTGCAAGCTGGATCTTCCAGAGAACGAGAAAAGGTGCCTTTTTGGACTGTCACTGGCTGGAGGATTATGGGACTGGCAGTCCAAAAAGAAGAACCTTCCTCAAGTCCAGAAGGGTTGCCAATGAATACCAGGTGCTGTAAGGCTTAATTTCAAAGGAAGCAACTGGGGTAACCATCTCTGAATCTTCCTTGCTTAAGAAAACCCCATGAAATGAATAGGGTCACCATATAGGTCAGCAGGTGACTTGAAGGCACACACACACATACACAAACACAAACACAAGTTACTACATCTAGGAAGGGAAAACAAAGTGCAAAAATATAGGATGATTACACCTGGTTGGAAAGCAGGGCCTGTGAAAAGGAACAAGGGTAGACCTTCCACAAGGAAAGTGTGACCCATCCTACAAATTCAGGGTCCCTCGATGAAGACTGATTTTAAAAAGTGCATAGTTTTAGAAAGTTCCTTTTGGGGGGATTGCAGTTCCCAGAATCCCATAGGATTTAAAAAGTTGTGGTCCCCAAAACAGATTTCTTTTCCCCTCCAGGCTCTGGTGCAACTCAGGGTGCATCTACGCTGTAAAAATAATGCACTTCGACACCATTTTAACTGCCATGGCTCCATCTGACAGTATCCTGGGATTTGTAGTTTGTTGTGGCACGAGAGCTCTCTGTCAGAGAAAGCTAAAAAGACCGTGTAACACTACAAATCCCACGGTTCCACAGGGTAAAGCTACAGCACCAAAAGTTGTGCCAAACTGCATTATTTCTATAGTATAGATGCATTCTCAGTCCCCAGGAATTTGGTGCTAGATCTCTTGTGCATTCATACATCCACAAAAGTTTTGTTGCTGGACTCACAACAGAGCGCTGGTGTGTATATGTGTTTGTGAGTGATGTTTTCCTCTTTGACCCACACACCAGAAAAAATTGTGTGGTTAAAGATGGAAAGATTGTGCTTCTCTATGGGTTTTACAGGCCATAACTATTCCAGCTGAATATCACATTTCCAAGGTCTAGACAAACTAGGAGGGTCATGGATATTAATATGGATAAAATATATTTTCTTATCCTTAATGAAAAAAGGGGTGTATCTGCTCAGAAAATTTGAGTTGGACAAGATTTTCTGCCCCAAAAAACCACATTTCCAGTACAGAAACATACATTTTCTGTACAAAACCCCCACATCCTATTATTTAGTTACGTTGTGCCTTCATGTTGTTTCCAGTCTATGGTGACCCTATCAAAGGGCTTTTCTTGGCAAGGTTTGTTCAGAGGGTTTGCCATCCTCTAAGGCTGAGAATGTGTGACTTGCCCAGTGGGTTTCCACAACTGAGCCAGGATTCGAACCCTGGTCTCCGGAGTCACATTCCAACACTCAAACCACTACACCATGATGCCTCTCTTATTTTGATGCAAAGTACTTATTTGGAAGCATCTCAAACTGCCATGTAATCCTTGAAAATGGTGCTGTTTTCCTACAGGGAGGTTGAAAGTTTGAAATTATTCATTTCTGTCCTCAAGGAGGAAATGAATGATTTACATTGCCTTAATTACACTGTGCAATTATAACACTTTGATACTCATTTAACTCTCATGGAATCATCGAACCATGGAGACTGAAGGGAACCCCAAAGGTCATCTAATCTACCCCTTTGCCCTGCAGGAACACACAGTTGCAGCGCTCCTGAAAGATGCCCATCCAAACTCTGTTTAAAGACTTCCAAAGAAGGAGAGTCATAGAATCATAGAGCTTACTCAGATATTCATTTGCTCCAACCCATCTTCCACCGTTCTTTCCAATATGTTTAGAAGCAATATAGGGAGATCCAATGCAGCCTCGGCCCACCTTATTCTTAAATTTGTATACAAATTACATCCCTCTGATGAATATTCATCCATCTTTATTGTAGCCTCTGAAATTCTAGGTGGCATCCCAGGTTGGAAAGCCTTGATATAATGAGACTTAAGCACCCACAGATTTTGGCATCCTCCAGAAACCAAACCCCAGCAGATACCAAGGGACCATAGATACAACCATGGTTGCTTCTTGAATGCTTTCATTGTGGGTTCCAATGCACCAAAAGTTGCACTAGGTGTATTCTACAGTTCCCTCCCAAGCAAGGATTTGGGTCTGGAAAAAATGTTGCCTCATGTTTTGGGTCCATTTTGGGCTGAGTTTGCTTCTCTTTGCCTCTTTAGATACGGCAGCCGCTCTGCACCTGATGGAGGAGTGTCTCTTGCTGGACCAAAACTTCCGACACAAAGCGGAGAAACTTCTGGGCATCTTCCAGAGCGAACTCTTCCAGGCCTTGCTGGGTAAGAAAGGATCGTGTCCAAAGAAAAAGAGAGAGGGGGAAAGATGGGCTAAAGAGGAGGGTAGACCTTGGAGAAAGGGATGAGAAGCCTAGTGAAGGAAGTCTAGACTCCTAGTATGCTCAGAGGTCCTCTTGTCGGTATAATTTCACACATTTGAAATAGGCTTAGTTTGGAAAGGGTGCAGCTGTTGGGGACCCCAAAATAAGGGCCACAATTCCCCCAACATGAACTCTGCCCACCCATGTATTTTCCCTTCCCAGTTTCCTTCCTTCTGGAAGGCTTATCCAGATGATTTTTAAGTTGTGAATTTTAAATGTGGATTGTTTTAACATATGGACGCCTTGTTTGTCCTTTTAAACTGATGTATGTTTTAACTGATGCAGTTTTAACTGTTGTGTATGTGTTAATTGTTGTTGGCTGCATCAATCCATCGGGAGAGGCAGGTAAGAAATGATGATGATGATGATGATGATGATGATGATGATGATAATATCTTACCCTGTGAAACGAGGTCAGGAACAACAATTAAAAAATACAGACATCCATTTATTACTATTATTGTTGTTATTATTATCATCGTCATCAGATATCATTATTATTATAATCATATATCATAGAATCATAGAGTTGGAAGAGACCGCAAAGGCCCTGATCCAGTCCAACCCCATTCTGCCATGCAGGAAATCCAGATCAAAGCATCCCCGACAGATGGCCATCCAGCCTCTGCTTAAAGATCTCCAAGGAGATCTCCACTGTCGAACAGCCCTTACTCTCAGGAAGTTCCTCCTAATGTTGAGCTGGAATCTCTTTTCCTGAAGCTTGCATCCATTGCTCCATTGGGTCCTAGTTTCTGGAGCAGCAGAAAACAAGCTTATTCCCTCCTCAATATGACATCCCTTCAAATATTTAAACAGGGCTATCATATCACCTCTTAACCTTCTCTTCTCCAGGCTAAACATCCCCAGCTCCCTCAGTCGTTCCTCAAAGGGCTTCATGGTTTCCAGACCCTTCACCATTTTAGTTGCCCTCCTTTGGACACGCTCCAGTTTCTCAATGTCCATTTTGAATTGTGGAGCCCAGAACTGGACACAATATTCCAGGTGGGGCCTGACCAGAGGGTCCTTGCACTTTTTTTCTTGTTTCCTCTATGTCTGTTTGACTATTTTCTCCATCCAGCCCTTTCGCCTTCCTTTATATTGTCTCCCTTCCCCACAGAACTGATGATGATGATCATCATTATCAATATTATTATTATCATAATCAGATATTATTATTTTAACCAGATATCATCATCATCATCATTATCAATATTACCATCATCATCATCATCATCTGTCATTGCAGTAAATTAAAACTGCTGTTGAACATTTAGAAATACATTTTGGACATCCAGAGAAAATAAGCAGTAAAGGTGACCAAGGAAAAGTAGCAAATAGAAGAGTTTTAGGGGTCAACAGCTGTTGCTACACTGCAGCATTAATCCAGTTTGACACCACTTTAATTGCCATAGTTAGTGGCACCAGCGCTCTCTGACAGATTGAAGGCTAAATTTCTCACAGAACTATTCCATGGCATTGAGACATCAAACCCCATTTGGGGAGAAAGGCAGGATATAAATCCAAGAAGCCGGAATAAAGGTAACGTTTTTAAAGCAAATAAAGCGGTGCCAAACTGCATTAATTCTGCAGTGTAGATGCAGACAATGATTTTTAACACCTCACTCTTTGCAAGGATAGAAATGTGAAAAGAAAATGCCCTTTGGGAAGCAGACTTTTTATCAGAGGGGCAAATATTTTGTCATTTTGTCCCCTGCCCAGAGTCATAGCCCATAATTGAGCAATGATTCTTAATCTGCAGCCCGGCCCAAATTGTCTGAACCATAGAATAGAACTTAATCTAGGAATGTGTGTGTGTGTGTATTTGAGTGGGCAAATTGGAAGTAGAGTTTAAGTACACGTTGCTTATGCAGAACTCTACTTTTCAGGGACTTATTAAAGGCTGTACTTTTTAGGGACTACAGTTTCCAGAATCCTTAGCCAGCATGGCTAGCAGAGGGGATTCTGGGACCTGCAATCAAAAGATAACTTACTGATGCTCTGAGAAACACTGGGGTTAAGGGTATAAATGCACTCTTTTTTGGCAGTGAAGATATATATGTGTGTGTGTGTGTGTGTGTGTGTGTGTGTGTGTATTTAAATAAATATATGTAAATATACGTACAGTATTTGGAGGCTTGTTTCCCATTGGGATTTCTAGCGCCTGGTGTTTCTCAAGAGATAAAGAGTTTTTTTCCTTTCCTTTGGAGAACTGTTTCTTGCATATTTTTAGATTAAGAGATCTTTCGTAATTATTTTTCCCTCCATAGATGCTCTCATTCCAATCTAGTAATTTTCCAGTGTCTACAAAATTTGCTGTTTATCTCAGCAAAGATGCCACAGAAAACATTTTGTGGGGATTGGGGAGGGCGTGGGGGGGGGATCTGTCAATTTCCCTGTGACATTTTTTGGGTGATGATGGTGGGACCATTGAAACTCTTCCAGGGTGAACTATAGATCTGGTTTCTTTGTGTTGGTTTAAATGGCTCCCAAAGTGGAACTAGATCTACTTTGGCAAAGGTGGGATGCAATGCTAAAAATGAAGGCGTTCTTGCTATGGTTGAGTGTGCATCTAAGTCATTTCCGGAGATCTAGGGGTATGTAGGGGTGCATCTACACCAGGGATAGGCAACCTGCGGCCCGCGGGCCGGATGTGGCCCCAGCCAGGCCTTGGGACCGGCCCCAGCCTGGTCCTGCCGCCGATTGCCGCCAGGGCCTTTGGGGGGCCATTTTATAGAGCCTCCGAACATGCATTCTTATAAATTTTTTTCAAAATCAGCATTTTTTCACGTGTCCTCCATTTTTTTTAAAAAAAGTGTCTTCCATTTGAAAATTTTGTCCTACATTTGTCCTGGTTTCTTTATATATTTATTTTTTTAAAAAATTATTTAATTATTAATTTTTTGGCTTCGGCCCCCCAGTTGTCTGAGGGACAGCAACCCGGCCCCCGGCTCAAAAAGGTTGCCTACCCCTGTGGAAATAATGCAGTTTGAGACCGCTTTAACTGCCACGGCTCCATCCTACAGAATCCTGGGATTTGCAGTTTTGCAAGGCACCAGCCCTCTTTGGCTGTAAAGGCAAAAGACCTTGTCAAACTACAAACTCCAGGATTCCGTAGGACAGAGTTATGGCACTCAAAGTGATGTCAAACAGCATTATTTCTACAGTGTAGACCCACCATGGGTTTGAGACTAGGACAGAGGCAGGAATAGTCTAAATGTTGTTGGACTGCAATTCCCAGCAGCCTTTTCCAGCATGGCCAAGAGTGAAAAATGCTGTCAGTTGTTGGACTCCAAATTTTTTTTGAGTGATGCAGGATTCCTAGACTGAAAAGGCCATGGCTGGACATACGCTGGCATTTAGTAGCCCTTCCTAACTGGGTGCCTTCCAGTTGGGCACCGTCTTGGGCAATAACTCCCAGAATCCCCCAACTACCTCCTGGGAAAAATTCAGAGTCTCTGGCATCCAAACCCATTGAGGACAACTGGTTGCTTAGGAAGGATGATGATGATGATGATGATGATGATGATGATGATGATGATGATGATGATGATGATGATTT
>NC_056527.1:117629815-117648570 GCF_019175285.1 Sceloporus undulatus
TTGCAGTTCCAGTTGGCTTTCCAGAACCCAATGTTTTGAAAGGAAAGGCCTTTTTAATAAAGTGTTGCGCTATTTTTCACTGCGCCATTTTTTTACAAAATGGACTTTGCAATTATTTTTAATTGCACGTTCCGAGTGGCGTTTAGCGTTATTGATAGCCTAATTATATTTTAGCGCTATCCTTTGGTTTGGCTCAACTTTCTTGGGTTTGTTGCAGTTTGCAAGCCAACCTGAGTCCAGGTTTTTGTGCGGCGGAGGAGAAGGAAAGCTGGCAGGGAAGAGAGTCAGGCAGATGATGGGAAATACGTCATTCAGCAGATGCTTAATCTGTGGAACTCACTGCCACAAGATGCCATGACAGCGGCCAATGTGGGATGGCTTTAAAAGGGGATTGAGGAAGTTCATGGAAGAATGGGACAGCAATGGCTGTCTGTTGCCACTATAAGATGTGGCGAGCAACTCTGGGTGTATCCACATTGCAGAAATAATCCCGTTTGACACTTACAAATTCCCATTTACAAATAAATCGGTGTGCGATCCGAATCAATGGATCAATTCGACAGCGGACGTGTTTCCCACTATATTTTCCCCAATTGCATTTTCCCCTCCAAAATAATCCACTTGTGGTTCCCATTTATGAATGAATCGATTCAAAATGATTTGGTTCCAGCCGGCCGAGGGGGAAATTTAAATAGATTCTGATCTGCATGTGGTTCTCACTTGAGCAGATTCGATTTATCGAAAAAGACGCGGAAAACATTGGCGTCAAAAAGACGTGGGTTAAATGGGTCTAGCACATGGCTTCCCTCTTGGAATCACTTCAACGATTCAGATTAAGTGGGAACCAGGGGCATTTCAACCAGTTCAAAGCGATTCATGATCCGATTTAAAAGGTAGTGGGAATCAGGCCTTACTTTAAATGCCTTGATGGTTCAGTGCTCTGGAATTCTGGGATTTGTAGTTTTGTGAGATTTTTAGCCTTCCCTGTCGAAGAGCTCTGGTGCAGGATTCCTGGACAAACTACAAATTGCTAGGATCCCATAGCCTTGAGCCATTGAAGTGGTGCCAGACTGATTTATTTCTGCAGCCCCAGACACCTTTTAAGTAAGACAGGAGAATTAAAGAGAGTACAGTTGAACCTCAAGTATCAGCAGTTATCAAACTGTGGGTCGCAACCCCTTTGGGGGTCGAATGACCCTTTCTCAGGGGTCACCTAAGACCATTGGGAAACACATATTTCCGATGGTCTTAGGAACCGAGACACTACAATTTTATGGTTGGGGGTCACCACAACATGAGGAACTGTATTAAAGGGTCACGGCATTAGGAAGGTTGAGAACCACTGCTTTAGGGCTTCTTTTCAGGACCCTTTGTGGATACTAACATTCATGGATACGTCTGTGGCATTACTGTGGTCGGTGTCACCCAGTGCAATTTGAACTCCTTGCACTCTCCTCTTGATGCCTCTGAGCCCTATTATGCACAATGGAGTAAGAAAGGGAGCCAGCATGGTGTAGTGGCTTGAGTGTTGGACTACATCTCTGGAGATCAAGGTTCAACTTCCATCTTGGCCATGAAACCCACTGTGTGACGTTGAGCAGGTCACACTCTCTCAGCCCCAAGAAAAGGCCATGGCAAACCTTCTCTGAAGATCCTATTGTAGGGTTTAAGGTCTCTGGAAATGACTTGGATGCACACTCTGTCATAGCAAGAATGCCTTCATTTTGTGCATTGCATCCTGCCCTTGCCAAAGCAATTCCATTTTAAACCAGCACAAACAACCAGATCGATAGTTCTGGTTCTAAAACTTGTCAAGAAAAACCCCTTGATAGGTTCGTCTTAGGGTTGCCATAAATAAATTGGAGACGATTTGAAGGCACAAACAAGAACAGCAAGAACAGTAAAGAGAGCCAGTGTGAACTAGTGGTGCGAGCGCTAGACTACAACTCTGGAGACCTGGGTTCGATTCTCAGCTCAGCTATAAAACTCACTGGGAGACCTGGGGCAAGTCACACTCTCTCAGCCTCAGGGGAAGGCGATGGCAAACCTCCTCTGAACAAATCTTGCCAAGAAAACCCCATAATAGGTCTGCCTTAGGATTTTCCAGGACATACCCTATGTTTCAGCCTTCTGTCCAGGAGGAATTCCAAAACGTCCTCCATTTGGGGTATTGTTAAGAAGCATAGATTTATATATACTATATATCTCTAGTCTATATACTAGATATCAACAGTATGGATTTAGTCATATGGATTTAATGGTATGGATTTTTATAGATGTACTGTACTATGTGGATTTATATACTATGGATTTTTCACTATTTAACTAGATGTTTGAAATTTTTGATTGTGATGTTTTAATAATGTTTTATGTGGTGAGCCTTTGGGGAGAAAGGTGGCATAGAAGTGAAATTAATTAATTAATTAATTAATGTAAATGCCTGTGTTTAGCTTTTCTTTGGCCATGCCTTTCATCTTCTCGAATGTCCTGCCTTTGGCAGTTGAAGACATCTGCTCACTCTGGAGGGGATGAGACCCCCAGGATTTCACAGCTGAGGCTGCTAAGAGAAAGGGAGGGAGGGGATGATGGGAGATGCCTCCCTTTGGGCCTGATCCAAGCTCCTTCCTTGCCCTGCCACCATGCACCTGCTCAGCCTACCTAATGTAGGAGGGACTCTTCCTCCTCATTTTGCGGCAATCCAGGCGGCCACCAGCTAGCTAGGGAGGTCTAAATATAGAGTTTAAGCTCTATCTTCTAATTACCTTTGAGCTGGGCCCGGGGGAGAGGGGGGACAGGATGGGATACGCAGTTGGGAACTGAGCCATGATGCTCTTGGAGGTGCTGTGGGCTTTGCAGCATCAAGGAGATGGCTTCATCCTTATAAAGCCCCTAAGGCCAGCTTAGGTCAAAAGGACCAGCTTGGAGGGTGCATCTACACTCTAGAAATAATACAGTTCAACATCACTTTCACTTCCACAGGATACTGGGAAGTGTAGTCTGAAAAAGTTACTTTCCCCATTTTCTGAGCACACTAGCTAATGCAGAAGGAACTCCACAGATATACCAGGAAGGCTGTCCCCATGGAAGTCCAACATAGGGTGCATTTACATTGTAGAAATAATGCTGTTTGATACCACCTTCACTGCCATGGCTCCATCCGACAGAACCCTGGGATGTGTAGTTTGGTGCGGCACCTGCACTCTTTGGCAGACAAGGCTTTGTAAAGCTATAAATCCCAGGATCCCATAGGATGGAGCTGTGACACTTAAAGTGGTGTAGTGCATTATTTCTACAGTGTAGATGCACCCTGGGCTTGAGATGAGGGAAGGGTCGGGAACTGTCCAGATTTTGTTGGACTGCAACTCCCAGTAGCCTTTTTCGGCATGGCCAAGAGTGAGGATGTATCCTAGGCCTAGCCAGCATGGAGAACAGGTAGAAGAGAAGAGCTATTCTATGGGTTCCCAGAATTCCTCCCTTGCTCCAGCATAGCTGTGGCCCAGATGCCCCAGGGGATTCTGGGTGTTGCTGTCCATAAAAGAAACACATGCACAGACACTGTAAGTGACTCCTCTCAAGTAGAGTTTGTCTAAAAAGTAGCTCATGAATGCTCTGCTGGATAAAGGCGGCCTCGGATCCTTGTTCCTGGAGTGTGATGGTTGTTTCTTGCTAATCCCTGTTTTGCTTTCTTCCACCCAGATATCCAAGAGTTTTATGAAGTTACGGTTTCAGATGCTCGTCCCACAACTTCGCGGAGGTCTCGGTCTAAGGTAGGTGCCTATATATTGGTTGTTTTCCCCTGCTTTGTTTTCTTGCTATCTTCCTCCCTGTTCCAGGTGTGCAAGAGAACACAAACCATCCGTTGGTGCCTCTGAGCATGTGCAAAGTACATTTCCCTAGCCAAGAAACAACTGCCAGCAATTGGTCCCATATCTGGAATTGGGGCTGACCATGGCTGGGAGAAAATCCCCTCTTTAGGGTTCAAGAAAGAGAGTCTGCATGGTGGCATGGTTTGAGCCTTGGACTATGGAGTTTTTTTGTTGTGTGCCTTCAAGGCATCTCCAACCCATGGCAACCCTAAGGTGAACCTGTCATGGGGTTTCCTTGGCAAAGTTTATTCAGAGGAAGTTTGCCATTGCCTTCCCCTGAGGCTGAGAGAGTGTGACTCGTCCAAGGTCACCCATTGGGTTTCATAGCCAAGCTGGGAATATCCCATTGTATATAGTGGGATTCAGGGGCGTCAATCTGGGGAGTTCGAGGAGTGCTATTTCATGGCCAAGCTAGAATCGAACCCTGGTCTCCAAAGTCGTAGTCCAACGCTCAAACTACTGTGCCATGCTGGCTTTCTAGACCAGAGTTCAAATCCCTGCTTGGCCTTGGAAACCCACTGGAGGACCTTGGGGAAGTCACACTCTCTCAGCCTCTGAGGAAGGCAAGGGCAAACCTTTAAAGGCCTATAGGAGACCAGGGTTTGATTCCCTGCTTGGCCATGAAACCCATTGGGCAACACTCTCTCAGCCTCAGGGGAAAGCAATGGCAAAACCACCTCTTAACAAACCTTGCCAAGAAAACTCCATGATAGGATTTCCTTAGGGTCAGCATAAACTACCCAAAGGCACCATAACCATCATTAGATTTCATCATTAGATTTTTTATTGCTCAAAAACGTCAATCTATAGTTTCTGACCTATAAAAAAATCTTCAGTTCCTTTATCCCTGCGATTCTGCATTAATTTGTCCATTTGGGCAAACTCAGCAGCCTTAACCATCCGTTCTCCAGTGCTTCAGTCCCTTTCCAAATAAATATGGATTACTTCTTTGATCCATGAACGCAGGAGCAGGATTATTGTTTGCGCAAACTTGGAAGCAGTTGGCTTTTTAGTGTGTTCTAGAACCTGGTAGCCCCATTCTGTGATTTGGTAGCCCACTTTTACTTCAACCTGTAGCAGGTTTGTTTTGCATTGAATGAGACGGAATCAGTTAACGGGAAACGGGACGTGAAAATTGTGAGCATCCCCCAAAAGTAATGTCTTCCTTCTCTTATCATCATATAGGGCAGGTTGGATGGAGGAGCTCAGGGGAATTTAGTTCTTAAATGAGAGAAACGTCTGGTTAATTAATCTTTATGCTTCTCTGCTGGGAGGAAAAGAGACAGAAATGGGAGAGGAGCACTTGTTTTAACTCTGTTTCTGGTGGCCCATTTTGCTCAAATGTTAGCCAACCGAAGGGTGCAAGTGAGAAATAATTGGAGAATTGTAGAGTTGGATGGGACCCTCTGAGGGTCATCTACTCCAACCCTTCTGCCTTGCAGGGATACACAACTAGGGGCTAGCCTACATGGAAGTATATTATGGGAATTGCTGCAAATTTTCACATGTTTGCGTTGACGTTTAATTGTCTTTGCTTTCCTGTGCAAATTTTCAACTATCCGCCCTTTCTCTGCCGAAAATCCAGAGCTATGAGAATCCATACAAAGCAGATGGACAGCCGCCCATTCTAAGGCCTGATTCCCAATACCTTTTAAACCGGATCACAAATTGAATCAAATGACCCTGGTTCTCACTTGAGCCGAATTGCTGAAGCGATTCGGAGAATAGAACCATGCGCTAGACCCATTTAACCTGTGTCTTTTTGACACTGATTTTTTGGACAAATCAATTCTGTGCAAGTGTGCACCAGATGCGGATCGGAATCGATTTACATTTGCCCTTCAACCGGCTGGAGCAGGTACATTTGGATCGATTCGTTTGTGAATGTGAACCACAAATGGATTATTTTACAGGGAAAAAAGATGGTGCTTGGATGAAAAATTAGCAGTAAAAAAGATGTTAAAACGCAATTAAATATTGAAGCCGCCATACTTTTAAACTGATATTTCTTGTTTCTGGTTGTGTGCCTTCGAGTCGTTTCCGGCCACAGCGACCCCATCGCAGGGCTTTCTTGGCAAGACTTCTTCCGAGGGAGGATTGCCATTGCTTTCCGCCTTTCATTCCATTTTCATCCTCCCTTGTTGATTCCCAGCTTCGGATGCATTTAAATAATTTGTGTGCATTTGTGTCTGTTTGGAGTGTTTTGGTTTTCGTCTCCCAGATCCTTTCCTGCGTCCCTTGTTTCACCCTTCACTTGTGCAACTTTCTTTTCGTTTGCGTTCTCCTTGTTTGGGCAAGACTTCCATTTGTATTCCAAATGTTTTAATAGTATGATTAATTTATCTTTATTTTTTTAGTATGTATAATTGATGATGTTTTTAGCGGGACCTTTTTAATTACGTGGGAACCCAGCTTGCATCCCTACGCTGGGGAAAAACACGGAGATATAAATCAAATCGAATCAAATGAAAAGCATGAATAATTACATTTTCTGAGCGATCTTTTCTCTTATACCTGATGCTGGCAACCTCTTGAACTTCAAACTACCTTTCATGGCATGTAGCATCATTTCCCACTGAACCACGATTAATCGGGTTGTGAGTTTTCCTCAAGCCTTTTGCTGTGATGTTGTCGTGCCGCTCAGCCTTTCTTTTTTAAAAAACCCATTCCCTCCTTTTAGAGAATTTTCCTCTTTAGAACTGAAGCATGACCATGGGTGCATCTGTGTAGAAATAATGCAGCTTGACACCACTTTAAGTGTTCTGGCTCCATCCTGTGGAGTCCTGGGATTTGTAGTTTTACAAGCCTTGCCTGCCAAAAGGGAGCTGGTGCCTCACCAAACTAAAAATCCCAGGATTCTGTAGGATGGTGCTACAAAAAGCACTTAAACTTGCGTCAAACTGCATTATTCCCACAGTGTAAACACACCCCGCGCTGGACTTCCATGGGGGTAACATGATGCAATTGCCTTCCATCCTGGTGTATTTGCAGAGTCCCATCTGCATGGGAAAAGTTTCTTTTTTGAACTACACTTCCCAGTATCCCCCTGCCAGCATGGCCCCTGGGAACTGTAGTCCAACTTTGCCATGCTCTGATCATGCTAGAGACATAACTTATCTCCTCCAAAAGAAAGCAATGTTGTAAACCATCAGCTGTTGTGCCTTATATGTAGGATTGTGCCCTTATTTTAGAAGAGAAAATGGCAATGAAGTTGATCACACTGGGGCTAATTTCGGCATTAAAGAGATTAACGTGCATTTAAAGCATCCCGCAAATAAAGCGAAAACGGCGACTAATTGCGCACATGATTTTCCACCCAATTGCACAAATAAAGTGATATCAGAAAATAAATTACCCCAAAATAAAAAGATGCATGTTAATGCTTCTTTGTGACCACTTTAATGGTGGGTTTTGTGTGACATTGTGTGCAATCATTTCACGTAATTACGTGATTTTTCTGGGATATTCACAGGATAAACTCCCGATTTCCTATGTGAGGCAAAGCTGTTTCTGCTAATATAGGAATGGCGGTTTGTAAAAATTGTGAGTGGAATGGGGGGGGGGAAAGCAAATCAAGAGGCTTTCTTTCTTTCTTTCTTTCTTTCTTTCTTTCTTTCTTTCTTTGCTCCTTTCCCCTAACACTTTGGCTCATGAAATGCAATTGATCAGCTATAGATCCAAGACAAACCAAACAGGAAGAATTGTTTCCTTGAATGGTGACCAAAGTTGGGTAGTGTTACAGGATGCGCTGGTGGCTAGGATTTATGATGGTCGTGTTGTGTTGCATCTCTGGCCCGCTGGCAGATGGGCTCTAGAATCCTTGGCTGCATCTGCACTGCAGAAATAATGCAGTTCCATGCCACCTTAAGTGCCAGTGTTTAACTGTCAGGTTTGGGTACCAAAGGAAGTATTGGAGAGGACTGGTATGATAGCCAGTTTCTGTACCTTCCAGCATTTCACTGATGAAAACCAGGTCAGCTGTGTCCAAGCAAAATCAGAGTATGGTCAAGATGGGAGAAATTATTAATGAGGAAGAACAGACAAGCTAAGAGAGGATGCAGCAGTTTGCTTTTGCCTGAGCAGACTGGGAAGGGCAAGATTCCACCCCACTATATTCTGTGCTGGAGAACTGCTTTTGGTTCTGGGCACCTCATTTTAAGGATAGAGACAAGCTGGACCATTCTGCCATGCAGGAAATCCAAATCAAAGCATCCCCGACAGATGGCCATCCAGCCTCTGCTTAAAGACCTCCAAGGAAGGAGATTTCACTACACTCGGAGGAAGGAGTGTGTTCCACTGTCAAACAGCCCTTACTGTCACAGGGACGTAGCCAAGGGGGGGGTTCTTGGGGTCCGGACCCCCTTTCCGTTAGAAAAATGAATGGTGCGTGCTGCTGCGCTGCCGCACCCAAGCCCCAATATAATGGTGGCACTTAGTCTGGACCCCCCACACCTTCCTAAAATCCTGGCTATGTCCCTGACTGTCAGGAAGTTCCTCCTAATGCTGAGGTGGAATCTCTTTTCCTGGAGCTTGCATCCATTGTTCTGGATCCTAGTCTCTGGAGCAGCAGAAAACAATCTAGCTCCCTCCTCAATATGACATCCCTTCAGATATTTAAACAGGGCTATCATATCACCTCTTAATCTTCTTTTCTCCAGGCTAAACATCCCCAGCTCCCTAGTCATTCCTCATAGGACATGGTTTCCAGACCCTTCACCAGTTTAGTTGCCCTCCTTTGGAGCTGGTCATGTTCAGCCTGGCAAAGAGAAGACTGAGGGGGTGGCATGATGGCCCTCTTTAAATGTCTCAAGGGCTTCACGGAGAGGAGAGGGCACATTAGTTCTCTGGTGCCCCAGAGGGTAGGACCAGGTTTAAAGGTTTTAAGTTACAGGGGGGTAGATTTCGATTGTGTGTTAGAAGGGACTTCTTGATGGGAAGATTGATTTGGCAATAGAACCAATTGCCTAGAGGGGTGGTGGGTCATCTTCTCTGGAGGCCTCCATAAGGGCCATCCGGCAAACCCCCTTTCTGTCATGCAGGAATTCTCAATCAAAAGTATCCCCAACAGATGGCTATCCAGCCTCTGTTTAAAGACCTCCAAGGAAGGAGACTCCACCATCCTCCATTTCTCTGAGTAGAGTGGCAAAAGGAGAGAGCTTAGTCCACCAAAGCACCAACCTGTTGTCCACCATGGCTCCACTTCTGACCTTTTTGAATGCCTGTGTTGGAAAAGCACAGACAGTTATGCCTGCCAGAACTTTGTAAGTTCTTTGCCATTGTTTTCCTTACCTTCGCCTCAGTAGCCTTTGTTACATGTCTCTAAGTTTTACCCTCGATTTATCCATGGGTCAGATCAAAATCCATAATTTTGGTACCAAAACCTGCCGTTGACTTATACATGAGGTCGACTTATATTCAAGTATATATGGTTGGTGGAATCTCTTTTCCTGTCGCTTGAGTCCATTGCTCCAAGTTTTAGTCTGTTGAGGAGCAGACAACAAGCTTGCTCCTTCCTTTATGTGACATCCCTTCCAATATTTAAACAGGGTTGTTATGTCCTTCTTAACCTCCTCTTTTCCAGGCCAAACATACTCAGATCCCTAAACCTCTCCTCAAAGGTTTCCAGACCATGGACTCTCCTGGGCCTAAAAACATCCCTGGGCAATGCCCAGGTTTGCACCCTCCAGGGATTGTATGGGAACAAAAGGATCTGGGGATGGTAGGGTTGTATTTTCGCCCTCGCATCCACCCGCTCAAGGGGAAGCATAGCTAGGTGCCCCCATCCCCATCCTGGTTTAGCTCAGCTCTTCTGGTGCTGGGTTCTGCAAAGGGCTCTGTTTCTAAGGAGAGCGACTCTGGTTTTCAGCCTTCCTCTGCAACCATTCCTGCTGGATCTCCTCTGGCTCCCTCCGCTTGGTCCGTCCCCAACCGTTGTTAAGCCGTTGCATCACCAGAAGGATGAGGAGGGTGATTCATTCTCCACCTCCACCAACCCAACCCACCATACATTGAGTCGCCTGCATTTCTCCCAAATGACTTATGGTTCCACATTGTCTGTTGATCCTGCCTGCGGAGAAGGTGGAGAGATGGAGAAGCTTCCAAGGGCTGGACGGAGAGGCAGGCTCTGTTTCCTAACAGCATATTCTGCCCCCCAAGAAATGAGTGGGGGCATGCATGGGGTGGGATGGGGAGAGAAGTTACATTTATTTGTACAAACAGTGGCATCTGAAAGACTCACAAATCCGTTCCAGCGCCATCTTCCATGAGGATTCCTGCTAGAATAAACGAATTGGTTCCCACTAGAATAAGTGCAGAAGCCTTTAAAGCAGTGGTCCTCAGCCTTCCTAATGCCACAGCCCTTTAATACAGTTCTTCATGTTGTGGTGACCCCCAACAGATAGAGGAGCGGTGTCTCGGTTCCTAAGACCATTGGAAATACAGTGCACCTGTGTCATACACGGGTGTGCTATGCAGATTTGAGTATATGCTCAAACCTGTGTAGAGCTGCGTGGGAGCACGTAGGGCGCAAGGGGAGGTGCGTCCCATTTGAATTAATGGGGTGCACACCTGTAGCACTGCCGTGCTGCCGAGCCACAACACCGCCGCTACATCGCCCCGTGCACAAGACCCATTCAAATGAATGGGGCATGAGCATACGTGTTTTTTGGCTTACGTGGGGGGGAGGTCCAGAACGGATCCCTCACGTAAGCCAAGGGCGCACTGTATGTGTTTTCCTATGCTCTTAGGCAACCACTGTATAAGGGTCATTCAATCCCCAAAAGGGTTACGACCCACAGGTTGAGAACCGCTGCTTTAAAGGCCTATAGGAGACCAGGGTTCGATTCCCGTCATGGCCATGAAACCCACTGGGCAACTTTGGGTGAGTCACACTCTCCCAGCCTCAAGGGAAGGCAATGGCAGGCCTCCTCGGAACAAATCTTGCCAAGAAAACTCTGTGATCAGGTCGCCATAAGTCAGAAATGACTTGAAGGCACACAACAACAAGGCAAACCTATCCCAAGATCTTCTTGGCAAGATTTATTCCGAGGGGGTTTGCCATTGCCATCCTCTGAGGCTGAGAGAGTGTGACTTGCCCAAGGGCACCTGGTGGCATTTCATGGCTGAGCTGGGAATCAAACCCTAGTCTCCAGAGTCATAGTCCAATGCTCAGACCACTACACCACACTGACTTTCAATATGGTTGTCCTAACTGCTTTTAAAACGTTTGTATTATCCATTTTTAAACAACTGTATTTGGTTTTAAGTTACTGTGTGCCACCTTGGGTTCCTGACTGGAGGAGAGAAGGCTGGGCCTTCAAGTCATTCACAACTTGTTGTTGTTGTGGGTCTTCAAGTTGCTTCCAATTTACGGAGACTCTAAGGCAACCCTATAGTGGGTTTTTCTTGGCAAGATTGATTCAGAGGAGTTTTGCCTTTGCCTTGTCCTGAGGCTGAGACAGTGTGACTTGCCCAAGGTTTCCCAATGGGTATAATGACTGAGTTGGGAATTGAACCCTGGTCTACAGAGTCAAAGTAGTATGCAATGCTGGCTCTCATTCATGATTTATGTAGACAAACCTACCATTTAATGCCACACCTTGTTTTAATGCCACAGCATTAGGGATTCTCAAGGACAGCATCACAGGATCAGTGCTTAGGATCTTTAGTAGGACTGCAGGGGCAACTCAGAGTTGGCAATTGGTTGTTGCTGTCTGCCTTCAAGTAGTTTCTGACCCGTACGGGGTTTTCTTGGCAATACAGTTGGCCCTTTGTATCCATGGGGTTTTTTTTAACCACAGATATCACCATCAGTTGCTTTAAAATATTCAGAAATAATATAAATTACAAAACCAAACCTTGCTTTTTCCATTTTATACAGGGGACACCATTTCACTGAGTAGTTGGGTTTAATGTGTTTGGTGCTTAATGGGATTTGGGAATCCATGGGGGATCCTGGAACCAAGCCACAGTGGATACCAAAGGCCCATTGCATTTGCTCAGAGGGGCTTTGTCCTTTGCCTCCCCTTGAGGCTGAGAGAGTGGGACCTACTGAAAAGGACCCTGAGGATTTCCATGACTGAGTGGGGATTCGAACCCTGATCTCTACGAGACCTAATCCAACGCTTGAATTTCTACACCACGCTGGCTCTCAGGTGGTGTGGTAACTATCTTTAAATACCCGAAGGGATGCCATGGAGGAAGACGTGAGTGAGATTGTCTTCTGATGCTCCAGAGACTAGAGCATAAACCAATGGCTAAAATGAAAATAAAAGAGATTCCATGAAAACATTGGGAAGAATTGCTTGGCCATAAGAGCTTTTGGAGAGTGGAACAGACTGCCTGGACCCTCCATCTTAGAAGGCCTTTTGAACAGGGGTTGGGTGACCGTCTTTTGGAAACGCTTTAGTTGTGTATTCCTGCATGGCAGTGGGTTGAATTTGATGACCTTTGGGGTGCCTTCCAATGGTACCATTCCATGATCCTAAGATTTCATAGACCTGCTTCCTCTCCTCTTTCTCCTCTTCCAGCAGATTTGCTTCGTCTTTCTTTCCTTTTTATTCTTCCTTTTCTGTTTCTCCCCCACTCCTCCCTTCCTCCATCCTGTGATCCTGGCATTTTCACTGCAGTTTTTAGATCTCTCCTCCCACCTCTACATCCGTCTGACCATATATTTCTGCCTCTCTCTCTCTCTCTGCTTCCCTTTTCACACACATCATGGCTTTTTCCCTGGCAATCTCTCTGTTCTCCCTTTTTCGTCCTATTTTTGTCTCCACCCCTTCTCTTTCAGCTCCAGATAGACATATCGATATAGATTTTAACCCTGCTTCAACTTGGGTTTGGGAAGAAAGGAGGAAGGAATGGAGGGAAGCAGGAAAGGAGAGAGTTATGTAGTTAGTTACTTAGTTAGTTAGTGGAAAGGTCAAGCTGGGTCTGGCCTTTTGTGTATATTGTGGTTGTGGGTGGCATCCAAATTCACCAGTTTCACAAAACTCTCTCTATGTGAAATCGGAGCTTAGGGAAGTTATTTTTGGACTATAATTCCCAGTGGACTACAGGGACAAGAGTTAATATGAAATCAAAGCTTCAGGAAGTCCCCTTTTTGGACTACAACTCCCTGAGTTCTGGGACTTGTAGTCCAAAAAGAAAAAAAGCAGTTCTGTGTGGAGTTTATCACACAATGGAGATTGGGAGTTTATCCCATGAATATCCTGGGGAAACCGCATAATTACACGAAACGATTTCACACGACGTCACACAAAACCCGCCATTAAAGTGACCACAAAGAAGCATTGACACACATCTTTTTTACTTTCAGGATTTCAGCAACAATGCATTTTCAGTATCACTTTATTTGCACAATTGCGTGGGATCATCATTTGCACAATTACTTGCCATTTTCACTTTATTTGCGGGATGCTTTAAATGCGCTTTAATCCCTCTTTAATGCCGAAATTATGCTCAGCGTGATAAAGTCCTGCGTATATGAGAAAAGGAAGGGTCTTTGATGGAACAGGAAGCAGTTTCCCCCAGAATTTTTTTTCAATCTTCCAAATTACCATCATCATCATCATCATCATCATCCTCATCATCATCCTCATCATCTTCCTTAAGCAAATGGGTTTGCTGAGCGACCTCCTCCCAGAAATATCATCCTCCCTTTCCATTTTTTGCATCTCTAATTTTTCCAAAGCCTCTTTCCCAATTGCATGTTTCCAACAAGTGTCCTGAGATCATTGAAGTGATTGAGAGAATGCTCCCCAAATTTGGGGATGTTCACCTATTAATTTCTTTGGTTATCCTGCCTGTCTCCTGGCAAGTGAAAAGAAAGCACAGCCGATTTTTTCCAGTGCCAAATGGTTATGCAAACCGTTCAATGTGCAAATTTAAACACATGTTTAAAAGATAAAAGCATGTCACCCCATTAAAAGACCCCTTTGCCATATACTTAAGGGCCTAAAGTATGGGGGGGAGGGAATCTACTGAGAACTGTACCCCAAAATTTTGGGATGCCTTTCCCAGAAAAGCATGTTGGTCACATTTGTTAGTCTGACTCTTAGCAATGCCAAGCAATGGCTAATTCTCGCTGGTCTTCTGAAGCGCCAGCTTAGGAAGTGGGCAACGTTTGGTCTTCTAAGTGTGCCAGGACTACACCTCCCAGCATTCCTCACCCTTGGCACTTGGGGCTGATGGGAACTGTAGTCTATCCACATCTGGAAGGCTGCTACATCCCCCTCAATGTGAAGTATACCATCAAGATCTGCCTAGTTGTATCTTAAAATTGGTTCTTTATCTGCATGGATACTTAATATATATATTTTATGTTGCTTTGAAATATTCACTATTTTAAATGGCATTTCTGGATGCTAGTGGTTTTTTGGCTGGGTTTTGCTGTGTTGTTGTCATCGTCGTTGTGTGCCTTCAAGTCATTTCTGACTTGTGGTGACTCTAAGGTAAACCTATCATTGCAAAATTTGTTCAGAGGAGGATTGCCTTTGGCCTTGCTCTGAGGCTGAGAGCGTGTGGCTTGCCCAAGATCACCCAATGGATTGACATGGCTGAGCAAGGACTCGAACCCTGGTCTCCAGAGTCGTAGCCCATCACTCAGACCACAACACCACTTTTGCTGTATTAGAAATGTATAATAAAAGACGATTAAATCCCAGTCACAAAGGGCGAGTGGTTCATTCTTTGGCAATTGGGCAACTCAAACACATGATTAAGATGATGATGGTAATAATAGTAATAGTAATAGTAATAATAATAATAATAATAATAATAATAATAATGGCATCCTTTCCTCATAGAGGCCAGATTGCTGCCAATTCTTTCTTCATTCTGGCACCAAATCAAAATGTGTGTTTTTCTTTTACTATGTTGCGTTGTTTTTAACAAGTTGTAAGCAGTCTTGGACCTATTACAAGGGGAAAAGGTGGCATAATAAACTAATTGATAATGTCTTAATTTTCTTTTGGGACCTCATTGATTTCCTCCAAATCCATCCCTCTGCCTGTTTTCTTTAATTCCTTTCAACTCTTTTTCACTGGTTCTGCACTCTCCTATTTTTTCAGCGTCAAACTGTTCAATTTTTCTCTGGGTCCCTTCTTTCCATTGTTTAGGATTTTGTTTTTAGAGTATTTAAATGGATTTTATTGGATGCTGCCCTGAGATCCTGGGACACAGGGCAAGACTTAAATGCTTTCATTAATAGCTTGCTTGCTTGATTGATTAATGTGTATCTGGACAGACATGAAAGAAAAGTACATCTCTCTTCTTCCCCATTTATACACCTTCTTCCTCTTTCCAGAATTTCCTGACTTCTCCTTTTGGGTGAGCAGTCATTCACTAAAACCTTTGGCAACTGAGTGACTAATAATAATAATAGTAATAATAATGATAAATATCATCATCATCCAATCAAAGTGTGAGCAATCTTCCCTGAGATCTTTGGTAACAGAGAGACTCATATTATTCATGTTGTTGTTGTTGTGTACCTTTAAATCATTTCAGACTTATAGCAACACTGGTGCAAGCCTATCATGGGGTTCTCTTGGCACATTTCTTCAAAGATGGATTGCGATTGCCATCCTCTGAGGCTGAGAAAGTGTGACTTGACCAAGGTCACCGTTGGTTTCAATGGCCGAGATAGGATTCAAATCCTGGTCTCCAGAGTCATAGTCCAATGCTCAAACCACTACATCACACTGGCTCTCATTATTTGTTGTTGTTGTTGTTGTTGTTGTTATGCAAAGGAATTTGTAGCACCTTTGAGACTTGGGTCCAAAACACATTGCAGATGCAATCCAGTTTTAGACTACATTAACTGCCCTGGCTCAGTGCTAGGGAATTCTGGGAACTGTAGTTTAATGTGGCACCAGAGCTATCTCTGACAGAGGAGGCTCAATGTCTCACAAAACTACAGTTCCCAGAAATCCATAGCACTGAGCCAGGGCAGTTAAAGCGGCCTCAAACTGGATTATTTCTGCAGTGTGTTTGGGACCTAATTGAAAAAGAGAAGTTGTTAGCATGAGCTTTCGTAGACTTGAGCCTCCTTCCTCAGATCCATCATCATCATCATCAGTACTGCCATCATCATCAATAACAGCAATAATAATAACATTGTTGTTTGCCTTCAAGTCGTTTCTGATTTAGGGCAATCCTAATTTGTCTTGGGAAGTTTCTTCAGAGGAGGCATGCCATTGCCTTCTTCTGAGGCTGAGAGAGTGTGACTTGCTCACAGTGGGTCTCCATGGTGGAACTGGGTTTTGAACCCTAGTTTCCAGAGTCCTGATCCAATGCATAAACCACTACACTTGTCCCTCTGTATTTGCTAGGATTAGGGGCACAAGACCCCCGTGAATATGGAAAAACCGCAAATAACAAAAGGCATCTCTAGGCATCTCTAGGTCCTCCGGTGCAACTCTGTGGTCAGCGTCTAACAGACATTGACCATAGCATTGCATTGGAAGAGTTACAAATGCCTAGTGGAATGTTCTCTCTAGGAATCTCTAGGTCTTTCAGTACATTGCTATGGCCAATGTCTGTTGGACATTGACCACAGAGTTGCACTGGGGGACCTAGATATTCCTAGAGAGAACATATTAATCAGATCCGTGAATAATCAAATCCGCAAATATGGAGGGATGAGTGTACATTGCACTGGCCTCTAATAATGACCCAATGCTGCAATAAGCTCCAGAAAACGTCCTGCCATAGGCCCAGGGTGGAATGAATGGAAGAACTGCCCCATCAGTTGAATGGTGATGCTGCTGGCAATCCATAACCACAACCCAGAACGCGTCTCTCTTGTGGGCCAGGAAAGGAAATGTGCGCCTGCGGCCTTGGCACACTCTTTCCTTGGTTCTCCCCTTTCCCAGCCCCTCTTTTTTGCAGGAAAATACTCCTCAGCATGGCATAGTGCTTTAGGTGTGGGACTACAGCTCTGGAGACCATGGTTCGAATCCCGGCTCAGCCATGGAAACCCATTGGCTGATCTTGGGCAAGTCACACTCTCTCAGCCTCAGAGGAAGGTTTAAATGTTTGAAAGGATGTCACATTGAGGAGGGAGCAAGCTTGTTTTCTGCTGCTCCAGAGAACAAGACCCGGAGCAATGGATGCAAAGGTATAGGAAAAGAGATCCCACCTAAACATTAGGAAGAACTTCCTGACAGTAAGGGCTGTTGACAGTGGAACAAACTCCCCCGGAGTATAGTGGGGTCTCCTTCCTTGGAGGTCTTTAAGCAGAGGCTAGATGGCCATCTGTTGGGGATGCTTGGATTTGGATTTCCTGCATGGCAGGGGGTTGGACTGGATGGCCCTTGCGGTCTCTATCAACTCTATGATTCTATGATTCTAATGACAAACCTCCTCCGAACGAATCTTGCCAAGAAAACACCATAATAGGTTCACCTTAGGGTTGCCTTAAGTTGGAAAAGACTTGAAGGCACAGAAGAGTAACAGCAACAACAATCCCATCCAGCATGGCATAGTGGTTTGAGTGTTGGACTGGGGTCCAAAACACACTGCAGAACTAATCCAGTTTGAGACCGCTTTACCTGCCCTGGCTCACAGTGCTAGGGAATGCTGGGAATGATAGTTTATTGTGGCACCAGGGCTCTCTCTGAGAGAGAAGGCTGAATGCCTCACAAAACTACAGTTCCCAGAATTCTCTAGAATTCCCAACTCTCCTTGGGTTTTGGACCGCTCTGGGCCCTACAGCAAACTCTAACTCCCAGAATTCCATAACCTTGAGCCAGAAAAGAGTTAAAGCGGTGCCAAACCGGGTTATTTCTCCAGTATGGATGCAGCCCAGGCCCTCTTCTTGCCCTTTTCCATCCTGGCACCCCAAGGGTTAACCTCCTCGGCCCCCCCTCTTTTCTCTGCTCCTTCCCTCCCCCTCTCTCTTTCTCCCTCTCTTTCGCATTCTCGCCCTCCTCCACCTCCCTTCCCTCCTTCCCTCTTTCCTCGGAGAGGGGTCCTGCCTCTCTCTCCCTCCCCCCCATCTCAAGCCCCATCTCCTCTACTTCTGGCCTACCCCCTCTTTCTTCCCTTCTTCTTCTCCTCCCTCCCTCCCTCCCTCTTTTCCCTTCCCTCTTTCCGGCGCCACCCTTGGAAAGAAAAGGAGAGTCGGGGGTCTCTCTATCTCTCTCAAGGGGAAAAGGACCCTTCCCTTCCTTCCTTCCTTCCTTCCTTCCTTCCTTCCTTCCTTTCTCCCTCCCTTTCCCACATTCTCTCACTCACCCCCCCATTGCCACTCACCCTCCTTCTTTTCCTCCTCCTCTTTTTCTTTCCTCCTCCCTACCTCCCTACACACACACACACACACACACACACACACACAGGACCCCCCATTCCTCCCCAGCCCCCGATGCCAGGCTCCTGACCTGCGGGGGGGGGAAGGCACCAGGCTGGCCTTGGGCTGGCTGGCAAGGCTGGCAAGGGCACCCCTAGGACCCCCTCGCCCCCAGCCCAGCCCTCCTTCCCTGGCAGCCAGAGAGAGAGTGAGAGAGCTCAGCCTCAGCCTCGTGGAGAAAGTGGGGGAGGCCAGTGGGGATCCTGAACCCCAGACTATCTGATGTTCTACAGGCTTCGCCCAGCTAGGGGCTCGCCTCAAGGAAGAAGGGATGGATTGCTTGTGCATCGTGACCACCAAGGTAAGGCTGGAGGGGGCCGAGAAATCCCCATCTGCACTTCTCCATCCAGAGCTAGCCATCTCTAGCTATCTCTGCCCATCTCCCCCTCTATATCTATTTATTCATTTATCCATCCATCCATCCATCCATCCAATCTCTCTCTCTCTCTCTCTCTTCCAGTCATATATCCACCTGTCCTATCTATCTATCTATCTATCTATCTATCTATCTATCTATCTATCTATCTATCTATCTATCT
>NC_056527.1:117648580-117682303 GCF_019175285.1 Sceloporus undulatus
CCATCCATCTTTCTCTCTCTCTCTCTCTCCACCCATCTGTTCATCCCTGTCTATCTATATCCATGCATCTATCTATCTATCTATCTATCTATCTATCTATCTATCTATCTATCTATCCATGAATCTATCTATCTATCCATCCATCCCTCCCTCCCTCCCTAGCACTCTCTCTGAAGGATCTCCTGGTGCCTCTCTTTGCCAGCTGTGGGTTTGGGGTTTGGGGGGATTGGGGGCTAGAGACCCCTGGAGAGCTGGGGGACCTGTTTCGTGCCACCCTCCCTGAGGAGGAAGAGCAGGCCAAGGGAGGCCCTCTGGGAGGGGATGCGGCCTGGGGCCCTAAGGAGGCCCTGGGGGAGGGGGAAGGGGTCTTTTGGGGTGTGGGGGGAATGGAGAGGGATGGCAGGCTGTGCCATGGCTCAGAGGAGGTGGGAGGCAAGCGTTTTCTCTTCTCCTGCCCCCCTTCCTTTCTGCCTTCCCTCTTTCTTTCTCTGCCTCTCCTGAGCAGTTTCCATGGAGCTGAGGGCTGCGTGGGATCCAGCTCTGGAGGGTGATGTCGAGAGAGTTGTGTGGTTAGGCTGGGGAGGATGATGAGGATGAGGATGATGATGGGAGATGTGTGTGGGGTAGAATTGCCTCCACTGTCCCCCCCCCTTCCTGGCCCCTTCCAGGTGAGCTGCTGCTGCTGCTGCTTCTGGGGAAGATGGGCGTTGTAGTCCAAAGGCAAGTGGAAGGATGGAGGAGAGCAGCCAAGGCAGCCTGGCCTTGGCTGGAGGCAGGGAGCTCTCCAAGGTGCTGAACTCCCCGACGCTCTCCTTGGTGCTGAAACCCCCTTCTTCCCTTTTCTCCTGTAGGCTTTTAAACATCCTTGGCCTGATAAAGAAGCCCATAGAGCTTCCAAAACTTGCATCGTTGTATTTTGTGCATGTAGGTTGTCCCCATAAAGGTACCCCCCCTTTTAGAAGGGGGACTATGGAGATGATTGTACCTTTGTTACTCCTTTTGGTGGGGCTGAGGGACTTCAAAAAGCGCATCCTGGACGTGTCTGGCATGGTGGCCAAGAGTCCTGGGGAGCACACCACATCTTGGCACAAGGCTGGTGTTGGGTGGTGTATGCGCGCACTGGTGTGTGGGGTTACCTGGGACAGAGCCATAACTGCTCAAAGGGGGGTCGAAAGTGACCCTCACCCTTCCCCACCCTCAGCTCCAAATGTTGGCTTTGCAATTAAGGTCTTTAAAGAAGAAGTGACTCTCATCCTTCCCCATCCTCACCCCAAAATGTTGGCTTTGCAATGGGGGCCTTGGTAGAAGAAGTGATCCTCATCCTTCCCCACCCTCACCCCCAGATGTTGGCCTTGCATTGAGGCTTTGGCAGAAGAAGTGACCCTCACCCTCACTGCAAAGCCAAAATCTGGGGGTGAAGGTGGGTCCTCACTCCCCAAATTCTGGCTTTGCAATGAGGGCTTTGATAGAATGGGGTGTTCTGGTGTAGTCTTGGTAGAGAAGGAGGGGTGAGGCACATCTCCCCACTTCAATCCAATGCCCCTTGGCTCAAGGGATCATTCATATAAGAGGGTCTTTGTGGGGGGAAAAGGGACAGACTAGCTACAGAACCTGAAATTTTGGGGTATAGGGTTCTCACACAACCCAACCACTCCCAGAAGACTGCGTTATCTGAATGTGTGTGGGAGGCAGGGGTTTGCATGGTGAATGGGCTAAGAAACCAAGGATGGCGATTGTGGAAACCATGTGTGTCGAGGTGGGTAGGGTTCTCTAGACCGTGTCTTTTGGCTTGAGGACATAGGGACAACCTTGAGACCTGGACAGGGTTGGTTCCATCCTACATAAGCTGATGGTAGTAGGAATCATAGAATCACAGAGTTGGAAGAGATCCTCCCAAGGGCCAACCAGTCGAGCCCCACGCCATGCGCAAGGTGAACTCTAGTTCTCTCAAAGGTCATTGTACTTAAAAGCTGAGCATCTGTGGGATGCCTCCTACATTCTTGGCTTGGCTTTGTCAACCTGTGCCTTCACACTCATCCCAACCTTCCCTGTATTTTTGGTGGACAGGATCTGTGTGTTCTACCGACCCTCTAGGCCTGATTTGGGGCCTGGTTCTCTGTGGATTTCTGGACTGGTCTCTCCTTCCTAAGTCTTTCCTGCCACATTCTCTCTGGGGCCTTTTTAAATTTGAAAAAAAAAAAAAGGGGGGGGGGTTCCTACAGGTGTGTGGAGCCAGAAGGACCACAAGCAAGGATGATGAATGGGGTGCAAGTGTGTGAAGATGAAAGAGGAGGCCTTGAGGATGGGCAGCAGGCAGAAGAGTCCTTCCATCTGTGTGTGAGATCATCTGAGAACACATGGAGGGGAAAGGATTGAGGAGAAGCAAGGAAACAGCAGCTGCTGAGAGCCACACGGGCTTTGAAATATTTTTGGAGAGAGGGGTTTGCTCCCCTCTCATTGCTAGGCATCCCTTTGCTCAGAAGCTCACTTGACTTCCAAGGTCTGGGAACCATAGGAACGCACCAGCTGAGCATGTGCGCCTGTGTGCTTGTGTGCATGTGTGTGGTATGTGTGTGGAAGGCAATGAAAGAGTATGGAATGCAGCACCATGAGAAAGCCAACCCTCATCCACATCTTCCTTAGATGTAAAGAGAGCATTTTTACAAGGGGGGGGGGGCTGAATGTGCCCCCTCTATGGAAGCACAGCACCATGAAGCTTTCCCATGGGGTCTTTGGAAAGGGAATGATTCAATCCTGATTAATCAGGGAGGGGCAAAGGCTTAATTATAAGAGAAGGTGGGAGGGATGGATGAGTGGGTTTGTGTAAGAGAGTGTGTGTGTGTGTGTGTATGTGTAGGTGGGGGGTGTTGTTTCAAGGGGGTGTATGGACAGATGTGGCTTGAGGCCAGGGTTTGGGTGCAGGGTGCTCAAATGGCCACTGTCTTTCACCTCTGCCTGGCCGGCCACATCTGGAGGGCCACATGTTCATTCCTTGTTTTTAAGCCAAGGTTGTTCAAACAGTTAAACTGTTCCTTGTGGGGGTGTTGAGAGCACATCAGAGAGGTGCATGGAGGATGTGTGTGGGAAAAGAAAGCCAGAAATAGCACCAAAAAAGAGAGAGGGAGAGGGAGAGGGAGAAGAAGAGAGCGAGAGGAGCCATTTCATTCTACCCGTCACACACACGTAGTGTGCGGCGCGCTAAATACCACACTCAGACTGTACATGAATGCTGATTTCAGTGCATCTCTTTCTCTCTCCCTTTTTCTGTGCGCATATGTGTTGTGTGCGCGCACGTGTGTTGGCAGAAGTGTGAGCGGTTTGTGCCTTTTCAAAAGAAGCAACTGCAGTGGGTGTCTGCTTCCAATCTGTGGAAGAATTGGGTGATGGAGGAAGGGAAAGATCTGAAATGCAAATGGAAATATAAAAGTATGGGCTGGAATACACACACACACACACACACACACACACACACATCTTCGCCTTCCTTTGGCGCTGGGCTCTGTATGATGGAAGGTGATAGAAGGCCTTCCTAGGCCATGTTGATCCGGCACAAATCTTGGGCATGTGGTGACCGAGAGATGACTGGAGTAATGTTTCTGTTGTGAGGCATCCAAAGAACAGTAGGATGTGGGGATGGAGGGAGTGAGACAAAAATGTGTACAAATTGAGGGGTTCCCTGTGAATAATGGGGTGTGGGTTTCAGCTTCATCGACAGCAGAGCTCAAACATTTCCAAAATGAATCATGAGAGGGATTGATAGGCCAGGAGGCATCAACTGTGGGGAGCGAAAGCACATGTGTGCGGACTCTGTGGGCTTAGAAAGAAGTGTCTTTTTCTCCAACCTATATTGAGTTGGAGCCAGGATTGGGGTTCAGGGGAGACCTGGCGGCGTGGCCCTTTAAATGCTTTGAAACATAATAGGTGGGCTCAGATTAATAGTGGGGAGGCAGAAATATGACTTGGGTTGGGTTCAGCATCGGAGGGGGGTTATTTCCGGGCAGAAACAATAGGGTTTGGTTGGGATAGGTGGGTGGGCTGCCTTCCTCCATTGCTAAAAGCTTCCCCCCCTCTTTTCCATAAATTGCCAATGACCTATTAATAATGGATGTGGGTAGAGAGTGACTGATTGCGTCCATTCATCCTGATGCCTGTCCAATCCGTCTTGGCTCTTACAGCATGCTCTGAGGTCTAGGTTGCATTGTGTTTCTGTGTGCATGAATGTGGGGAGAGAAGTGGGGGGGGGTTAAGAGGATGGGGATCCCCTGAGGCTTATCGGATTGGTATTTGCTTCCTTCCTCTCTTTGATGGAGGCTTAAAGAGGTGGCCCACAAGGCCACTTTCTGCTGGGAACCCGTCTATCATTGGGGTGTCTGCAGATGCTGGGCTAAGATTTGGAGTGAGGACACCCTCCCATTGGTAGGCTGCATGCTCACTGGAGAAATAACCTGGTTTGGCACCACTTTAATTGCCTTGGCTCAAGGCTATGGAATTCTGGGAGTTGGAGTTCGTTGTGGGGCCCAGAGAGGAGCTCTTTGGGACAAAGGTGGGTGACTGTGGTGGGTCAGGGGGCCATTTTTTCTTTCTCCAGGGACTTCTGGGGCCCCCACAAAGACTGAAATCAACAATCCATAATAGCTAGACATCCACTACTTTATAGAGTAAGCTCTTGTTATCCGCTGGAGTTTGGTTCCAAGACCCTTCGTTGATATCAAAATCAGTGGATGCTCGGGTCCCATTAAATATCATCATCATCATCACTATCATCATCACCACCACTATCATCATTACCACTGTTCTCTTGTTATGGTTCCGGGACCCCCATGGATACCAAAATCTGTGGATGCTCAAGTCCCATTAAATACAATGGTGTATCATCATCATCATTATTACTACTACAATGGGACCTTGTTATCTGCTAGGGTTTGGTTCCAGCACCCCCCCCCCCGTAGATACTAAAATCTATGGATGCTCAAGTTCCATTCAATACAATGGGATATTATCATTGTTAGTATTACTACTACAATGGGCCCTTTGGTATCTTCTGGGTTTTGGTTCCAGGACCCCTCATGGATACCAAAATTAGTGGATGCTCAAGTCCCACTAAATATATGCTCAAGTTCCATTAAATACAATGGGGTATCATCATCATCATCATCATCATCATCATCATCATCATCATCATCATCATCATCATCACAATGGGCCGTTGGTATCCTCTGGGGATTGGTTCCAGGACCCCTCCTGGACACCAAAATTAGTGGATGCTCAAGTCCCATTATATATACACCAGTGTAAGAAAATGGTGTGTGTGCTGAGTCCCTTCATGTCATTTTTGACTTATGGCAACCCTAAAGAGACCGTATCACAGGGTTTCCTTGGCCAGGTTTATTCAGAGGAGGTTTGCCACTGCCTGCCCCTGAGACTGAGAGAGTGTGACTTATTGTCCAAGGTCTCCCAGTGGGTTTTTGTAGCTAAGAGGGGACTTGAACCCTGGTCTCCTGAGTCCTAGGCCAACGCTCAAAGCACTACCTCACACTGGCTCTCTGGTGTCTCTTACATCAAATGGCCAAACCAAGGTTTGGCATCAATATCTTCTTGGAATATTTTCAGGCTGTGGATGGTTGAATCTGTGGATACGCAGGGCTGACTGTAATTGTATTTTTAAATGTTAAACAGTGCAGGAGGGGTGTGTGATCTATTAAAAGGCGCATAGCTGTTCTGGAATACTTTTCTGGGCCTGGAAAAGGGTGGTCCAGGAAGTCTGGAAGGGCAAGGGCCACAAAAATTGGCCCATACAGGGCCTGCTTTGGCATTTTGCCCACCTCCACTTCAAGAGCAATTCCTATGAACCATTGTATGAACCATTACTATTATTTATTATTATTACTTCCTTTGGGTAAAAATGTACTAACAGTGGGATCTGAATCTCTCCCACCCCAAGTTGGTGCCTCAGTTCTAGATGTGTTGGGAGAGTTTTTAATTAGTTTGGGGTCTATTTAAGCAGATGGAGTGGAGTTGAATCCTTCCCACGAGGAAATGATTGGGAAGACACAGTGTCAGTTAGCGGCTCCCATGTCGATGGGGCAACAAATCCATTCCAGGTTTTCGGTAAAACTTTAAAAAGAGCTGTCCGTTGGGCTGGACCTAGTGAGGAACATCATTCAGCCCTTCAGCACAGAATCTGCAATAAGACCTGGAGCGGATTCACTGCCCAGCCGGAATGGGAGCCACCCGCTTTTACTGCCTGAGGATGAATATTTAGAATTAAGGGGCATAAAAATTGTGATTTCAAGTAAAAAAAAACCTGCTGTAAAACCGCAACAATATATGCAGTTACCTGTAATGAATCACCTTTTCTTCCTTTCTGTAACAAAAGAGTAGGCACAATTCCATCCCAAAACTGACACAAGGAGTGGGAACAAGGCCAATTTATCGATGTAATCAATGAATCATGGAGGGTACCCCAAGGGACATCTGGCTGAACCACCTGCCATGCAGGAATACACAACTAAAGCACACCTCTAGTTCCTTTTAAAAGTTCTCTAGTTGCTTTTAAAAGTGAGTTTCCAAGGGGTTTTGAGAAGCATTTGGACAGGGATTGGTCAGGTTTGTTACTGCTCTCTCATTAGCCCTAATGAGCAGCCCATCTAGTAACTCTCCTGACAAGTTACTTTTAAAAACCATTGTGACAAATAATGAGAATGATTCAAGATTTAAGCAACCTTGTAGATATTATTGGACTGCATCTCCCAGACGTCCCATGCAATGATGCTGAATGCTGGGACCTGCATTCCATCCATGTTTGGTGCAGGGACACACTGCCCACTCCGGGTTTTTTTTTTTTTTTTACCAAGGTAGACCCTTGGCCCATTTAGCCCAGTATTGTCTGCGTTGATTGGCAGCCATTTGCCAGGGCTTCAGGCAGAATTCTTCCTTGAAACTCCTTCCTGAAGATACTGGGAATTGAACCTGTGACTTCTGGTGTGCAAAGGGGTAGCCTTTTCCCAACCAGTCAGGGCCTGGTGTCCACACTTCCCGCTGGACAGGATCTTATTGTGGACACAGTGGACTGGCAGCATGCTCAGTCTGACATGTGCAAAGAATCAAGGGGTCCGAGTAGACCACAAACTAAACATGAGCCAACAATGTGATGCAGCAGCAACAAAAGACCAATATGATCCCAGGATTGTGAATGAGCAAAGAGGGCAACTGGCTGTCTGTGAGCAATTCCTACATCACAAAAATTACAGAGAAAGCCAAGAGATTTTCAGACTTGACACTAGAAATGGCTTTGAAATTTGCAGATGACATCAAATTAGGAGGAGTAGCTAAGATCACAGAGGACAGGCTCAACATTCAAAATGACCTGAATGGACTAGAAAGCTGGGCCAAAGCTAACAAAATGTTCAACAGGAAGAAACGTAAGGTACTATACTTCGGAAGAAAAAAATTGAAATGTACATAGGATGGGGGACACCTGGTTTGACAAAAATACAGTGCGCCTGTGCTATAGGCGGGTGCCCCATACGTGGCTTCTAGCTTATGTGGAAGCCGCATGATGGGAGAATGAATGGTGCACACTCCCATGGCATGCACACTCTCCCACACCGCAAGCATGAGCCCCATTCAATCAAATGGGACTTGAGCTTACGTGCTATTCAGTTTACGCGTGGGGGGGGGGGTCCGGAATGGATCCCCGCATAAGCCAAGGGCGCACTGTACATGTGAAAAGAATCTAAGAGTTGAACATGAGTCAACAGTGTGATGCGGCAGCTAAAAAAGCCCATGCAATTTTAGGCTGCATCAATGAAAGTATAGTGTCTAGATCAAGGGAAGTAATAGTGCCACTCTGTTCTGCTTTGGTCAGACTTAACCTTGAATCCAGTGTCCAGTTCTGGGCAACACAATTCAAAAAGGATATCGAGAAGCTGGAGCGTGTCCAGAGGAACACAACCAAAATGGTGAAAGGTCTGGAAGCCGCCAAGCCCAACAATGAGAGGCTTTAGGGGGCTGGGTATGTTTAGCTTGGAGAAGAAAAGACAGAAAGGTAGTATGATAGCCTTCTTTAAATAATTGAAGGAACGACATGTAGAAAAATCAAGCAAGCTAGTTTTCTGCTGCTCCAGAGACTAGACTACAATTCAAGGGATTCAAATTACAAGGAAAAGGGATTCCACTGAAACCTTAGGAGGAATACGTTTAGCGTAAGAGCTGTTTGACAATGGCATAGTCTTTCTTAAATAGGGTTGATTCTCCCTCTTTTGAGCTATTTAAACACACGTTGGATATCCACCTTTATGGGATGTAATATGGGTGGATTCCTGCATGGCCAAAATGGGTTGGGATCCCTTCCAGCCCTATGACTCCCTGATATTTTGCAGTTAGGCATCCAGAACCTTGAACCGCTAAATGTATGGATTTTTGCATCTCTGGCTTGAATCACATTGTGAGTTCCAATTGGAGTAGGCCCATTGAACCGATAGGGTTTACTTTCATTGTTGAATCACCATTCAGCAATTGATGCAGGCGATCTACCCCATTTGGCATTAACCTAAAGGCCTCAGGACTCTGTCCTGAATGTTTGCTGGTGGAGATGAATTTCCTGGGCCAGGTTTTCACTTTCTTAAAGTCCCTGCATTTAGATCCTTTCATTTAAATTGAAATCCTTACTCCAACCCTGGGGATTCTCTAGGACAGTATTGCAAGATCAGTGCTAAGAATCTCCTGCAAAGACCACAGGGGCAATGTGGAGTTGGTGATTTGTTGTTGTTGTGTTGCCTTCAAGTTGTTTCTATCTTATGGCGACTCCAAGGAGACTCTATCATGTTCTTTTTCTAAGCAACCCTAGGTGGACTGTGCTCATGATGGGCCTTTTCATCCATAAATAGGCAAAATAGGGTCCTGAGGACACATATGGGCTTGAGGCTTTGGTGTGCAAAGCCAAAGTGTTTTTCCCCCAGACCCCTCCATGTTCTCCAGACCACTGTTTTCCTGGCCAGAGAGAGGATGGATTGCTTTTCCTGAGGCCTGTTCACCACACAGTTATAGCACGGTTTGTAGAAGTTGTAGTTGAAGGAGAAGTATTTAGTATTCTTAGCCAGAGAGCTCTAGTGCCTCCCCAAACTACAAATCCCAGTATTCCATAGGATGCCAGAGAATCATAGCACTATAATTGTGTAGTGTGAAAGGGCTCCTGGAAAACTCCAGGAGCGGTGATTCGCCTTTTAAATTTTACACACAGACATACACACATACACACACACGCTTGCCTGCTTTTCCAAACCAGAAGTAAATTCCTGTGGATTTTATTTGGCATTTTGAATAGTCCACGTGACCTTCAAAGGGTCCCATGGGTGGGAAAGGGGTCCACAGGCTTACTATAGTTGCGCAACTCCGTTTTAGTGCACCCAAGATATGTTTGCCAGCGGCAATCCCTCCGGTTTGCTTTTACGAAGCTTTTTCTTTATGCATGTGGTTGTTTCCCCCCCCCCCCTAAATCTTTTCTTGCAAAGACACAAAGCTGAGCAGAAATGCTCTTTTCCAAGGCATCTGGCAAGTGCCTCCCAAAGGTGTACCGCTTTGCTTGGAATAAAAGGAAGGAGTTATGGGGGGGAAATCCTTCTTTCGCCACCCTTTTCTCCATCAACATGAGCATCTTGTACGAGGAAAGTGGGGTGCCTCTCCGGATCGTGGGTGACCCTTTTGTATACATGTGTGTGTGTGTCTCTGTGTGTGTGTCTTTATTCCCGTATGAGTGTTACTCGCCTGCGTGGTTCTTACCATTGATAATCTGGTATTGGGAATGAGTCAGCCATGGGGTAGGCATGTGTGTGTGTGTGTGTGTGTGTGTGTGTGTGTGTGTGTGTGTGTGTCTATGAGAGGGAGGCTAAATATAGGAGAGACACACTGCGAACCGGGGAAAGGAGCCTTGGAGTGCTGGTGATTTAGCCGCGACTGACCTTTGACCACCCCCTCAGGGATGGTGGGAGGATGGAGCATTTGAACGATGCGGAAAAGAGGGGTTCTCTTCCTTCCTTCCTTCCTTCTAGAGCTTCCCTAAACCCAGCAATTTAGCTAGAGGTGAAGGAAAGTGTGTATGTGTGTGTGTGTGTGGGGGGGGGGAACATGTACACAGAAGAACACATCTCTCCAAAGTTTGTTCTGAAAGGTTTAACCTGAGCAGGTGCTTTCGAAGCCAGGCAGACTTGAGCAGAGCCAAAGAAAGGGCATTTGTGGACTGCAATCCCCAGAATCCTCTGGGCATTGTAGTCCAAAACCATTCCCCCCCAGCTTTTGAGCTGAGTTCATGGAAACGAAATCCTTAGTGTGTGGAAAATCTTGTGGGCAACGAGTTACAAAACAGCCATAAATTCTCTCCCCTGATCGGGATGCATGCCCTGGTGTGCACCCTCTCCGCAGATTAATAACAGCCAGGTGAGGTATCTGCCTCCAGCATGTCCTTTTTGAACTTCCGTAAGCGTCGGCTTACATTGCACCGTAGGCGGTGTGAACCTGTGCACATGTGAACTGTCGCAGAACCCGTTCCTAGCACATGTTCCTCCGTGTTCTCTTCTTTTCTCCTTCTCTTTTACACACCGCTTCTGTTAATGAAACCTCTGCCAAGAAAGGTTGAATGTATTTGTTTTACATCCTTGTTACCCTTGATTGTGTTTTAATATTTCCAATTGCCTTGAAGCGCTTTGGTGAAAGGTGGGGGGATTAACCAATGGTGCAAACATGAGCCCCTGTCTTTTGAGCGAATCCCAGCTGGAGTAGGCCATTGAATCCTATTGCTGAATGGTGTGATCACATATAGGTAAATCCCATTGATTCAGTGGGGCTACTCTGTTCAGGACTAATGGGATTTAGGCTTTATTTCTGTATTACCTCTTGCAGTTTTGATTTACCCTGTTTAATTTCACTTTATTTTCTAAGTAGATAGCCAGCATGGCATAATGGTTTGAGCATCGGAGTACAGTTTCGGAGACCAGTGTTCAATTCCCAGCTCAGCTAGAAAACCCACTGGGTGACCTTGGGCGAGTCACACTCTCTCAGCCTCAGAGAAAAGCAATGGCAAACCTCAACAAATAACAAACCTTAACCTCTTAACAAACCTTGCCAAGAAAATCCCATAAGACATTCACCATAGGTCAGAAACGACTTGAAGGCACACAACACACACACACCTTCTATGTACACTCATCCCTCCATATTTGTGGATTTGATTATTCATGGATTTAATTAATATGTTCTCTCTAGGAATATCTAGGTCCTCCAGCGCAACTCTATGGCCAGCTTTAACTAAATGTTGCATTGAAAGACCTAGAGGTTCCTAGAGAGGATACTCTACTAGGCCTTTGTAGCTCCTCTGGCACAGTTCTATGGCCAGTGTCTGTCGGACGTTGACCACAAAGTTGCACTGGAGGACCTAGAGATTCCTAGAGAGGTGTCCTTTCAGGTAAAAACAGTGTTTTTGTTATTTATGGTTTTTCCATATTCATGGGGGTCTTGTGCCCCTAACCCTAGTGAATAAGGAGGGACAAGTGTATATTGTTACACCCTTGAGGACTAGAAGCTTTATTGAAGAAGAAGTAAAAAACGAGGCTGAATTTTCAGAGTTCTTGTTTGTTGTTAACTTTCCCCAACCTTTCCTCCAAAAAGTGTAGCAACAATATGGATGTGTTCCCACCTACTTTTTCTATACACTCCTTTAGACATAAGGTCTTTTCACGCCATACAATTATAGCACTCTCATTCCACTTTAATCTGGCATGGCAGCACTATATGGTATCCTGTGATTTGCAATTTAGGGGGGTGATTTAGAATCCGTAACCAGTGAGTTCTAGTCCCTCACCATACTACAAGTCCCAGGATTCCATAGGATGCAGCCATGGAAGGTAAAGTGGAATTATTAGTGCTATAAACGTGTTGTGCAAAAGGGTTCATTATGTTCTCTTATCCTCTCAGCAGCCCTGTGAGGTAGGCTGAGGGATCATGACTGGCCCAGTTCCACCAGCTGAGATTTCATAGCTGAAAAGAGGTTTCTCCTCTTTCCACTCCAAATCTGGTCCAGGTTTCAAAACATCTCCAAACTGGAAATAGCATTCAAAGGATTTATTTGTTTAAATAAGCAATTTACATTGTCCAGAGGTAATCAGAGGAAGTGTGAATGCAGAAGCTACAACATTTGCTGGAGAGACGTGTCTGACATTGGCTTTCGGAGACTGTCTTCCAGTTTGTGGCCTTGTTGTGTGTCTGGCTATGAGTGTACATAGCTAAGGGAGGGGGGGACATTTGGGGGTGGTCAGGGGGGCTTTTTTTGCACCCTAAGACCCTCCAGAAGCCACAAAAACTGCTTGAAACACAAAAATAGGAACAACCAGGGGACTACTACTGATTTTGAAAAATGGGCATTTTTTTGGCATTAAGAAGTGCACAGGACGGATCTGTGACCTATTTAAATGGCAAATTGCCTTTTCTGAAAATCTGTAGGGCAGGCAATTCATCTTTTTTTTACTATGGCCACATAAAAGGAGTCTGGAGGGACAACTGAGGGCCACAAAACAGCCTTGAGGACCACATATGGCTCACTTTTCTTGGATAGAAGTTCAAAGCCACTTTTAGCGTCAAATCCTGATTCATTAGGATGCAGGACTTACGCACAGAAAGCCAGTTGCCCTGGTTGCCCATTCGCCATCCTTGAAAAAGGTCCTTGGTTCGGTTCCTATCATCCTCAGTTAAAAGGGGAGGACAGACTGCTGTCTTCTTGTGAACACTGGGATGCTTCCAATGATCATTGGTGCTATTAAACTGGAGGCAGTGGAAGTTGGTGGTTTCTCTGTTAGTGGATGGTCAATCCGCTCTGGATTCCAGCCCAAACTTTTAAGGGAGGTATCTAATGGGCTGGGCTGAATCCTATCCCGGCAAAAGATTTAGCACTTTGGTCACCTCCCTAAAGTTTATACTGAAACCTAGAGCTGATTCACGGCTTCCATGACACACTGCTGCTAGCTAGAAACACCCACGGTTTGGGTCCAGAGCTTGTGAAAAGTTACTTTTGCAGGGTCACTTTCCATGGGCAGGCAGACACTTTCCCATTCACTCAGCATTTGGGTTTTCAGCATCTGATGTGGGAGGTCTTTAAACTGAGCTGTGTTGTATTTTTATTGTTTTTACAATGGTTTTAAATCAGTGTTCTTATTATGATTGATTGGTGTGTGTGTGTGTGTGTGTGTGTGTGTGTGTGTGTGTGTATCCACTGCTTTAACTATATTTTGTTTTAACTAATTTTAACTCATATTGTGAGTTGCCTCACATCTTATATTAGAGAAAAAGGTGAAAGATGCCCAAACAACCTCTGTTTAAGGGCCTCCAAAGAAGTCCACCATCTTCCCAAGAAGTCTGCTTCACTGTTGAACAGCTCTTTCCCTCACAAAGGTCTTCCTAACGTTGAGTCAGAATGTCCTTTCTTGGCATTTGAATCCATTAGTTCAGGCCCTACCCTCCAAAGAGACAGAAAACACACTTGCTCCCCCCTCCAGATATGTATCATTGCTCCTCAAAGTGGTGGTCCATGGACCACTGCCAGGCTGTCGGCTATTGACTGCTCATCCATGGCAAGTTTCCAGGACAGAAAGGAAGAGTTGTATTCAATAGATGCAAATATGGTGCTGGTCCTTGGCATGCCCTCATCTACATGAGATCCCTTCAGATATCTAAAGATGCTTGTACCAGATCCCCATTCAGGCTGCACTGACACTGCAGAATTAATGCCAGTTGATACCACTTTAACTGCCATGACTCAATGCTATGGAATTCTGGGCATTGTAGTTTGGTGAGATGCTTAGTCTTCTCTCTCAGAGACCATTCATGTCACACTCTTTTTGTTGTTAACTGCCTTTGAGTTGATTTTGATTCATGGCAATCCTGTGGCTGAGACACCTTCAAGATTCCTGTCCTCTACTTCTCTGTTCAGACCCTACATTTTGAGTCTATGCATCTGGCATGTGGTCTTCCTCTCTTTCTCCGGCCTTCCACCTTTTCTAGCATTGTTCTCTTTTCTAATGATTTATTTTTCCTCATGATGTGTCCGAAGTATGACAGCCTCAGTTTAATCTCCTTGGCTTTCAGGATTGATCTGTTCTAGAACCCACTTGTTTGTCTTTTGGGGCATCCTTGGTATCCTCAGCACATTGCTAATGAGTTGATTTTCTTCCCGTTGGATTTATTCACTATCCAGCTTTCACATCTGCACATGGGGATGGGGAACACAATGGCTTGGACGCTTCTAATTTTAGTGCTTCGTTGCATCTCTTTGCACTTTAGGATCTTGTCTAGTTCTTTCATGGCTGCCCTTCCCATTCCTAACCTTCTTTGGATTTCTTGACGGCAGTCTCCGTTCTGGTCAATATTTGAACCAAGGGATGGGAACTCTTTGACTGTTTCAATTTTCTCATTGTTTAGGAAGAATTCTTGTAGCTTTTCTGTGGTTACTTAAAAAATCAACATTAATCCAACTTTGGCACTTTCCTCTTTGACCTTCTTCAGTAATTGCTCCACAAATCCCAGGATTCCATACAATGGAGCCATGACAGTTAAAGGAGTGCCAAACTGTGTTAATTCTGCCATGTGGCAACAGGCATGACTCCTCTCCAATGGACTTTAGCAAGCTGGTGAAAACCACCTGTAGCACCTGCCATTTGGTGTAATGTACCGACATATGGTGACCCTCTTCTTGGGTTTTCTTAGTCAAACTTGCTTGGAAGAGCTTTGCCATGGCCTTCTTCTAAGGCTGAGAGAGTGTGACTTACCCAAGGTCGCTTAGAGGGTTTGCATAGCTGAGAGGGGATCCAAACCCTAGTTTTCTCCAGTCTTGGCCCAACACTACTGCACAACACTGGATCTTCTCTGTGACAATAATGTTGTTGTTATTATTGTTTGCTTTTTCTTTCTTCTAAGGCTGAGAGAGTATGGCAGGAAGGAGAAGAATCTTGCCTTTGCATGTGGATTCTGGCAAAAGCAAATTGCTCCATCCTCTTCTAACCTGGGAGTATTTGCACTCCATTTACTCAGCTGGTGGAAGAGGAGAGGAGGAGAAATCTTGGGTTAGGCAATTCCAGGTGAATCAGGCAAGAGCAAACTGCTGCAGCCTTTCCTGGCTTGTCTGTTCTCCCTCATTCATAGCTTTTGCCATCAGGACCACATTTTTTTGTTGCTTGGCCACACATGTCCCAGTTTTCCTCTTCGAAATGTTGGAGGGACTGGTATCAGACAGTTTGCTCTGCAGGGTTATGATCGCGAAAGCCCTTTGCTGGAAGGACGATTTGAACTAAGTTCAGGATCAGAGACACAAAGCAAAGGTTCCCTTAAGGACTGGAGAAGTCACATGGGTTCCTATGGAAGAAAGACGGATTGCAGCTCATACCATTTATTCATTTTGTGCATTTAGATTTTATTTATTGAAATCTCCATATCCTGTCCTTTAGCATGAGATCTCAGGGTGGCATGCAACCAAAGTTAATTTTGGTACGACATAGAACCAAGCAGCATTAAAACTCATTGAAATGGGCTACAACTTAGTGGTTTGAGTGTTCAAATATGGCTCCAGAAAACAGGGTTCGAAGCCCCGCTCGGCCATGAAACCCAATGAGTGATCCTGGGCAAGTCACACTCTCTCAGCCTCAGAGGATGGTAATGGCAACCCCCCTATGAAGAAATTTGCCAAACCCCCTCCCCCCACAAAACCCCATAATGGGTTTGCCTTTGGGTCATCATAAGTCAGAAATGACTTGAAGGCAACAATAACAAGCAGCTGAAAAAGTGGAACGTCTGAGGATTATTTGGAAGCGTCGCTGCCAAACTGAGGCAGCTGGAGGGTATGCACTTAATGGCTATCCCTAGGTCTCAGGATTTGGCCTGGAAATCCATAAGGCCTGAGACAATCCTGAAGCAGCACCTATGCGGGATGCCAATGTGGCATCATTGTGGTACACAGCGGTCCCTACACATTGGCGGCTTTGGCTTTTGCGGATTTGATTATTTGCGGTTTTGATGGATATGTTCTCTCTAGAAATCTCTTGGTCCTCCAGCATAATTCTGCCAGAAGTTGACCATAGAGTTGTGCTGGAAGTCTTACCAATTTATCCCACGTGAGGAATTTCTCTTAATTTCGAATGAAAAGAAAGTGGGGCCAGAACGCATTCACGTGAATTCGCTAGTTCAGAGAATTTACATGAATTCAAATTGCGTTCGATCTGACTTCCCATTGGCCAGAAATAGCTTGCCATTGCCCGAATTTGTGTGGTAGTCTATCACGCAATAACGTGAAACCCCATGATTGCGCTCGGACTGACTGCCCATTGCCCGAATTTGTGTGTAGTAGGCTATCATGCAATAACGTTAATCCCCATGATTGCGTTCAGATTGCCATGGGATTATACTTTCAATTTCCTTTGTCTGATAAACTCCTTAGAGAGAACACTTCTCTAGGCATTGGTAGGTCTTCCAGCATGATTCTGTGGTCAACATCTGGAAGATGTTAACCATAGAGTTGCACTGGAAGACTTGGAGATTCCTAGAGAGGTGTTCTCTTCAGTAAAAAGAACAGTGTTTTTTTTTTAATTTAGGGTTTCCCCACATTCACAGGGGTCCTTCACCTCTGACTTCAGCGAATGTGGAGGGACCACTGTATGTGGGTAGTGTGAAAGGGTCTCTGGCTTCCATAGGCTGTTGTAATGCCTGTTTAATGCTGTGCCCTAATATATATGGCTTAGCTGTGCCCCCACCATATATGTTCCCCTTGCTTCTCCTCTCCCCCCCCTTAACATTTTCCTTTCTTCTTCTTCTCCATCCCTTTCCCCAGAGGCACCATTCAACCCCCCCCCCCCCAAAAAAAACCCCTATTAGATCTGCTAAGTCAGGGATCCTGAGGGCAAGGAGAAGGAGAAGACAGATTGTCAAAGGCTGTGCCAGCATCGCCTGAGGCCTGCAGTCTTCAGCCGTAGTGGCTCTTATTTTTGGAGCAAAGGCGGAAGGAGAACTTCTAGATCTCTTTAGCTACTCTTCCCCCTAACATCAAACCTGGGGGGCACATTTCTGTACTGAGACCCCCTTTGCTGAGGTTGGGGGGACTGCCAGGTCACCCCAAAATGGCAAGAAAATGGAAGTGTCCAGATATCTCCTTCTAGTTTTGAGTTTGGGTACAGCTGGCCCTCCATATTTGCGGCTTTGACTTTTGTGGATTTGATAACTATGTTCTCTCAAGGAATCACTAGGTCCTCCAAAGAAATTTTGCTGGACGTTGACCATAGAGTTGCGCTGGATGAGGAAGAGATTACTAGAGAAAACACTTCTCTGGGCCTTTCTAGGTCCTGCAGCATGATTCTATGGTCAGCGTCTGACTGATGTTGATCATAGAGTTGCACTGGAGGACCTAGAAATCCCCAGAGAGGTGTTCTGACCAAAGTAGTGTATTGTTTTGTTTTTAAATTGTGGTTGCTCTACTTTCATGGAGGGGGTTCATGTCCCCTTAACCCCAGAAAATGTGGAGGGCCTATTGATCTCTTTAAAAGGAGAATTGCCACTCCTGAAGGCTTCCAGAATTCCCTTTGGGGCCAGAAGAAGGGAGTTTGGGGAGACTGAAAGTGCCGAGGGCAATAAAAACAGTCATGGCAGGCCACATGTGGCCCGACAGTTGGATTGTGGCCATCTCTGCCCTACAGCAACGAAGAGGGGAAGAGTGGCTGCGTTCATTACAACACTGGCCATTAGGGGGCAGCACACTATCTGAACTTCCTTGCTTTTATTTGTCACTCAAGCAGATTTATGGTTAAATCTATTACTAATTCTCAGCCGCTAATTTGTGGGAGATTGTGGGAGATGTTGTCCGATAGAGTAACTTTCACAAAACTCTGAGCTAAGTGTTCAGATTGTGTGACGCCAATTCTCCATCACTGACATCAACGTCTTCGTTTCGGGTTCAAGCTTAAATTGCTGGTTTGCAGCTCCTGGATGGCAATAGCAAAAGCCATTTGAAAGTGGAATAGAAAGTGGAAGTGATGGCCCCCCATTCTAGAATGGCCTCGGGGTCCCATCCAACTCTGCAGTTCTGTGATTAAGGTCCAGAACACACTGGAAATAATCCAGTTTGAGACTATTTTAACGGCCCTGGCTCAGCGCTAGGGAATCCTGGGAATTGTAGTTTATTGTGGCGCTGGGGCAATCTGACAGAGAAAGCTTAATGTCGCTGAAAATTACAAAATTCCCTAGCCTTGAGCCAAGGCAGTTAGAGTGGTCTCAAACTGGATTATTTCTGCAGTGTGTTTTGGACCTACGCTAACTAGAACCCTTTTTAAACTAAGAGGATTTTCACTCTGTGTAGTTTGATCTTAGGATCATTGTAGGGAACTGGGCCCCTGCCACCAGGAAGATAGGTTCTGGAGTTCTTCTTGTCATCATGGCCGAACATGGACAGCTGTCAAAGACTTACTTTCTGTTAGTGATCTTGTATTTTAGCTTTAGCTGGAGTTTCTGCATTGATCCAAGGGTTAAACTCTGTGCCCTCTGTGGCCCATTCCTACTTTCGTAATCCAGGGCTGTTTCTATACTGCAGAATTGATTCCCTTTTAACTACTATGGCTCAATGCTATGGAATTCTGGAACTTGTAATTTTGTGAGCCATTTAGCTTTCTCTCTCAGAGAGCTTTCTGGAGCCACAACAAACTGCAAATCCCAGGATTCCATAGGATGGTTAAAGCAGTATCAAACTGCTTTAATTCTCCAGTGTGACACCAGCCTCGGTTGCCCTCTTCTGGATACATTCCAGTTATGTTGTGGTTAATAGAGATAACAGTACCTTGTGGCCTAGGAAGTGGGCATCCTCTGAGGTGATTCCTTTCCGTTTGGAGGTATTATGTTGCATTAATCTTATTTTAGAAAAAGCCTTGGACATTTGCAGACCGGTGTGTGTTTTTATATTGTCTTCCTGAGACTTGGAATTTAAGCGATGGTCAATGTGGATCAGTCTTTCATGCTTTAAATCTTGCTAAAGGACTTCCGCTCCAAGGCTGAAAAGATAAACCTTCCCCATCGATCATTCAATGGTCAGAAGATCTTGCTGGGTTTGCAACACAGGAATATATATATATATATATATATATATATATATATATATATTACGGGCGTTAACTTCAAGAAAATGTATTTTTGACATCTTCTTATATTAAAGTATGAGTTTTGTTCTTGTTTATTTCCTGTGTTGCATTGTTTGTTGTGCACCTTCAGACTGAATCTGACTGATCGCAACCACATCTTAGAGTTTTCTTGGCCAGATTTATTCCAAGGATGGTTTCCATTGACTTCTTCTGAGGCTGAGAGAGTGTGTCTTGATCAAGGCCTCTCAGTGGGTTGCAATGGCTGTGTGGGAACTCAAACCCTGGTTTCCCAGAGTCCTAGGCTGCATCCACACTGCAGAAATAATGCAGTTTGACACCACTTTAACTGCCATGGCTCCATGCTATGGAATCCTGGGATTTGCAGTTTGCTGTAGCACCAGAGCTCTCTGACAGAGAAGGCTAAATAGCTCAAGGAATTACAAATCCCAGAATTATGTAGCACTGAGCCATGGCAGTTAAAGTGCTACCAAACTGTATTATTTCTGCCATGCGGATGCAGCCTATGTTTTGTTCTCCATACCTCTTGTCACCCTCGTTGCCCTTCTCTGAACTTGCTCCAATTTCTCTATATCTTTCTTAAAATTAGGTGCTCAGAACGGAACACAGAACTCTAGATGAGGTCTAACCAATGCAGAATATATAGGGGGACTATGACTTGACTGGGAAACTATAGTTCTGTTAATGCAGGCTAAGACAGCATTTGAGAGCCAGCATAGTGTAGTGGCTTGAGTGCTGGACTATGACTCTGGAGACCAGGGTTCGAATCCTCGCTTGGTCATGGAAGCCCACTGGGTTACCTTGGGCAAGTCACATTCTCTCAGCCCTGGAGGATAGCAATGGCAACCCCTCTCTGAAGGAATGTGCCAAGGAAACCCCATGAAGGGTTTCCCTTAGGGTTGCCATAAGTCAAAAATGGCTTGGAGGCACACAACAACAACAACAACAACAAGAAGACAATATTTGTCCTCTTTGCCTCCTTTCTTCCTAGACTGCAAAGGAATGGGAGAAAGAAGAAACCAGCTTATGGCCCTGGTCCATAGAGTGCAAGACCTTTATTTCCAGGATAAAACCAGAAATGACCACAGAGCTGCAATCTTTGCACCTCAAGTGAATAAAAGGAAGCGATAATGAGAATGCAATGAGTAGCAGAACAGTAAAAATGGAAAGGACAGCCTCCCTGGCCACCCCACATCCACAGAGGTTAGCGACAGGGTGACCAGACGTCCTCCTTTTTCAGGACCTGTCCTCCATTTCAACCTTCTGTCCAGGAGGAATTCCAAAGCGTCTTCCATCTTGAGCATGACCAAGAAGCATGAGTTGGCATTCATAAGAGTGTTTTTTTGCTTTTATTTGACCACCTCCTCCCTTTTTTTCCTTGTATGTCCTACATTTTGTGGTGCCTTGTCCTCCTTTGTGACGAGGGCATCTACTCGCCCTGGTTAAAAGAGAGAGCAAATATAATGCAGCCCTTACACAAAATATGTTTCCTCCGGCCGTTCCAGTGCTGCGTGAAATGATGTTGTCGCCCCTCATTGCTCACAAGCAATGCTTATGGTTTTTAATACATTAATGAATAATGGTAATAATTTCGGCACATTGTTTCCATGCTCTGTGGTCAACCACATTGAACATTGCCCTGTGCATACAAAAAGGGCTAAGGATGAGGCAATGCTCATGCCATTGCAATTCCCAGACAATGGTCCTGTGATGTTTTCGACTGCAGTTCCCAGAATCCCTGACTATTGACCAAGCTGGCTTCTAGGACTTGAAGTCCAAAACACCTGGAGGACCAAAGTTTGGGAATCACCGAGCATGGATGGACACCGGTGTGAGGTCCAAGGGCCAATTGACCCCCAGCTGTCCCCAACCCCATAGGATTCCCATGTGCCACAATAGCTCTGTTTTCAGTTCAGAGTGGAGTAGTGTCCCTTTCAAAATGGTGACGTGGCGTAACATCCGGATGCCATTTTGAGGAGGCCCCTGAAGGAAAAATGAAGGTTCTTTGGTACAGTTGAGGGGCACAGAGTGAGGTCCACAGGGACCTTCTGGGTGTTTGGGGATGTTGGGGGTTCCAGTGGGTTTGAGGGTGGAGGGGAGCTTGTGCCACATAGAAGAGCCAGTGTGGCAAAGTGCTTTAAGCAATGGACTGTGACTCTGGAGACCAGGGTTCGAATCCCAGCTCGGCCATGTAAATCCACTGGGGTGACCTTGGGCAAGTCACACTTTCAGACTTTCTCAGCCTCAGAGGATGGTAAGGGCAAACCCCCTTTGAAGAAACTTGCCAAGAAAACCCCATAAGTTGGAAATGACTTAAAGGCACACAACAATAACAACAACAATGGGAGCTTGTGCCACATTTTCATCTTGGGAGGGGGTTCTCTGTGATTTGGGGACAAAAAAAATCACCTGAAAATGGAGATTTGAGGGACTAGCAGGAGATGGGGATTCAGGGATCACAGAAGTGTGGTCCTGGGGCCACATGTGGGCTACAGGCCACACTTTGCTTACCCTTGGTGTAGAAATCCATTCTTATATATGCCAATATATCCATTTGGGGGTTCCAAAGCTTATCCTGGGGTGCATTTCTCATCTGTGATTGACTTCTGGGATCCTCACAGTTTCAAAGAATCATAGAACCATAAAGTTGAACCCCTGCATGGTGCAGGATCTCCAGCTAAAGGAACCCCAGCAGGGAGTTGTAGTAGGTTGTCTCCTAATGATCAGAAAGAATTGCAGTGGTCCCTCCACATTTGCTGGGCTTAGGGGCACAGAATCCCCACGGAAGTGGGAAAACCGCAAATAAAAAATCACTGAGTGAACACCTGTCTAGGGATCTCTAGGTCCTCCAGTGCAACTCTGTGGGCAACATCTGCTGGACATTGACCTTGGAATTGCGCTGGAACTGAGCTACAAATGCCTAGTGTTCTCTCTAGCTATCTCTAGGTCCTTCAGTGTGACTTTTGGTGGAGGTTGGCCACAGAGTTGCTTTGGAGGACCTAGAGATTCCTCAAGGAAACAATAAAATCTGCGAGTGATCAAAGCCGCAAAAGTCAAATCCGCAAATGTGGCGGAACGACTGTATTAATTTCCCAAGGTCACCCAGTAGGTTTACATGGCTGAACCGAGATTTGAACCCTGGTCTCCAGAGTCCTAGCCCAACACTTAAACCACAGTGCCATGCTGCTTCGCATAACTGTACATACCTGTACATAGAATCACAGGATACTAGAGTTGGAAGAGATCCCAAAAGGCTATCCAATCCAACCCACTGCCATGCAAACCCCTGGTGAAGTGACAGCCCTTCTAGAGAGAATATCAATGCCAAACTTCTTTTTATGCCCCTTTGCTGGCTTTTATAGTGCTGCAAGCTCACTGCTGTGCCCATTTCCCAGGGGGGCAAAGATACCTCCCTCTGTGCAATATGCATCATGTCTGAGAATTTCCCCCTGCAGGGAATGTAAACAGGGTTCCTGAAAAGAGTGAAAAATTATACAGGTAGGAATGTGCATTTTGCCTCCCAGGTGACAAGTGGTCTATTTTTACAGATTTGCCACCTTTAAAATCAATACCTTTTGCATCCACCTCCTCCTTTGACATTCCTTTAATTTGCAGTGACAACTTTAACTTGCACCCTTTTTTGTTGCACCCTTTCTCCCTCCCTTCTCTGACAAACCTGTCTGAAATTACCTTCCTGGAAAGTCAAGGCTAATGAATAGGAAATGCAAATCTAAGAATTGGGGGGGAGACTGAGAAAATAAAGGGAATGCCAGAATAAGCCTGTCAAAGGAAAGAAAGGGAAAGACTTACTGAATGGGCAAGCCTGAAGCCTCTGTGGTGTAGTGGTTTGTGCGTTGGACTAGGGCTCTGTAGACCAGGGCTCGAATTCCAATTCAGTCATGGAGACCTTGGGCAAGACACACTCTCTCAGCCTCAGAGCAAGGCAAGGGCAAACCTCCTCTGAACAATTCTTGCCAAGAAAACCCCAGGATAGTTTCACCTTAAGGTCACTGTATGTTGCAAGTGACTTGAAGGCACACAACAGCAACAAAATATATGGGCCTAAATCCCTCTTAGAGGTACCAAATCCTGTCTGATCTTGGAAGCTAACCCCTGGTTAGTCCTTGGATGGGAGACCACAGCGAATCCCAGGGGCTGAAGGCTGTATTTCAGAGGAAGGAACTGGCAAAACCACCTCTGAGGACTCCTTGACTTAAGAAAACGCCAGAAAGTGCCTGAGAGCAGGTTTTGGCGGTGAAAACCAACTGCACAGCTGGCCCAGCTAATGGTCACTGGTGGCCCAATCGCCCATGAATCCATCCAGATCCCTTTGAAAGCTGCCCGAATTGACAGCATGGCATCTTGTGGTGTTGAGTTCCACAGTTTGTGTCCTGTGTGAACAAATCCTTCCTCTTACCCAGCGCAGACTGTCCAGCATTCAGCTTCAATGCGTGATCATGGATTTTGGCCAATTTTTTTTAAAGGAGGCATTCCTCCTTATCAGCTCTGACTGTATCATGCATTTGGTTGTTGTTGGTAATTGCCAGCAAGCTGACTTTGACGGGTTGCAATCCTATGAACGAAAGACCAGACCACTCTGTTGCCAACAGCAGGCATTTGATCCATTGGGAGATTCTGGGAGCTGGAATCCAATGAATGTCTAATCTGCACTGCAGAAATAATGCACACTACTTTAATTGCCATAGCTCAGTGCTATGGAATCTGGGATCTGTAGTTTTGGGGAAGGCGGTAGCCTTCTCTGTCAGTAAGCTCTGGTGCCACAGAAAACTACAAATCCCAGGATTTCATAGCATAGAGTCATGACAGTTAAAGCGGTGTGAAACTGCATCCTTTTACACTGTATGCCACTATCTCAATCTTGGGGAGAAAATGAGATATACAACTGGACCTTGATATTCGCTGGGGTTTGGTTCCAGGACCCCTTGTGGACAGCAAAATCCGTCAATGCTCAAGTCCCATTAAATGCATTAGGCCAGTGTTGTTGTTGTTGTTGTTGTTATTATTATTTTATTACGGACCCTTGGTATCCCTTGGGGTTTGGTTTAAGGACCCTCTATGGATACCAAAATCTATGGATGCTCAAGTCCCATTAAATACGATGGCAGAATAAAATGGTGTGAATTATATAAAAAATGGCTGTGGATGGTCAAATCCATGGATAAAGAATCCATGGATAAAAATGATGATCATGATCATGATGATAATGAGAATAAAAATAATAATATAGCATTGTACTGTGCCATTATACACATACACACAAAATCATCATCATCATCATCATCATCATCATCATCATCATCATCATCATCATTTCTGAAGTGCAGATTAGATTGAAGTGAGTTTTCCAAGCCCTGACGATGTGCCAAACATAAGGCTAGACTGTCCCTCTTCCCTGCCCTCTGCTAAGTGGATGGAAACACCCTTGGCATTCGGAAAGATGCCAGTCAAATCTTTGCCATCTCTGGGCAGGAGGAAAATGCCTTTCTGAGACGGTTGTGTGACGCTGCCAGTCAGTGTAGGCAACACTAAATAGACGGACCAGTAAACTGACTCCCTAGAAGGCAGTGTCTGGGTTCTTAACTTTCCCAGAATGCCCAACAGCACTTCAACCCTTGTGATGCTAAACCAGCTTCATTTGAGGGCTGCCAGGACATCTGCCCTGAGATTTTAGGGTCCAGATCTGAGACCTAGAGATGCCCCCTTGTAATGCCATGGCCAGTTGGCCTTGGGGGAGGCTGGAAGGAGCTAGTCCCTGGTGATGTTATTAAGCACAATGCCTCGGGCATCGACCAAAGTTGCACAGAGGCTGCCTTTCAAGTAATACTGGTGTGTGTGTGTGTGTGTGTGTGTGTGTGTGTGTGTGTGTAGCGAAACAATAGCAAAACATAAATCTACACAGACTTTTTCAAAGCAGCGATCTTCCTTAAAAGTCATCCCAAGAGTGGTGGAGAGGGTGATATCCTGAGATTTGGCAAGCCTGACATTATCACAGACACGAAACGGTGTGTGCATGCGGTATAAAGACTACACACAGTGTGTGATTGTGAGTTTGTGAGAGACACAGGACTTTATCACACGGAGGCAAAGGGGTTAAATCCCATGCAGAAATGGCATTTTAAAATCTGCCTTTACGGGTTGTTTTTCAGACATGTTGGCATCAATAAGAACTAACGTGACACAGGGACGTAGCCAGGGGGGGTTCTGGGGGTCCGGACCCCCCCTTCCATTAGAAAAATGAATGGTGTGTGCTGCTGTGCTGCCGCACTCAAGCCCCATTATAATGGTGGCACTTAGTCTGAATCCCCCCCCTTCCTAAAATCCTAGCTACGTCCCTGTGTGACATTAATCCGAACACACTCCTTTATACTTTCGGGAAGTTTCCAAAAGTAAAAAAGAATGGGTTTCGTCAACTTTGCGTTTCTGTTTGGGTTAACCCTGAATGCCATGTGAAAAACAACCTGCTTTTGCGGGGTGGGGGTGTGTGTGTCACTTTAAATCAAGTTCCCACATGGGATCCGTCCCGTGTTATAAACTTCATAGATTGTCTGGCACAGAGATGGGTGCGGCTATTGTTTGACACAGAAATGTCAGATGATGTTGGACTGCAGCTCCCATGATTCTTCACCACTGGCTAGCTAGGGTCTAATCTGCCTAGCATAAATAAATCAGTTTGACACCACTTTAACCGCCATGGCTCCATGCTAAGAAATTCTGGGAATTGTTGTTCATGCTCTGTCAGAGAGCTCTGGTGCCACAGCAAACTACAAATCCCAGGATTCCATAGCATGTAGTCATGGTTTTTAAGGTGGCATCCACTTGCATTATTTCTGCAGTGTAGATTAGACCCAAGACTGATAGGATTTCCAGTAATATCCAAAGGACTGCATTATTCTAGTCCCTGAATCTGGGGCCTTTACCTGATTTGGGAGCGTGCGAAGATCGGGATGAAACATCAACCATGCAGAAATTACTTAGGAAATTCACCTTTCTCATTCTTGTTGAAAATGTAGTTCCTTCAGACAACTTGCAGGTGTGTGTTCTCTTTGCAATGCCAAAATTGTTCTCTGTCTTCTCCTGCCCACCCACCCGGTTGAAATGTTCATCTCCTTCCATCTGTCTCATCTTAGCAACGCGAGGCAGACAATGAAGGGCTAGAAGATGGTACTTTGCGAATGAATGGTTAGTATCGACAGACGCAGAGAAAACCCTCCTCTGAACATCCCACCAGCCTCAATACTGTGCTACAGCACTGCAGTGGATGATGGGCTCTTTCAGGCCACACAGTTATAGCACTGCGACTCCACTTTAGCTGCCATGGCTGCATTTGATAGGACCCTGGGATGTACAGTGGGTCCTTGGTATCCTCTGGGGTTTGCTTGGAGGACAACCCCCCTCCCCCCCATGGATACCAAAATCCATCGATGCTCAAGTCCCATTAAATGCAGTGGCGTAGTAAAATGGCATCCCTTATATCAAATGGCAAAATCAAGGTTTGCTTTTTGGAACTTATATGTTTGAATGTTTTCAAGCTGTGGACACTTGAATCTGTGGATAGAAAATCCGTGGGTACGGAAGGCTTACTGTACAGTTTACAGAAAGGTATGTGTGGTGTAATGGTTTGAGTATTGGACTACAAATCTGGAGACCAGGGTTCAAATCCCAGTTCAGCCATGAAACCCACTGGGTGACCTTGGTCAGGTCACAGTCTCTCAGCCTCAGAAGGCATGGGCAAGCCTCCTCTGAACAAACCCTATGATAGGTTCGCCATAGGGTCACCATAAGTCGGAAACAATTTGAAGGCACACAACACCATTAACAACAATTCAGAATTCTCATCCAGAGAGCTTTAGTGCCTCACCAGATTCCAGGATTCCATAGGATGCAGCCATAGCAATTAAAGTGGAACCATACTGCTATAATTGTGTCGTGTGAAACAGTGAAAGGGGCTTGACAGAAAGTTTCCAGATGTTTGCAGCTCTGAGGCTGACCATCACACATCCTCCAACTGTCCTGATTGGGACAGTCCCAATGAATCCTCTGTGGCCCCGTGTTTCCAGCTGCTTTTAAAATGTCCCAGTTTTTCTCTTCTCTGCCATCTTTTTTCCATCTTGACCATGCATTGATGTTGCTTGGCTTCACCTGCGCTGATTTTCATTTGTGAAATGTTAGAAGATATGCCATCGTAGTTTTTAAAAATATCATCTTGTGCCTTCATTGTGTCTTTCTGCTGGGCTCCATCCAGAGAGTCACGAGTAGACTTTACTGCGGGCTACTGGAAGCAGTTAATGAAAGGGCAGCACTGAGCATGTCTAGAGTGGCTTTTTCACATACAGAAACCCCAAATTCCTGCTCCTATTCATAGCAAACCATTTCCAAATGCTTTGAGTTCCATCAAAACTTGCAAATTGCAAAATGCCTCACTTTTGTTTGTCGCTTGCACAGCTTCAGACTCAGTCCCCTTATCTGATATTGTCTTATTGGACTTGCAGCCAGTGTGTGCTGGGAAGCTTTGCGGCGCATCTGCACTATAGAAATACAGTCATGCAGTTTGGCACCACTTTAACTGCCATGGCTCTATCCTACAGAATCTTGGGATTTATAGTTTGATGAGGCACCAGTGCAGTTTGGTAGAGAAGGTGAAAGACCTTGTATAACTGCAAACTACAAATCCCACAATTCCACAGGATGGAGCCGTGACAGTTAAAGTGGTGTGAAACTGCTTTAATTTTGCAGTGTGGATACATCTCTCAATTCACTTCTAGTCTCATGGAATCGGTGGGATATATGTCTGCTCTAGCCGGGACCCTCAGCTGGATGCTGGGCATTCGTTTTAGCATTAATGCATTCACATGAAATAATCAAATAAAAGCCATTTGTAAACTTGCAATGCCAAGGGGAAATTATGAGAACATTAATTTCCTAATTGATTCACTGAACTAATAAAATTTTTAAAATCATTGCAGATGACTAAAATTGGCAAGTTTAATTTTTTTGTTAAAAAAAGAGAGAAACGTTAATGACTTGGAGCACGGCATCCGTCAACGTTTCATGGTTTACAATTACATAATTAATTTTTAAAGCTGTGGCTGATCATTTCAATCAATTAGATGAAACCAAATAATCTTTTGAATCAATTAGAGGTAACAAAGTGATACATTTTTTGAAAAGAATCAAAGAAACAAAGTCCAGCCTCTGGGTGATCTCTGGCCTTTTGGATTCCTTGCTTTCTAGTTATCACTGGGTATGTCTGTGTCTTGAACTCAGCACCCAGGAGAACTCCTGGGAAGTAGTTTACATACCCCTCAACCGTCCCGATTTGGCAGGAATAGCCCTATTAATCCTCTGCCTTCCCGCTTTTTCTGCTGGTTTTAAAACAGCTCAGTTTCTCTCTCCTCCTCTTCATTTATCCTCAGCTTTCTTTAGCTGGTGCAAATGGAGTTCAAAATGCAAAAGGACACTTGGACCTCCACTTTTGTGGCTTTGTTTTTTGTGGATTTGATTATTTGCCGTTTTGATTCATATGTCCTCTCTAGGAATCTCCAGGTCCTCCAGCGCAACTCTGCCGGAAGTTGACCATAGAGTTGTGCCGGAGAATTAGACGTTCCTAGAAAAACTCTTCTCTAGGCATTTGTATGTCCTCCAGCATGATTCTATGATTAACCTCTGGCAGATGTTGACCATAGAGTTGCACTGGAGGACCTGGAGACTCCTAGAGAGGTGTTCTCTTAGGTAAAAAAGAATAGTGTTTTTTTTTTATTTGCAGTTTTTCTACATTCACAGAAGTCCTTTACCTTTAACCCCAGAGAATGTGGAGGGACCGCTGTAATTATGCATGGTCCCTCCACATTCAGGTTGATCATAGACTCATACTGGAGGACCTACAAATGCCCAGAGAAGTGTTTTCTCTAGGAGCTTCTAGGTTCTCCAGCACAGCTCTATGGTCAGTCAGTGTCTGGCAGAGTTGTGCTGGAGGACCTAGAGATTTCTAGAGTCGAGAACATATTAATGAAAACGGCAAATAACCAATTCCACAAAAGTCAAAGCCACAAATGTGGAGGGCCAACTGTATATGTACTTTTTTTCTACTTCAAAAAAGTACTGGGTCTCCCTGTGGCTCTGATTTTAGATGTGCATTCAGCCAGCATCACAGCCAATCACTCACTAGGAGCTCCTCCATGTATTGTTGCACTACATTTCCCAGCATGTCTCAACATTGGTCATGCTGGCCAAGGCTGCTGGGAGATACAGTCCCTCGACATCCCGATGGTTGCACGATTCTATCTTTAACTAACAAGATTGGCCAGCCTCTGTCTCTGGAGCAATCAAATTGCTGGACATTGGCATGTTCTGAACACAGTACATTGCACCCCATTACATTATTTTGTGTGACTGTTTTAATGCTCTTGTGCGCAATGGCACGCTGGTGTGGGCCTTGGTCCCACGTGGTGCTTGTGAGGTGACAATAGTATACAAATCCCATGAAGAATTTGAGTGCTTTTTCTATATTCACCAAATATGTTCAGCACTTTTGCACATGGCATTGATTAATGTTCATGGCACAAACAAGAGGCTGAAGTTTGTGTTTTGCAATATGTGGGTGTTTGTTGTGTAGTTTTTATTGTGTAACTGAGCCACTCCCATGGCGTAGTGGTTTGACTGTTGGACTACGACTCTGGAGACCCAGGTTCGATTTCCTGCTCGGCCATGAAACCCATGGCAAGTCACACTCTCTCAGACTCAGAGGAGGCCAATGCCAAACCACCCTGAACAAATCTTGCCAAGAAACCCCCATCATAAGTCGCCATAGGGCACCTTAGGGTTGCCATAAGTTGGAAGTGACTTGGAGGCACACAACAACATCATTGTGTAATTTTGGGACTTCGTTGTTTGTTGTTGTGTGCCTTCAAGCTGTTTCTGACTTATGGTGACCCTAAGAGGAGCCTATCATAAGGCTGTCTGTAGAAAGTTTCTTCAGAAGGGGTTTGCCATTGCCATCCTCTGAGGTTGATTACAGTTCCCAGAATCCCCTAGCCACGCTGCCTTGGGGATTCTGGGAGCTGTGGTCCAGAAAAGTAAAATTTCCAAACTGTCGGGGGGGGGGGTTCTGGGAGTAGTAGTCCCCCCAAAAGTAATTTTTCCTGGCTCTGGACCTAACAGGATTCTGTGTGGGATCTTTTCAACCGCTCTTACTGATCCATTTTGTTGAATGTTGGTATAATCCTAAAATATCCCTTTAGTGAAGCAAGACAGCTCTGAAAGATCTACCTGGCTCCCCAAAACCAATGGAGGATACAGATGTGAGGTACATTAATGTTCAATATGCAGCTTTTATCTTTTTTAAAAAGCCAAATGGGACTCATTTTGAGCAGCCTTTGCACCGCCGCGTTACTTTAATGAAAAGAACAGGAATCGTTGTGTTATTATCTAATATTCCTTTTCACGTCATGGACCTTCATAGCCACTTCGTGCAGTTTGTTGTATTTTTGTTGGCTGGAAGCAGGTCTTTTACAAAGTTCATGGCTCTCAGTTGCCCATTTGAGACCAAGCCAGTCCAGCATTACTTTGCATTACAGCAGGCAGACCTCTCATAGCAATATATTGGTGCTGGAAAAAAATCATTTTCCCCATAGCTACCTTGAGGATTGTAGCCAAACCCAGAGGAAATGAGGATGCTAGGGCTGGGAGAGTGGGTGGGTGGCAATGGCGTCATTGTTCCTGATAAAGATGAAGTTCTGGTGGGTGCAAATGTGCAGGTTCTGGTTCCGTTGCAGCCATTTTAACTAGCATTATGGAAAAAGAGGCATAGCTACCATTTCAGGTGGAAACTGAAACCGTAGGTTTTACTCTGACACATGGCCCTCCAGCTAATGTTGGATTGTTTGTCCCAGCAGCCCCTAGCCAGTATAGCCAATGTTGAGGAATGCTGGGAGCTGCAGTCTAGCAACATTCAGAGGGCCGTTTGTGTCCCACCCCTGAAACTTCGTCATTTCCAACTTATGGCGACCCTAAGGTGGGACCTATCATGGGTTTTCCTTGGCAAGTTTGGTTCAGAGGAGGTTTGCATGGCCTTCCCCTGAGGCTGAGAGACTGTGACTTGCCCAAGGATCACTCAGTGGCTTTCATGGCAGAACTGGGAATCAAACCCTGGTTTCCAGAATCCTATTCCAACACTCAAACCACTGGGGGCCTAAATTTCCAAAAGGCACCCGATCTCGTCTGATCTTGAAAGCAAAGCAGGGTCAGGCATGGTTAATATTTGGATGGAAGACCAACAATGAATATCTCCTCTTTAAAGTAGAAGACTGGGCAAGGGCCCAAATATCCTCCAGGTCTGGTTCTGGAAGCTAAGCAGGGTCAGACCTGGTCAATACTTGGGAGATCGCAAATCAATACCAAGAGCTGGAGGCTTTGTTTCAGAGCAAGGAATTGGCCAAACCACCCCTGAGGATTCCTTGCTAAGAGAAACTTCTGAAATTCATGGGGAGTACTATAGGTCAGCAGGCAACCTGAAGACACAAACACACATACACACATTTGGCAATATTGGCAATCCCTGGAGTAGCATGAGCAATATTTATTTGTTTATTTTATGTACTTATTTCATGGGCCCTGGGGCCAAATCCGTCCAGCTAAGTCCAATTTTTGCAGCCCAGGCTCCCAGGCCATCACTTTCCCCACCTGTAACAAGGAGTAATCTGCTCTCCTGGAAGCCTCCAAGATCTGTGTCATCCCTTTCAAAGAGGACTTTCCTGCACAGTTTATCATATTTTTAAAAATATGCCTGTTTTTCAGAACCAAAAGCAGACCTCCCATTTTAAAATGAGTTTAAATTTTGGAGATCCGGGTGGCCCCAAGGAGGTCCAGAAGGGCAGAAAATGGACTCGTGGACGTGCTGCATTGGTCCACCTTGACTCATGGCAAAAGTTCCTTGCTTGCTATGTTCTAGTCTAGGAGATGAAAAGCAACCAAAGGAGGAGGCATTATAGCTGACAGATTTGGGAAATGCAAGATGCCCTCCTTCCATAGCATCCTCCTTTCCTCTTCTCCCTCTCCCCTCCCTTGACCTTCACCCCCAAATGCACAATGTGATTTTTATGTTAATTTTAAAAAACCCAGCCCTTTGCCAATCTATAGTCTGCTTTTTCAGTTGGTTTTCTTTTTGGCAAAAAATAAATGGCCATGCTATCTTTCCCTCCTCCTTTCTCCATTCCCCCATCCCCAGTTTTCATGGCCGCCTCCCCAGCATCCCAACTCCATGCGGGAGCAGGATCCTGTCGCCATGACAACCCCCGGAGCCCCAGTGGCTGGGTTGCTAAGCGACCAGAGAGACAGGGAGGCCCAGGGATGAAGGAGGAAATGCATCAATTGCGGATGAGGAAGGGGAGGAAGGGAAAACACCCAAAATGGTGGTCCCAACGGCTGAGAGAGGGGGGTCAGTGGGGAAAGAAGGGTCTGGGCCCTGGGGGTGACCCTTCTCTCTCTGGGGAGGTCTCCTGTTCCCATGTTAGTCTTCCTCTCCCTATCCCTTGTAAGGCCTTGTGAGGAAAGGAGGGTCAAGTGGGATTACCAGGACCAGCTTCTTTGCAACCTTTAAAAAGAAGGGCTGCTAGAGAGGGGACAGGGATCTGATAAAGGAGGCCCAGCCAGATATCGAATACGGGGCAGGCCTTGCAACCTGCTCCCTATGTCTCTCCTCATAGGGCTTCATGTTTTCCAAACTCTTCACCATTTTGATGGCCCTCCTTCTCAACATCCTCTTTGAATTCTGGTGCCCAGAACTGAACACAGGATTATTCCAGGTGAGGCCTGACCAAAGCACTATGGCTTCCCTTCATCCAGACACTATACTTCTACTGATGCAACCTAAAATCGCATTGGCCTTTTTAGCTTCCGCATCGCACTGTTGACTCATGTTCAACTTGTGGTCCACATCTTTTTTACACATATGCGTCTCCTTAAGCCAGGTGTCCCCCATCCTATATCTGTGCATTTCCCATCTTTCTAATCTCTTCAGGTCATTTTGAATTTTGATCCTCTCCTCTGGAGTATTAGTTACTCCTCCTAATTTGGTGTCATCTACAAATTTGATAAGCATGCCCTCTATTCCTTCATCCAAGTCATTGATAAAGATGTTGAATAGCATTGGGCCCAGGACAGAAGCCTGTGGCACCTCAAATATTTAAAAAGGGCTATCATGTCCCCTCTTAACCTTCTCTTTTCCAAGCTAAACACATCCCGCACCCTATGTCTCTCCTTATGGTTTCCAAACCCTTCATCATTTTGGTCACCCTTCTCTGGACATGCCCCAGCCTTTTTTGAATTATACCCAGAACTGGACACAGGATTCCAGGTGGGCCTGAGCAAAGCACAATCCAGTGGGACTCCAGTTGTTGCAGTGGGCAGCTGTGGTTGGGTCCAAAGGGACCATTTTTTGGCCACCTTGGACCTTCCAGGTAGGGTTGCCATCCCTGAGGACCTCCAAACCGGGAAAAATGTAGGACAAGGTTTAAAAATGTAGGACCTTCCCCCCCCC
>NC_056527.1:117685303-117689755 GCF_019175285.1 Sceloporus undulatus
CTGGAGACCAGGATTTGATTCCCCGCTTGACCATGAAACCCACTGGGTGACTTTGGGCAATAAGTCACAGTCTCTCAGCCTCAGAGGAAGGCAATGGCAAACTTCCTCTGAACAAATCTTGCCAAGAAAGCCCTGTGATGGGGAGCCTTAGGGTTGCCATAAGTTGGAAATGATGTGAAGTCACACAACAACAACAACAACAACAACAATTAAGCATTACAAGGGGGCTGTGAGCTATTTCAAAGGCAAATGGCTGCTCCTGGACTCTTCCAAGAGGCACTTAATGTACTTAATGCTAATTTGTTTAATTGTTGGTTTTTAAAATTTCATGCTTTGTGATTTTAGATTGTATGCCATAGGCAGGCTTTATCTTGTTTTGATGATTATGTAAAGCGGCGTGTAAAACTTACGATGCTATATAAATAAACTTTAATAATATAACACCGTTTCTTGTGGCCACAAAAGGGCACTCTGGGAGAAACTACCCCCCTGCAAGGTAGGCCAGTGCTGTTCCCTCCATATTCCTTATTGAGGACAAAGAGATGGGGCTGAGAGAGAGAGAGAGAGAGAAGAGTGGCTTATTTGGAGAAGCTTGATGGATTTGTGTGTTTTTGGGGTAGGAAATACATCAGCCGGCTTTCTTCCACATTTGCTCCCAAGGAGCTGCTGGAGTGATTCACAATGGGACAACTTTTGTGCTGCTTTTCCAGTCACAGCGCATGGCTTGATCCAGTTGTAGCATAATGTTCAAGAGCCAAAGGACCAAAATAAGTGGCTCCCCAAAATGTGTCCACTAACAGTTTGCCTGGTAGAGTGCTGTCGGGGTGTGAAACTGACAATGTCAACTGTAGGGTTGCCAGAGATGGCTCTTGTCTCCTTTGCAGTTGTGTAGATGAAGGGGGTTGCTGGTCACACAACCAGGTAAAAAGCCACACCGGCTGACATTCCCTTTTTGGCATAACCAATAAAGGTACAGGGCTGCTCTCCAATTTCCCCTCTGACAACGCTAGTTGACTGCCCCCAAATGGCTGGAGGCCCAAGAGTAATGCCTCTCCTTATCTGCACTGCAGAATTAATGCAGTTTGACACCGCTCTAACTGCAATGGCTCAATGCTATGGAATTGTAGGGTTTGCTGTTACATGAGCTATTTAGCCTTCTTTTCCAGAAAGCTCTGGTGCTACAACAGACTACCAATCCCAGGATCCCATTGCACTGAGCCATGGCAGTTAAAGCGGTGTTAAACTGCATTATTTCTGCAGTGCAGAAGAGGATGTAGTTCAACACTGAAACCACAATACCATGCTGGAGCTATGAGTCTAGTGATCAAGACTGAGGGCTTTGCTCAAATAAGAATTGTGCCCCATACTAATGAAAATGTCCTTCAGTCTCCAAATTTGCAGAGAATCAGACATTGGAAATTGTTCACCCCCAGAATTCTTTGATTTGCTGTTTTTGCATTCCTTTGGTGACTCTTTGCCTTCTTCTTTTCTGATGGTTCTGAAACTCTGAATGCTCAGCTGAAGTTTCCAGTTACTGCAGGAAAGTGTGGGGTCCGAAGGAATATATAAATATCTATACAAAAACACACACACAAAAATATATACAATATATATGCAATATATATACGATACACACACACAAATATATACAAATGTTTACAAAATGTCCTCATTTTGCCCTCTGCCCCAGCTGTACCTGTATCCCTACCTGGAGCCTATTTTAAATGGCAGGAATATGTGAAGTCGTAACAGCAAGAGGGCCTCTGAGCATACTAGGAGTACAGGTTCAGTCTCCCTCATCTGGAATTCCAAAATAATCCAAAATATTCCAAAATCCAAAATTGCCCTCAGGAAAGGCTGAGATAGGAACACTTTTGCTTTCTGATGGTTCTGTGTACACAAACTTTGTTTCATGCACAAAATTATCAAGCATATTGTGTATAAAAATTACCTTTGGGCTATGTCTGTGAAGTGTATACAAAACATAATTGAATTTAATGTTTAAGCTTGGGTTCCATCTGTATGATATCTCATTCTGCATATACAAATATTCCAGAAACCTCCAAAATCCCAGGTACTTCCAAGTATTTTGGATAAGGAAGACTCCACATGTATATACTTCTTCCGCCTCCCTTTTACGCTCCTTTTCTTTGAAATGCTCAAGCGAAGTTTTAAATCACTGCAGTAACTGGGGATTGAACTAACATTTCATTTGGGGAGCAGAATTCTTTTTGGGGAGCCAATGCCCCCATTTTGTCCCAGCCTAATAACAACAGTTCCTGCATGGCTGTAGATACTGTATTAACGGATACTGTATTAGTGGTCTGGGGTTTTATGTGCCCATTTAAGGGCTGCGAAAAAACCAGGAGGGGTGTTATTTTTAAAGAACTGGCCGGCCAGAGTAAACATACACTGCTACTATTGGGTTGTGTTCCCAGGTTGCACAGCTCAGCGGCAGGAGTTTGGGGTTATGCAATCCATTATACCAGAGCTTGGGAAATTGTCTGTTTTGGACTAAATCTGCCAGAATCTGCAATTTTGCCATTTCTGTAATTCCCAGAATCTGTGGGATTTTGGGGTATTCTGGAAGTTGCAGAGCCACTGGTTGGGGGATTCTGGGAGATGTCACCCAAAACAGGCACTTCCCCTAAACTTTGATCCACACAGGCGCATATGTGCTGTGGCTGCATTTTCGTGTTCACTGTAATGCTGCAGTGTGCAAATCCAGTCAATTCTTTCTCTCTCTCTTGCACACACATAGCACATATGCGCCTGTGTGGATCAAAATTTGGGGGAAGTGCCTGTTTTGGGCGACATTTCCCAGAATCCCCAACCAGTGGCTCTGCAACTTCCAGAATTTCCCCAAATCCCACAGATTCTGGGAATTGCAGAACTGGCAGAATTGCAGATTCTGGCAGATTTAGTCCAAAACAGACAGATTTCCAAGCTCTGCTATGGATTTTTTCATTCTGGGCTTTCCTTTATCAATAAAATAGAGGCGCACACGGACAATTTGCCAGCATTCTTGCTCCAATCTGGCATTGCACCCTCTGGCTCTCCTTCCTTCCTTCCTTGGTGCTCTGGTTCCCTCTTTCCCCACAAGGGTGGCTCCTGGCTGATCAAAGATGTGAATGTCACATCAAGGGGATGATTGGCATGTGGGGCGCATCCCATCAGAGACCCTTACCTGTGGCCCCTGTTCAGCAACTTTCTCCCCAGCTGTTCCCACATTTCCTGAGTCACTATTGAGAAGTTGCCTGTGTGCATGGGTGGGTTTTTCCTCGCCCTGTGCCCTGTTGCCTGTCTCAGCTTTGCCACACTCTCACATATGTGCACACTATTCTTCCCTGTTTGGGGCACACAGATGTGCACACATGGGCCCATATGCATGCTTTTAATCCTATTGTGGGTGCAATTTCTGAATGTTTATCTTCCAAACATCTGCAGTGAAGTCTTGCCCACTGTCCTGTTGTTGCGGTGTGCCTTCAAGTTGTTGCTGACTTGTGGCGACACTCACGGGGTTTTCTTAGCAAGCGTCTTCTGAGGGCTGTGGCCATCCTCTGAGGCTGAGAGAGTGTGACTTGCCCAAGGTCTCCCAGTGGGTTTCCAGGGCCAAGTTGGGATTCCAACCCTGGTCTCCCAGTGTCCTGGTTCAATGCTCAGACCATTTCACTCTGCTGGCCTACCTCCTATCCTGCGTAGGAAAGAAAAAATGGTCTTCTATTGCTAACCTAAAGACATGTGTCTCTGTGTGTGACCGAGTGTGCACTGTTTGAGCTGCAGGCTCCTCACCACTGCATTGGCTTCCTCTTCCCCATCCCTTTGCGAAGCCTGCATCGCCCCCACATCACCGCCGCCCCCTTTCATCCTAACTCTCCAAGCGCCGCAATGGGTGTCCCCCCTCATCCACACAAGGAAGACACACACGCACACCCCACATCTGTGGCCGCATGGGCCTGTGGCACACCACCAGAGCCTCCTCTGCTTCCCCCTGGCCCCCTCCCTTTGCATCTCCTGGACAGGCACAGAAGAGAGCAGAGCATCCTTCCAGCAGCCTCTGCACCTTGCTGCACAAAAGGCAGCCTCCTGGATGCCCACTGTCACACACACACACACACACACACACACACACACACACACGCTACAGATCCTGCGCCTGCCTCACACTCACACAGACACAAACAGACACACGCTCAGACACAAGCCCATCTCTCTGCCCTCCCTAGCCCCCCATCCATCCCTCTGCCTGGCTGCTGCCTCACTGCATCACAGCCAGCCTCCCAGCAGCAGCAGCAGCAGCAGCATCCTCCTCCCTCTCTCTGGCTCTCCATCCTTCCCTTGGCCATTCTGCCTCTCTCCCTCCTTCTCTGCACATCTTCCCTCCCTCTTCTCGCCCTTTCACGTTCCCTCCGTCTAGTCGTGACGACTCAGCCCCCCTCAACCTCCTCTGAC